>NW_024070211.1:135745209-135836987 GCF_014754425.2 Oryx dammah
AATGTGTTGTTGGATTCTGATTGCTAGAATTTTGTTGAGGATTTTTGTATCTATGTTCATCAGTGATATTGGCCTGTAGTTTTCTTTTTTTGTGGCACCTTTGTCACGTTTTGGTATTAGGGTGATGGTGGCCTCATAGAAACAAATGAAAATGAAAACACAACAACCCAAAACCTGTGGGACACTATAAAACAGGTGCTAAGAGGAAAGTTCATAGCAATACAGGCATACCTCAAGAAACAAGAAAAAAGTCAAATAAATAACCTAACTCTACACCTAAAGCAACTAGAAAAGGAAGAAATGGAGAACCCCAGAGTTAGCAGAAGGAAAGAAATCTTAAAAAATTAGGGCAGAAATAAATGCAAAAGAAACAAAAGAGACCATAGCAAAAATAAACAGAGCCAAAAGCTTTTCTTTGAAAGGATAAATAAAATTGACAGACCGTTAGCCAGACTCATCAAGAACCAAAGAAAGAAAAATTAAATCAATAAAATTAGAAATGAAAATGGAGAGATCACAACAGACAACACAGAAATACAATGGATCATAAGAGACTACTATCAGCAATTATATGCCAATAAAATGGACAACGTGGAAGAAATGGACAAATTCTTCAAAAAGTACAACTTTCCAAAACTGAACAAGGAAGAAATAGAAAATCTTAACAGACCCATCACTAGCACGGAAATTGAAACTGTAATCAGAAATCTTCAAGCAAACAAAAGCCCAAGTCCATATGGCTTCACAGCTGAATTTTACCAAATATTTCAAGAAGAGCTAACACCTATCCTACTCAAACTCTTCCATATGACCTATTTTAAGAGTACAGTTCAGCAGTGCTAATTACATTCACAATGTTATTTAACCATTGCTGTTCAGTTCAGTACAATCACTCAGTCGTGTCCGACTCTTTGTGACCCCATGAATTGCAGCACGCCAGGCGTCCCTGTCCATCACCATCTCTCGGAGTTCACTCAGAGTTGCGTCCATCGAGTCAATGATGCCATCCAGCCATCTCATCCTGGGTCGTCCCCTTCTCCTCCTGCCCCCAATCCCTCCCAGCATCAGAGTCTTTTCCAAGGAGTCAACTCTTCGAATGAGGTGGCCAAAGTACTGGAGTTTCAGCTTTAGCATCATTCCTTCCAAAGAAATCCCAGGGTTGACCTCCTTCAGAATGGACTGGTTGGATCTCCTTGCAGTCCAAGGGACTCTCAAGAGTCTTCTCCAATACCACAGTTCAAAAGCATCAATTCTTCGGTGCTCATCCTTCTTCACAGTCCAAGTCTCACATCCATACATGACTACTGGAGAAACCATAGCCTTGGCTAGACAGACCTTAGTCGGCAAAGTAATGTCTCTACTTTTGAATATGCTATCTAGGTTGGTCATAACTTTTCTTCCAAAGAGTAAGCGTCTTTGAATTTCATGGCTGCAGTCACCATCTGCAGTGATTTTTGAGCCCCCCAAAATAAATTCTGACAGTGTTTCCACTGTTTCCCCATCTATTTCCCATGAAGTGATGGGACCAGATGCCATGATCTTTGTTTCTTGAATGTTGAGCTCTAAGCCAACTTTTTCACTCTCCTCTTTCACTTTCATCAAGAAGCCTTTTAGTTCCTCTTCACTTTCTGTCATAAAGGTGGTGTCATCTGCATATCTGAGGTTACTGATATTTCTCCCAGCAATCTTGATTCCAGCTTGTGTTTCTTCCAGTCCAGCGTTTCTCATGATGTACTCTGCATAGAAGTTAAATAAGCAGGGTGACAATATACAGCCTTGACATACTCCTTTTCCTATTTGGAACCAGTCTGTTGTTCCATGTCCAGTTCTAACTGTTGCTTCCTGGCCTGCATACAGATTTCTCAAGAGGCAGGTCAGGTGGGCTCCAATTTTGCCACCTCCTCTCTGATACTTGCTATTTCTACTTTTCTGATTACATCTATCCTAGTAGGTATAAAATGGTATCTCACTGTGGCTTAGATTTGCATTTTCCTATTCCCATCTCTTTCAGGATTTTCCACAGTTTAATGTGATCCACACAGTCAAAGGCTTTGGCATAGTCAATAAAGCAGAAATAGATGTTTTTCTGGAACTCTCTTGCTTTTTCCATGATCCAGTGGATGTTGGCAATTTGATCTCTGGTTCTTCTGCCTTTTTGAAAACCAGCTTGAACATCAAGAATTTCATGGTTCACGTATTGCTGAAGCCTGGCTTGGAGAATTTTGAGCATTACTTTACTAGATTGTGAGATGAGTGCAATTGTTCGGTAGTTTGAGCATTCTTTGGCATTTCCTTTCTTTGGGATTGGAATGAAAACTGACCTTTTCCTGTCCTGTGGCTACCACAGTTTATTTAAAAATTTTTCATCACCTCAGATAGAAACTTTGTAACCATTAAGCAGTAATTCCTCATTCTCTTCCCCTCAGCCCTCAGCTCTTGGTACCCTCTAATCTGCCTCTTGTCTCTATGAATTTGTGCGTTCTAAATATTTCATATAAGTGGAATCATAAAATAATTGTTCTTTTTGTCTGATTTATGTCAGTTAGAATAGTGTTTTCATGGTTCACTGACACTATCTCATGTATCCAAACTTCATTCTTTTTATGGATAAATAATATTCTGTTTTATGTATATACCATATTTTGTTTATATGTATATCTGTTGATGGACATTTGGGTTGTTCCAGATTTTGACTGCTGTGAAGTCCCCAATTTAATTTCCTTTTGAGTATATGCCTGAGAATAGAATTGCTGGGTCATATGTTTAGCTTTTTGACAATCTTGAAAACTATTTTCCACAGCAATTTCACTGTTTTACATTCCAACTAGAAAAATGTAAGGGCTCCAATTTTGCCACCTCCTCTCTGATACTTGCTATTTCTACTTTCTCTGATTATAACTATCCCAGTAGGTGTAAAATGGTGTCTCACTGTGGCTTAGATTTGCATTTTCCTAAAGCCTTTGACTGTGTGGATCACAATATACTGTGGAAAATTCCAAAACAGATGGGAATACCAGACCATATGACCTGCCTCTTGAGAAACCTTTATGCAGGTCAGAAAGCAACAGTTAGAACTGGACATGGAACAAAAGACTGGTTCCAAATAGGAAAAGGAGTACGTCAAGGCTGTATATTGTCACCCTGCTTATTTAACTTCTATGCAGAGTACATCATGAGAAACGCTGGACTGGAAGAAACAGAAGCTGGAGTCAAGATTGCCAGGAGAAATATCAATAACTTCAGATATGCAGATGACACCACCTTTATGGCAGAAAGTGAAGAGGAACTCAAAAGCCTCTTGATGAAAGTAAAAGAGGAGAGTGAAAAAGTTGGCTTAAAACTCAACATTCAGAAAACGAAGATCATGGCATCCGGTCCCATCACTTCATGGGAAATAGATGGGGAAACAGTGGAAACAGTGTCAGAATTTATTATTTTGGGCTCCAAAATCACTGCAGATGGTGACTGCAGCCATGAAATTAAAAGATGCTTACTCCTTGGAAGGAAAGTTATGACCAACCTAGATAAAATATTCAAAAGCAGAGACAGAGACATTACTTTGCCAAAAAAGGTCCGTCTAGTCAATGCTATGGTTTTTCCAGTAGTCATATATGGATGTGAGAGTTGGACTGTGAAGAAAGCTGAGCTCTGAAGAATTGATGCTTTTGAACTGTGGTGTTGGAGAAGACTCTTGTGTCCCTTGGGCTACAAGGAGATCCAACCAGTCCATTCTAAAGGAGATCAGTCCTGGGATTTCTTTGGAAGGAATGATGCTAAAGCTGAAGCTCCAGTACTTTGGCCACCTCATGCGAAGAGTTGACTCATTGGAAAAGACTCTGATGCTGGGAGGGATTGGGGGCAGGAGGAGAAGGGGACAACAGAGGATGAGATGACATAATGGCATCACCGACTCTATGGATGTGAGTCTGAGTGAACCCCGGAAGTTGGTGATGGACTGGGAGGCCTGGCTTACTGCAATTCATGGGGTCACAAAGAGTTGGACACGACTGAGCTTCTGAACTGAACTGAACTGATTAACTAATGATGATGAAAATTAAAGTAATGGCTACTCAAGACCATTGCCCATTTTTATTGATAAATTGTGTTGTCTTTTTGTTATTGAGTTTTATGTATTTTTATATTCTCCTTATTAAACCATTATCAGTTATATGATTTGCAAATATTGTCTACTATTCTATAGGTTGTCTTTTCACTTTATGAAAGTCTTGTTTTTAATTTATTTTTTTATTGAAGGATAATTGCTTTACAGAATTTTGTTCTTTTCTGTAAAAGCTCAACACGAATCAGCCATAAGTATATATATATCCCCTCCCTTTTGAACCTCCTTCCCATCTCCCTCCCCATCCCGCCCCTCCAGGTTGATACGAACCCTGTTTGAGTTTCCTGAGCCATACCACAAATTCCCATTGGCTATCTAATTCCATATGTTAATATAAGTTTCCATGTTACTCTTTCCATACATCTTACTCTCTCCTCCCCTCTCCCCATGTCCATAAATTTGTTCTCTATGTCTGTTTCTCCATTGTTTCCCTTTAAATCAATTCTTCAGTAACAGTTTTCTAGATTCTGTGTATGTGTGTTAGAATATTATATTTATTTTTCTCTTTCTGACTCACTTCACTCTGTATAATAGGTTCTAGTTTACTTTTAATGGCTGAGTAATATTCCATTGTGTATATGTACCACAACTTCTTTATCCATCCTCTGTTGATGGACATCTAGGTTGCTTCCATGTTCTAGCTATTGTTAATGGTGCAATGAGAAGTGGGATACATGTGTCTTTTTCAATTTTGGTTTCCTCAGGTTATATGCCTAGGAGTGAGATTGCTGGGTCATATGGTTTTTCTAGTCCTAGTTTTTAAAGGAATCACCATACAGTTGTCCTTAGTGGCTGTATCAATTTACATTCCCATGAAAAGTGCAAGAGCGTTCTCTTTTATCCACACCCTCTCCAGCATTCATTGTTTGTAGACTTTTGATGAGGGCCATTCTGACTGGTGTGAGGTGATATCTCATTGTGGTTTTGATTTGCATTCCTCTAATAATGAGCAATGTTGAGCATCTTTTCATGTGTTAGCCATCTGTAAGCCTTCTTCGGAGAAATATCTGTTTAGGTCTTTCTCCCACTTTTTGATTGGATTGTTTGTTTTTCTGGTATTGAGCTGTATGGGCTGCTTGTATATTTTGGAAATTAATCCTTTGTCAGTTGTTTCATTTGCTATTAATCTCTCCCATTCTGAGGGTTGTCTTTTCACCTTGCTTGTAGTTTCCTTTGCTGTGCAAAAGTTTTTAAATTTAATCAGGTCCCACTTGTTTGCTTTTGTTTTTATTTCCATTACTTTAGGAGGTGGGTCATAGAGGGTCATTGCTTTGATTTATGTAATCAGGTGTTCTGCCTACGTTTTCCTCTTAAGAGTTTTATAGTTTCTGGTCTTACATATAGGTCTTTAATCTATTTTGAGTTTATCTTTGTGTATGGTTCTAATTTCACTCTTGTATACATAGCTGTCCAGTTTTCTCAGGATCATTTATTGAAGAGGCTGTCTTTGCCCCATTATATATTCTTTCCTCCTTCGTCAAAAGTAAAGTACCCATAGGTGCATGGGTTTATTTCTGAGTTTTCTATCTTGTTCCATTGGTCTATATTTCTATTTTTGTGCCAGTACCATACTTTCTAGATGATTGTAGCTTTGTAGTATAATCTGAAGCCATGAAGGTTGATTCCTCCTTCTCCATTCTTCTTTCTCAAGACTGCTTTGGCTATTCAGGGTCATTTCTGTTTCTGTATGAATTGTGAAATTTTTTGTTCTAGTTCTGTGAAAAATGCCATGGGTAATTTGATAGGGATTGCATTGAGTCTGTAGATTGCATTTGGTAGTATAGTCAGTTTTTCAACATTGATTCTTCTACTCAGGAATATGGAATATCTCTCCATCTGTTTATGTCATCTTTGATTTCTTTCATCAGTGTCTTATAATTTTCTGTGTAGAATTATTTTGTCTCCTTAGGTAAGTTTATTCCTAGATATTTAATTCTTTTTGTTGCAATGGTGAATGGGATTGATTCCTTAATTTCTCTTTCTGATTTTTCATTGTTAGTATATAGAAATGTAAGTGATTTGTGTGTATTGATTTTCTATCCTGTAACTTTGCTAAATTCACTGATTAGCTCTAGTAATTTTCTGATACTATCTTTAGGATTTTCTATGTACAATATCATATCAACTGCAAACACTGAGACCTTTACTTCTTTTCTGATCTGGATTCCTTTTATTTCTTTTTCTTTTCTAAGTGCTCTAGCTAGGACTATGTTGAATAATAGTGATAAAAGTGGACAACCTTGTCTTGTTCCTGATCTTAGGGGGAATGCTTTCAGTTTTTCACCATTGAGAATAATGTTTTCTGTAGGCTTATCATATGTGGCATTTACTATGTTAAGGTAGGTTCGTTCCTTCTATGCCCATGTTTTGAAGAGTTTTAATCATAAATGGGTGCTGAAATTGTCAAAGGCCTTTACTATATCTGTTGAGATTATCATTTGTTTTTTGTCTTTCAATTTGTTAATATGGTGTACCACATTGATTGATTTGTGTATATTAAAGAATACTTGCATTCTTGGAATAAACACAACTTGATCATGGGGTATGAGATTTTTTGATGTGTTGCAGAGTTCTGTTTGGTAAAATTTTGTTGAGGATTTTTGCATCTATGTTCATCAGTGATATTGGCCTGTAGTTTTCTTTTTTGTGTTGTCTTTGTCTGGTGTTGGTATCAGGGTGATGGTCGCCTTATAGAATGAGTTTGGAAGTATTCCTTCCTCTGCAATTTTTTGAAAGAGTTTTAGAAGGACTTCTTTAAATGTTTGATAGAATTCTCTTGTGAAGCCATCTGGTCCTGGGTTTTTGGTTTTTGTGAGATTTTTGATCACAGCTTCAATTTCAGAGCTTGTAATTGAGTTGTTCATAATTTCTATTTCTTTCTGGTTCAGTCTTGGAAAGCTGAACTTTTCTAAGAATCTGTCCATTTCTTCCTGGTTATCCATTTTATTGCCACATAGTTTTTCATAATAGTCTCTTATAATTCTTTGTATTTCTGCATTGTCTGTCATAACCTCTCCTTTTTCATTTTTGATTTTGTTGATTTGATTCTTCTCTTTTTTTCTTGATGAATCTGGCTAAAGGTTTCTCAGGTTTTTTTTTAAATCTTCTCAAAGAACCAGCTTTTAGTTTTATTAATCTTTAATATTGTTTCTTTCATTTCTTTTTCATTTATTTCTGCTCAGATCTTTATGATTTCCTTCCTTCTACTTATTTTGAGTTTTGTTGTTGTTGTTGTTGTTCTTTTCCCAGTTGTTTTAGGTGTAAAGTTAGGTTGTCTATTTGATGTTTTTCTTGTTTCTTGAGGTAGGATTGTATTGTTATAAACTTCCCCCTTGGAACTGCTTTTGCTGCATCACATAGGTATTGACTTGTTGTGTTTTCATTGTTGTTTGTTTCTAGCAATTTTTTGATTTCCCTTTTTCTTCAGTAAACTGTTGGTTATTTAGATTGTTTAATCTCCATGTATTTGCATTTCTTACAGTTTTTTTTTTCTTGTAATTGACATCTAATCTCATAGTGTTGTGGTCGGAGAAGATGACTGATATGATCTCAATTTTCTTAAATTTACTGAGGTTTGATTTGTGACCCAAGATGTGATCTATCCTGGAGAATGTTCCATGTGCACTTGAGAAGGTGTATTCTTCTGTATTTGGATGGAATGTCCTGAAGATATCAATGAGATCCATCTTATCTAATGTTTCATTTAAGACTTGTGTTTCCTTATTAATTTTCTGTTTTGATGATCTGTCCATTAGTGTGAGTGGGGTGTTAAAATCTCCTACTATTATTGTGTTACTGTCAATTTTTCCTTTAATGTCTTTTAGTGTTTGTCTTATGTATTGAGGTGCTCCTATGTTGGGTGCATATATATTTACAATTGTTATGTCTTCCTCTTGGATTGATCCCTTGATCATTATATAGTGTCCTTCCTTATATCTTGTAATATTCTTATTTTAAGGTCTATTTTCTCTGATATGAGGATTGCTACTCCAGTTTTCTTTTGCTTCCCATTTGCATGGAATATATTTTTCCAGCCTCTCACATTCAGTCTATATGTGTCTTTATATCTGCAGTGGGTTTCTTGTAGACAGCACATATATGGATCTTGTTTTTGTATCCATTCAGCCAGTCTGTGTCCTTTGGTTGGAGCGTTTAATACATTTACATTTAAAGTAATCATTAATATATATGTTCCTATTGCCATTTTCTTAATTGTTTTGGGTTGATTTTGTAGATCTTTTTCTTCTCTTGTATTTCTTGACTATGTAAGTCCCTTTATCATTTGTTTTAAAGCTGGTTTGGTGGTACTGAATTCTCTTAACTTTTGCTTATCTGAAAAGCTTTTTATTTCTCCAACAATTTTGAATGAGATCCTTGCTGGGTACAGTAATCTTAGTTGTAGATTTTCCCCTTTCAGTACTTTAAATATACCCCGCCATTCCCTTCTGGCCTGCAGAGTTTCTGCTGAAAAATCAGTTGTTAAGCATATGGGGTTTCCCTTGTATGGTACTTGTTGCTTCTCCCTTGCTGCTTTTAATATTCTTTCTTTGTGTTTAGTGTTTGTTAGTTTGGCTGGTATGTGTCTTGGCCTGTTTCTCCTTGGGTTTATCCTGTATGGGACTCTTTGTGCCTCTTGGACTTGATTTTCTATTTCCTTTTTCATGTTGGGGAATTTTTCAACTATAATCTCTTCAAACATTTTTCCATACCCTTTATTTTCTCTCTTTCTTCGGGGACCCCTATAATTTGAATGTTGGTGCATTTGATATTGTCCCTGAGGTCTCTGAGACTATCCTCAGTTCTTCTCATTCTCTTTACGGTATTCTGATCTTCAGAAGTTATTTCCACCATTTTATCTTCCAGCTCACTGATTCATTCAGATATTCTGCTATTGACTCCTTCTGAGTATTTTTAATTCCAATAGTTGTGTTGTTTGTCTCTGTATGTTTATTCTTTAATTCTTCTAGGTCTTTGTTAATTGATTCTTACATTTTCACCATTTTGTTTTCAATGTTTTTGATCATATTTACTATCATTATTCTGAATTCTTTTTCAGAAAGTTTGCCTATTTCCTCTTCATTTATTTGGGCTTCTGTGTTTCTAGTTTGTTCCTTCATTTGTTTAGTATTTCTCTGCCTTTTGATTATTTTTTTTAAACTTATTTTGTTTGAGAGCTCCTTTTCTCAGGCTTCAAGTTTGAATTCTTTCTTCCTTTTGGATTCTGCCCTCCTATGGTTGGTCTACTGGTTTGTGTAAGGTTCCTATAGGGTGAGATTTGTGTGAGTTTTTGCTTGTTTTTCCTCTGATGAGCAGGGCTGAGTGAGGGGGTAATCCTGACTGCTGATGATTAGGTTTGTATTTTTGTTTTGTTTGTTGTTTAGATGAGCCATCCTGCACAGGGTGCTATTGGTGGTTGGGTGGTACCAGGTTGTCTTTTATTCGGTGGTTTCCTTTGTGTGAGTACTCACTGTTTGCTACTGCCTAGGGCTAGTTTTCCGGTAGTCCAGGGTCTTGCAGTCAGTATTCCCACTCCAAAGTCTCAGGGGTTGATCTCTTGTCAGGAATGAAGATTCAAGTGGTTTCTTATGGCATTAAGTGAGATTAAAACAAATATCCAAAAATGAGAATGCAAAGAAGAACCCTAGACAAGTGTCAGTTACAAAATCAGGCAAATAATAATTAAAATAATGGAATATACATATACACCCATGAGCAAATTCAAAACAGTCCAACCAAAATAAAGTACAATAGGTTGACCTGGTGAAGAAAGGAAATAAAAAATTGCATTTTCTTGTTAAGAACAAAACTAAGTAAAGCACAAGGTAGAAAACAAAACTAAAGCAAGGTACCGAGTGGGGAATAAAACAATGAAAACAAGACTAACAAATATGTTGAGAAGAAAAGAAAGAAAGTAAGGGAAGAAAGAATAGATATGCAAAGTTAAATAGAGGTAGATGAAAAAGATTTATATACATTAAAGATTAACTGCAAGGGAAAAAAACAGTAGGAAAGGAAAACAAAGGAATAAATATAGAAAAAACAATAGGTTTTAAAAAAGTTAAAATTATAATAAAAGAGCAAAGAAAAAAATGGAAGAAGAAAAAAAAAAAACCCTCCACAGAACTGCAAAAGCCTAACATAGATGCAGAGGCTTATAACAACAATAAAAAGTATGACTGAATATACACATATACATATACACCCATAAGCAAAATCAAAACAGCCCAACAAAAATAAAGTAAAATAGATTGACCTGGTGAACAGAGGAAACCAAAAATTATGTCTACCAGAACAAAATTAACTAAAGCACTAACTGGAAAACAAAATGAAAGCAAGATGCCAATTTGGGAATAAAGCAATGAAAATAAAACTGACAAATATGTTGAGAGGAAAGGAAAGAAGGAAAAGAATGAAAGAATAAGTATGCAAAGTTAAATAGAGGTAGATAAAAAAGATTTATATACATTAAAGATTAATCACAAGGTGAAAAGAACAGTAGGAAAAACAAAGGAATAGATGTAGAAAAATAATAATAGGTTTAAAAAATTTAAAAAAGAGAAAAAAGAAAAAAGGAAAACTCTCCAGAATGGCAAAAGCTTAGTGTAGAGGCAGAGGTTTATAACAACAATAAAAAATGTGACTGACAAAGATAAAAAAAGCTCAAAAGCTTAATTAGATTTCATAGTGCCAATAAAAGCAACAACTACAATGGTGGGGGGGGCGGTGTGGAGGGTGCGGGGAGAGAAAGAGATACAAAAGAATCTACAGAACAAGTCAAAAAATAAGAATAATAAATGTTTTTCTTGAGTCACTGCTGTCAGAGTACTTTCCCTTGCTGGAGGTCACAGTCCACCACACCTCCCTAGGATACTCTCCAACACAGAAGTGCATGCAGAACACCAGCTGAGATCTCTGGACCTGTTCTGGGGGTAGCTCAGATTCTAATATGGTCCTACTCCTCTGTATTCTTGCTTCAAATGTCCATAGCTATCAGAACTAGTGCATTTTCTTTTGTGGGAGCTCTCAGTGACCTTTTATAGACACAGTCTGCCTAGTTGATCATGTGGATTTAATCTGCAGCTTGTACAGCTGGTGGGAAGTTTTGGGTCTTCTTCCTTAGTCACACTGTCCCTGGGTTTCAATTGTGGTTTTATTTCCACCTCTACATGTAGGTCATCTACTGGGGTTTGCTCCTGAGGCTGCCCTGGAGGACTTGGTTTGCCCCTGTGAGGGTCAGGTGTGGAGGTGGTGCAGCTGCTTGGGTTGCAGGGATTCTGGCACACCAGGTACTCAGGGGAGTTGGTGGCTTGGGCAGCAGGAAATATAGTGCTCTAGAAGGGTATGGCAACCAGTATTGGCAAGTACACCCCAGTATTCTTGCTTGGAGAACCCCCTTCCCTGACAGAGAAGCCTGGCAGGCCACAGTCTACAGGGTTGCAAAGAGTCGGACACTACTGAAGCAATTCTGTGTGCAAAAAGGCAAGACTTTTTTTGCTTGTGGTAGCTCTGCCCCAGTGAGAGTTGAGCATGAAGGTGGCACAGCTGCTTGGCTTGCAGGGACTCTGGCAGTGCCAAGTGTGCAGGGACATGGACTGCCTCCGATGCAAGAGTTATGGCCCTATCAGGGTCTTTTTTCAAGCCTCCTGTAGCTGGCAATCAGAAGGCCTCTTTAGCCAGTTTGTCTCCATAGTTCCTCAGGTTCAGGCACTTAGAGGGCTCCCTTGCTTGAGGTCCTTCTCTGTTGTTTGGTGTGTCAGGCACATAGAGGGGCCCCCCTGGCTTGGGTCCTACTCTGTAGATCGGTGGCCTTAGGCACTTAAAGGGGGCACCCTTGTTGGGGTTCTACTCTGTAGTTCAGTGCATCAGTCACTTAAAGGAGCACCATGGGTGGGGTCCTACTCTGCAGTTCAGTGCATCAGGCATTTGATGGTCCAGCCTCTCTATTAGTCAGCTGCCAATGCTGGAGTGTAGGGGGAGAGAGGCTATAGTGATGGCTTCACGCTGTATGCATGACTCAGTAGTATTGCTTTGCTTCCATGGCTGCCTGGCTTTCCTCCACAGGCATTTCCCACAGCAGTCTCCTCCCTCACATCCCCTGGATCTGTCTCTTGCAGTCAACAGCAGCCCTCACCCTGAGATTGTTACACAAACCCTACGCTCCAGCTCCCAGCTGCTGCCCCTTCCAGGGGACCTGTGTCCCTGTCTGGGGTATGTATGGCTGTGACAGGGACTGTTTTATTCTCATTCCATTTAGGCTGCCACAGATCAGCTGTTTCCCTCTCAGCCTTAAATGTTCTTCCTCTGACTCAGAAAATTGCCCTGATGTGGGGATAGAACTCCTGCTTCAGTTCCCCCACCCACCAAGGGCAGGTCCAGTCCTACTAACACTCCTGTTTTCCGCCCTAGTTCCTTCATCCTACCGAGTTTTGCATGGTTCAATATATTCTTTTCCACTGGTCAGGTACTCCTGTCCACTCTCAGCTGGTGTTCTGTATGCACTTCTGTGTCTGAAGGTGTATTCCTGATATATCCATGGAGAGAGATGTACTCCACATTCAGCTACTCCTCCACCATCTTGTTCTCTCTGATAATGTCTTTTGATGCACAAAAGGTTTTAATTTTGATGAAGTCCAATTTGTTTTTTCCTATGTTGTTTGTTGCCGGGGTCCAGCCCCGGTGGATCCAGGGTAATTCGAAGGGGAGACGGAGTAGGCATCCTAGGAAAAAACTTATTTAATTACAGATATATAGAGAGATTAGAAATGGATAGTATAGTAGGAAATATTAGTGGAGAAAAAGATTCTGAATATCTTGGTTTACATGGAATACCAATAAAACTCCAAGACAAGGAGTTTGCCAAGTATCCGTGCTCCAGATGGGAATTCAGCCAGAAGGGGAAAGAAAGAACGACACAGGGGAATCAGTCTTTCCAGAAACTGATCCAATTTCTTTATTTTTCATGTTTGCTTATATACTTTTTGTTATACATAGGGATGAATACAGAGTCACGTGGGGGTCAGCAGACCTGACCCTTGTCAAAATCAGGTGCTTCATATAAATGTATATAAAGGTCTTATGGGTTTTAAATCATCTTATGGCCATGAGGCCTGCTGACATTTTATGGCCCTTTCTGATAACAGTCAGTCAACCAGAAAACTTATTTTTTTCCAGGGGTGATTTTTTCTTAAACCAAGCTCCACCTTCCAAATAAAGTTGCATTCCTACAGGGTGAGGGTGTAGTGGGTTATAATCAAGAAAGGAATTTACTTAGCCTAAGGTTTAACATGATTAATCTTAAAGGTTAATACTTATTTCTCTTATATGTTAGTTATATTCATTATAAGGGCAGGGAATATGGAGATTTAGCAGCAAATATTGGCTCAACAAATGAAAACCCTTCACCAATATAATTTCTAATCAATCTACCATACTATACTAGTAATTTTGTAACTTCTTAAAAGAGTCTGTATTTAGAAGGTTTTAAAGCATCTCGTGCCTCTCACGGTTGGGAGGCTGGAAACAATCACATGTGGCTGGACAAACCCGCTCAGGCAGGCTAGAGAACCTTCAGAGGAGTTTGTAAGTTGAAACACTCTTGTCATACCCAGGAATTTTTATTAACTGGAACTGCAAGTTAACTCCTTCTCCGAGAGAGCTGGTGGGGGGACAGCCCCCCATAAAGTCAGAGGTATAGGTGAGAGCATAAAACAGACTCTGGTTTTGGGGGTAGATGCATGGGAACAGGGGGTTTCCTGAGGCTTGATCCCACCTTTGTGTATGCCGAAGCCTCCTTATGACCTTTGCATGGGCAGAGTTCCTCACTGCTCCTGGCAGTTTGTGTTTTACTATCACGCAAAAACACAAAATGGCTGTCTGGGGAGGCCTTACAAATAGCTGAGGAAAGAAGAGAGGCAAAAAGCAAAGGAGAAAAGGAAAGATATAAGCATCTGAGTGCAGAGTTCCAAAGAATAGCAAGAAGAGATAAGAAAGCCTTCTTCAGCGATCAATGCAAAGAAATAGAGGAAAACAACAGAATGGGAAAGACTAGAGATCTCTTCAAGAAAATTAGAGATACCAAGGGAACATTTCATGCAAAGATGGGCTCGATAAAGGACAGAAATGGTCTGGACCTAACAGAAGCAGAAGATATTAAGAAGAGGTGGCAAGAATACACGGAAGAACTGTACAAAAAAGATCTTCACGACCCAGATAATCATGATAATGTGATCACTAATCTAGAGCCAGACATCTTGGAATGTGAAGTCAAGTGGGCCTTAGAAAGCATCACTATGAACAAAGCTAGTGGAGGTGATGGAATTCCAGTTGAGCTGTTTCAAAACCTGAAAGATGATGCTGTGAAAGTGCTGCACTCGATATGCCAGCAAATTTGGAAAACTCAGCAGTGGCCACAGGAGTGGAAAAGGTCAGTTTTCATTCCAATTCCAAAGAAAGGCAATGCCAAAGAATGCTCAAACTACCGCACAATTGCACTCATCTCACACACTAGTAAATTAATGCTCAAAATTCTCCAAGCCAGGCTTCAGCAATACGGAACCGTGAACTCCCTGATGTTCAAGCTGGTTTTAGAAAAGGCAGAGGAACCAGAGATCAAATTGCCAACATCTGCTGGATCATGGAAAAAGCAAGAGAGTTCCAGAAAAACATCTATTTCTGCTTTATTGACTATGCCAAAGCCTTTGACTGTGTGGATCACAATAAACTGTGGAAAATTCTGAAAGAGATGGTAATACCAGACCACCTGACCTGCCTCTTGAGAAATCTGTACGCAGGCCAGGAAGCAACAGTTAGAATTGGACATGGAACAACAGACTGGTTCCAAATAGGGAAAGGTGTATGTCAAGGCTGTATATTGTCACCCTGCTTATTTAACTTCTATGCAGAGTACATCATGAGAAATGCTGGACTGGAAGAAACACAAGCTGGAATCAAGATTGCCAGGAGAAATATCAATAACCTCAGATATGCAGATGATACCACCCTAATGGCAGAAAGTGAAGAGGAACTAAAAAGCCTGTTTATGAAAGTGAAAGAGGAGAGTGAAAAAGTTGGTTTAAAGCTCAACATTCAGAAAATGAAGATCATGGCATCCGGTCCCATCACTTCATGGGAAATAGATGGGGAAACAGTGGAAACAGTGTCAGAATTTATTTTGGGGGGCTTCAAAATCACTGCAGATGGTGATTGCAGTCATGAAATTAAAAGACATTTACTCCTTGGAAGAAAAGTTATTACCAAGATAGACAGCATATTCAAAAGCAGAGACATTACTTTGCTGACTAAGGTTCGTCTAGTCAAGGCTATGGTTTTTCCTGTGGTTATGTATGGATGTGAGAGTTGGACTGTGAAGAAGGATGAGCACTGAAGAATTGATGCTTTTGCACTGTGGTGTTGGAGAAGACTCTTGAGAGTCCCTTGGACTGCAAGGAGATCCAACCAGTCCATTCTGAAGGAGATCAGCCCTGGGATTTCTTTGGAAGAAATGATGATACTAAAGTTGAAGCTCTAGTACTTTGCCCACCTCATGCAAAGAGTTGACTCATAGGAAACGACTCTTATGCTGGGAGGGATTGGGGGCAGGAGGAGAAGGGCACAACAGAGTATGAGATGGCTGGATGGCATCACGGACTCGATGGACGTGAGTCTGAGTGAACTCCGGGAGATGGTGATGGACAGGGAGGCCTGGCGTGCTGCGATTCATGGGGTCGCAAAGAGTCGGACACGACTGAGCGACTAAACTGAACTGATCACATCTAAGAATCCATTGCCAAATCCAAGGTCAGAAAGATTTACCTTCATGTTTTCTTCTAAGACTTTTATGGCTTTAACTGTTATATTTTTCACTGATACATTCAGAGTTAATTTTGTATATGGTGGGATGAAGGGGTCCTACTTTATTCTTTTGCATGTGGAAATTCAGTTGTCCTAGCTCTATTTGTTGAATAGATGACTCTTTTTCCATTGAATGGATGTGACAGCCTCCTCAAAAATCAGTTGGTCATAGATATATGGGTTTATTTATGGACTCTAAATTGTATTCCAGTACCCCACTGTTTTTATTACTGTAGCTTTTTAGCAACTTTTGAAATTAGAAAATATGAGTTATCTGACTTTGCTCTTTTTCAAATGGTTTTGGCTGTTTGGGAACCCTTGCAATCCCATGATTTTGAGAGTTGGATTTTCCATTTATGCAAGGAAAGCATTTTTTAGAAAATACACTTAATCTGCAGGTCTTTGTGTCATATGAACATATTAGAAATATTAAGGTTTTCTCACAAAGATAGGATTTCTCTTTGTTAATTTTTTTTTCAGCAATGTTTCTGGTTTTCAGTGTACAAATCTTTTACCTTTTCAGTTTATTTATTCCCTGGTATTCTATTCTTGGCCTTCGCTGATGCCTCAGACAGTAAAGAATCTGCTTGCAATGTAAGAGACCTGAATTTGATCCCTGGATTGGGAAGATCCTCTGGAGAAGGAAATGGAAATCCCACCACGAATTTGTGCCAGGAAAATAACAAGACAGAGAGCCTAGTTGGCTACAGTCTATGGGGTTGTAAAGAATTGGACACGACTGAGGACTAACACTTTCACTTTTTTTCCATTCTTCTAGATGCTCTTGAAGTGCAGTTGCTTACTTATTTTTTCCAGATAACTTATTGCAAATATATAGATAGAAACACAACTGACATTTGTGCATTGATTTCATACCCTGCATATTGTTTGTTGCTTTTTTCTGGATTCTTTTTCTGCAGTTTTCTATGTATAAGACAATTTCATCTGTTAATGTTCAGTTTTACTTCTCCCTTTCCAACTCAGAGACCTTTTATATATTTATTTTTTTGTTGATAATTTTTTCTGCATTGAAGTTCCAGTTCAATGTTGAATAGAAGTGATAAAAGTGGGCATACTTATTTTGTCCATGATCTTAAGCTAAACTCTTTCATCCTTTCACTAATGAGTATGGCGTTCAGTTCAGTTTAGTTCAGTCGCTCAGTCGTGTCCAACTCTTTGCAACCCCATGAATCACAGCACGCCAGGCCTCCCTGTCCATCACCAACTGCCGGAGTTTACCTAAATTCATGTCCATCGAGTCGGTGATGCTATCCAGCCATCTCATCCTCTTTCATCCCCTTCTCCTCCTGCCCCCAATCCCTCCCAGTACCAGGGTCTTTTCCAACGAGTCAACTCTTCATGAGGTGGCCAAAGTATTGGAGCTTCAGCTTCAGCATCAGTCCTTCCAATGAACACTCAGGACTGAGCTCCTTTAGGATGGACTGGTTGGATCTCCTTGCAGTCCAAGGGACTCTGAAGAGTTTTCTCCAACACCACAGTTCAAAAGCATCAATTCTTCGGTGCTCAGCTTTCTTCACAGTCCAACTCTCACATCCATACATGACTACTGGAAAAACCATAGCCTTGACTAGACCGGCCTTTGTGGGCAAAGTAATGTCTCTGCTTTCAATATGCTATCTAGGTTGGTGATAACTTTCCTTCCAAGGAGTAAGCCTCTTTTAATTTCACGGCTGCAATCACCATCTACAGTGATTTTGGAGCCCCCCAAAATAAAGTCTGACACTGTTTCCACTGTTTCCCCATCTGTTTCCCTTGAAGTGATGATCTTGATCATCACTTGATCATCTTGGTCATCTTCCCATGGTGCCATGATCTTAGTTTTCTGAATGTTGAGCTTTAAGTCAACCTTTTCACTTTCCTCTTTCACTTCCATCAAGGGGCTTTTTAGTTCCTCTTCACTTTCTGCCATAAGGATGGTGTCATCTGCATATCTGAGGTTATTGATATTTCTCCCAGCAATCTTGATTCCAGCTTGTGCTTCTTCCTGCCCAGCGTTTCCCATGATGTACTCTGCATATAAGTTAAATAAGCAGGGTGACAATATACAGCTTTGACGTACCCCTTTTCCTATTTGGAACCACTCTGTTGTCCCATGGTGTTAGCTGTGGGTTTTTTGTAAAGTTCCTTTATCTTGTTGATGAAGAAGCTTCCCTTCTATTCTTATTTTTCTGGGTATTTTTAATTATAAAGATGCTGGATTTTGTCAAATATGTTTTCTGTGTCAATTGAGATAATCATATAAAATTTTCCCTTTCATTCGATTAATGTGGTGGTGTTGTTGTTCAGTCACTCAGTCGTGTTCAACTCTTTGTGACCCAATGGACTGCAGCATGCCAGTCTTCCCTGTCCTTCACTATCTCCTGGACTCTGCTCAAATTTGTGTCCATTGAGTCAATGATGCCATCCAACCATCTCATCGTCTGCTGCACACTTCTCCTCCTGCCTTCAATCTTTTCTAGCATCACGGTCTTTCCAATGAGTTGGCTCTTCGCATCAGGTGGCCAAGGTATTGGAGTTCCAGCTTCAGCATCAGTCCTTCCAATGAATATTTAGGGCTGATTTCCTTTAGGATTGACTGGTTTGATGTCCTTGGAGTCCAAGGGACTCTCAAGAGTCTTCTCCAGCACCACAATTCAAAAGCATCAATTCTTCTGTGTTAAGCTTCTTTATGGTTCAGCTGTCACATCTGTACATGACTACTGGAAAACCATAGGTTTAACTAGATGGACCCATGTTGGTAAAGTGACATCTTTGCTTTTCAATACACTGTCTAGGTTTGTCATAGTTTTTCTTCCAAGAAATGGGAGTCTTTTAATTTCCTGGCTGTAGTCACCACTCAAAGTGATTTTTGAGCTGAGGAAATTAAAACCTGTCACTGATTCCATTGTTTCCCCATCTATTTGCCATGAAGTGATGGGACTGGATGCCATGATCTTTGTTTTTTGAATGTTGAGTTTTAAGCCAGCTTTTTCTCTCTCCTCTTTCACTTTCATCAAGAGGCTTTTTAGTTCCTCTTCCCTTTCTGCCATTAGGGCAGTGTCATCTGCTTATCTGAGGTTATTGATATTTCTCCAGGCAATCTTGATTCCAGCTTGAACTTCATCCAGTCTGCCATTTCTCATGATGTACTCTGCATAAGATAAATAAGCAAGGTGACAGTATACAGCCTTGATGTACTCCTTTCCCAATTTTGAGCCAGTCCATTGTTCTATGTCCGGTTCTAACTGTTGCTCTTTGACCTGCATATGGCTTTTTCAAGAGACAGGTAAGGTGGTCTGGTATTCTCATCTCTTTTAGGGATTTTCCACAGTTTGTTGTGAATCCACAGTCAAAGGCTTTAGTGTCATCAGTGAAGAAGAAGTAGATGTTTTTCTGGAATTCCTTTGCTTTTTCTATGATCCAACAGATGTTGGCAATTTGATCTCTGGTTCCTCTGCCTTTTCATTTTTGAAATTAATTAATTTATTTTAATTGGAGGCTAATTATTTTACAATATTGTAGTGGTGGGTTTTTTTTTTTTTGCCCTATATTGACATGAATCAGCCATAGGTGTACATATGTCCCCCATTCTGAACCTCCTCCCCACCACCTCCCTCCCAATCCTATCCCTCAGGGTCATCCCAGTGCATCCTGTCTCATGTATTGAACCTGGACTGGTGATCTATTTCACATATGTTATCTATTTCACATATGTTTCAATGCTATTATACCAAATCATCCCACCCTCCCCTTATCCCACAGAATCCAAAAGTCTGTTCTTTATATCTGTGTCTCTTTTGCTGTCTAAATTCCATATATATGCATTAATATACTTGGTGTATTAATATAATTGGTGTTTTTCATTCTGACTTACTTCACTCTGTATAATAGGCTCCAGTTTCATCCACCTCATTAGAACTGATTCAAATGCATTCTTTTTAATAGCTGAGTAATATTTCATTGTGTATATGCACAATGAAATATTATTTTCTTATCCATTCATCTGCCAATGGACATCTAGATTGCTTCCATGTCCTAACTATTGTAAACAGTGCTGTGATGAACGTTGGGGTACATGTGTCTCTTTCAGTTCTGGTTTCCTCGGTATGTATGCCCAGCAGTGGGATTGCTGGGTTGTATGGCAGTTCTATTTCCAGTTTTTTTAAGGAATATCCACACTGTTCTCCATAGTGACTGTGCTATTTTGCATTCCAACAACAGTGTAAGAGGGTTCTCTTTTCTCCACACCCTTGTGAGCATTTATTGTTTGTAGACTTTTTGATAGCAGCCATCTGAATGGCGTGAGATGTTATCTAATTTTGGTTTTGATATGCATTTCTCTGATAATGAGTGATGTTGAGCATCTTTTCATGTGTTTGTTAGCCACCTTAGCTATCTGTATGTCTTCTTTGGAGGAATGTCTGTTTAGTTCTTTGGCTCATTTTTCTTTCTTTTTTTTTTTTTTTGCTGGAGAAGTCAGGTTTATTACGCCAGCGGGCCCAGAGGAGTTAACACTCTACGCTCTGAGCCCCGAACAAAGGGATTACAGAGTTTTTATAGACAGACTGTAGTGGGCAACACTAGCTATTAATAGGCTGGTTTAAATTAAGGGATTTCTCATGTTGGGGAACAGTGGTCAAGATGGGGAGGGGGATGCCTGACCTGGACAGGCATGATTAAGCAGGTTTGCAGGGGCTGAGTGATTGCAAAGAGCAGAACAAGGGTGAGCGAGATAAGCTCCAGTTCCTGGTATTGCAAGTCCCCATTTTCTGAGACTATGTGACCTACGTGATCTAGACTTTGCAAGGGCCAAGCTGAGTTACAGAGGCAGGAGAAGGACATTATGTAAAACTTTAACTTTTCCTCTGCAAGGCCGTGGGTATCTGGATTGGCCCTTAGAAGTTTGCTTGGGGGGCAACTTCAGCTGTGCAGAAAGAGAGCACTGTCTTAGCAACATCATTCAAAATAAGTTAAGGAAGTCCAGCCCAAAATTCAGATCAAGTTTTGGTGCTAGAGGAGGAAGGAGATAGTGGAATAGTGGATGCCAAGAAGGATTCTATTGGGTAACTTATTTTTCTGGAATTGAGCTGCAGGAGCTGCTTGTTTATTTTTGAGATTAATTCTTGGTCAGTTGCTTCTTTTGCTATCATTTTCTCCTATTCTGAAGTCTGTCTTTTCACCTTGCTTATGGTTACCTTCATTGTGAAAAAACTTTTAATTTCAATTAGGTCCCATTTGTTTATTTTTGCTTTTATTTCCATTACTCTGGGAGGTGGGTCATAGAAGATCCTGCTGTGATCTACGTCAGAGTGTTTTGCCTATGTTTTCCTTCAGGAGTTTTATAGTTTCTGGTCTTACATTTATATCTTTAATCCACTTTGAGTCTATTTTTGTGTATGGTGTTAGAAAGTGTTCTAGTTTCATTCTATTACAAATAGTCAACCAGTTTTCCCAGTCCCACTTGTTAAAGAGATTGTCTTTTCTCCAGTGTATACTCTTGCCTCCTTTGTCATGGATAAGGTGTCCATGCTGCTGCTGCTGCTAAGTCGCTTCAGTCATGTCCGACTCTGTGCAACCCCATAGATGGCAGCCCACCAGGGTCCCCTGTCCCTGGGATTCTCCAGGCAAGAACACTGGAGTGGGTTGACATTTCCTTCTCCAATGCATGAAAGTGAAAAGTGAAAGTGAAGTTGCTCAGTCGTGTCCGACTCTTAGCGACCCCATGGACTGTAGCCCACCAGGCTCCTCCATCCATGGGATTTTCCAGGCAAGGGTACTGGAGTGGGGTGCCATTGCTTTCTCTCTTAAGGTGTCCATAAGTGAGTGGATTTACCTCTGGGCTTTCCATTTTATTCCATTGATCTATATTTCTGTCTTTTTGTGCCAGTACCATACTGTCTTGATGACTGTAGCTTTGTAGTAGAGCCTGAAATCAGGCAGGTTGATTCCTCCAGTTCCATTTTTCTTTCTCAAGATTGCTTTGCCTATTCAAGATTTTTGTGTATGTGTTTCTGTACAAAATGTGAAATTATTTGTTCTAGTTATGTGAAAAATACTGTTGGTAGCTTGACGGGGATTGCATTAAATCTATAGTTTGCTTTGGGTAGTACACTAATTTTCACTGTATTAATTCTTTTGATCCATGAAATGGTATATTTTTCCATTTATTTGTGTCCTCTTTGATTTCTTTCATCAGTGTTTTATAGTTATCTATATATAGGTCTTTTCTTTCTTTCTTTTTTATTTTACTTTACAATTCTGTATTGGTTTTGCCATACATTGACATTTTGTTTCTTTAAGTAGATTTATTACTAAGTATTTTATTCTTTTCATTGCAATGGTGAATGGAATTTTTCCTTAGTTTCTCTTTCTGTTTTTTCATTGTTACTGTATAGGAATGCAAGGGAATTCTGTGTGTTAATTTTATACCCTGAAACTTTACTATATTTATTGATTAGCTCTAGAAATTTTCTGGTGGAGTCTTTAGGGTTTTCTATGTAGAGAATCATGTCATCTGCAAACAGTAAGAGTTTTACTTCTTCCTTTCCAATCTGGACTTCTTTTATTTCTTTTTCTTCTCTGATTGCTCTGGCTAAAACTTCCAAAACTATGTTGAATAGTAGTGGTGAGAGTGGGCACCCTTGTCTTCTTCCAGACTTTAGGGGAAATGCTTTCAATCTTTCAACATTGAGGATAATGTTTGCTGTGGGTTTATCATATATGACTTATTATGTTGAGGTATGTTCCTTCTATTTCTGCTTTATGGAGGATTTTTTTTTTGGTCATAAATGGATGTTGAATTTTGTCAAAGACTTTCTCTGCATCTATTGAGATGATCATATTATTTTTATCTTTCAATATATTAATATGCTGTAACAAATATTATATATTGAAGAATCCATGCATCCCTGGAATAAAGCCTACTTGATCATCTTGTTAATATGTTGTTAGATTCTGTTTGTTAGAGGTTTGTTGAGGATTTTTGCATCTTAGCTCATCAGTGATATTGGCCTGTAGTTTTCTTTTTTTGTGGCATCTTTGTCAGGTTTTGGTATTAGGGTGATGGTGGGCTCATAGGATGAGTTTGGAAGTTTACCTTCCTCTGCAATTTTTCAGAAGAGTTTGAATAAGATAGGTGTTAGCTTTGCTCTAAATTTTTGGTAGAATTCGGCTCTGAAGCCTTCTGGTCCTGGGCTTTTATTGTGGGAAGATTTTTTATTACAGGTTCAATTTCTGTTTTTTTGATGGATTTGTTAAGATTTTCTATTTCTTCCTGGTTCAGTTTTGGAAATTTACACTTTTCTAAGTATTTGTCCATTTCTTCCAAGTTGTCCATTTTATTAACATATAGTTGTTTACAGTAGTCTCTTGATCCTTTGTATTTCTGTGTTGTCTGTTGTGATTTCTCCATTTTCATTTCTAATTTTGTTGATTTGACTCTTCTCTATTTTTTCTTCCTGAAGAGTCTGGCTAATGGTTTGTCTATTTTATTTATCTACTCAAAGAACCTGCTTTTAGCTTTGTTGATTTTGGCTATCATCCTCTTTGTTTCATTTATTTCTGCTCTAATTTTTATTATTTCTGTCCTTTTACTAACCCTAGGTCTCTTCATTTCTTCTTTTTCTAGTTGCCTTAGATGTAGAGTTAGGTTATTTATCTGATTTTTCTCCTGTTTCTTGAGGTAGGCGTGTATTGCTATGAACCTTCCCCTTAGCACTGCTTTAACTGAATCCCATAGGTTTTGGGTTGCTGTGTTTTCATTTTCATTCATTTCTATGCATATTTTGATTTCTTTTTTGACTTATTGGTTATTCACAAGTGTGTTGTTCATCCTCCACATGTCTGTATATTTAATAATTTGATTTTCCTGTAGTTGACATCTAATCTTACCGCATAATAATCAGAAAAGACACTTGAGATGATTTCAAATTTTTTGAGTTTACAAAGGCTAGATTTATGGCCCAGGATGTGATCTGTCCTGGAGAAGGTTCCTTGTGCACTTGAGAAAATGGTGAAATTCATTTTTTTGTTGTAAAATATCCTATAGATATAAATTAGGTCTAATGGGTCCGTTGTATCATTTAAAGCTTGTGTTTCCTTGCTAATTTTCTGTTTAGTTGATCTATCCATAGGTGTGAGTAGGGTATTAAAGACTACCACTATTATTATGTTTCTGTTAATATCCCCTTTCATACCTGTTAGTATTTGCCTTACATATTGCAGTGCTCCTATGTTGGGTGCATATATATTTATAATTGTTATATCTTCTTCTTGGATTGATCCTTTGATTATTATGTAGTATCCTTCTTTGTCTCTTTTCATGGCCTTTATTTCAAAGTCTATTTTGTCTGATATGAGTATTGCTACTCCTGCTTTCTTTTGGTCTCCATTTGCGGAAAATATCATTTTCTAGCCCTTCACTTTCATTCTGTATGTGTCCCTTGTTTTGAGGTAGGTCTTTTGTAAACAGCATATATAGGAGTCTTGTTTTTGTATCCATTCAGCCAGTCTTTGTCTTTTGGTTGGGCTATTCAACCCATTTATATTTAAGGCAATTATTGATAAGTATGATCCCGTTGCCATTCATTTGTTGTTTTGAGTTCAAGTTTATAAACATTTTCTGTATTTCCTGTCTAGAGAAGATTCTTTAGCATTTGTTCAAGAGCTGGTTTGGTGGTTCTCTCAGCTTTTGTTTGTCTGTAAAGCTTTTGATTTCTCCTTGATATTTGAATGAGGTCTTGCTGTGTACAGTAATCTGGATTGTAGATTTTTCTCTTTCATCACTTTAAGTGTGTCCTGCCTTTCCCTTCTTGCTTGAAAATTTCTATTGAAAGATCTGCTGTTATCCTCATGAGAATCCCCTTGTGTGTTATTTTTTTCCCTTGCTACTTTTAATATTTGTTCTTTGTGTTTGATGTTCATTAATTTGATTAATATGTGTCTTGGGGTGTTTTTTTTCTGGAACTCTCTTGCTTTTCCAATGACCCAGCAGATGTTGGCAATTTGATTTCTGGTTCCTCTGCCTTTTCTAAAACCAGCTTGAATATCAGGAAGTTCACGGTTCATGTATTGCTGAAGCCTGGCTTGGAGAATTTTGAGCATTACTTTAATAGCATGTGAGATGAGTGCAGTTGTGCGGTAGTTTGAGCATTCTTTGGCATTGCCTTTCTTTGGAATTGGAAGGAAAACTGACCTTTTCCACTCCTGTGGCCACTGCTGAGTTTTCCAAATTTGCTGTCATATTGAGTGCAGCACTTTCACAGCATCATCTTTCAGGATTTGAAATAGCACAACTGGAATTCCATCACCTTAACTAGCTTCGTTCATAGTGATGTTTTCTAAGGCCCACTTGACTTCACATTCCAGGATGTCTGGCTCTAGATGAGTGATCATACCATCGTGATTATCTGGGTCATGAAGATCTTTTTTTGTAAAGTTCTCCTGTGTATTCTTGCCACCTCTTCTTAATATCTTCTGCTTCTGTTAAGTCCATACCATTTCTGTCCTTTATCGAGCCCATCTTTGCATGAAATGTTCCCTTGGTATCTCTAATTTTCTTGAAGAGATCTCTAGTCTTTCCCTTTCTGTTCTTTTCCTCTATTTCTTTGCATTGATCACTGAAGAGGCCTTCTTATCTCTTCTTGCTCTTCTTTGGAACTCTGTATTCAGATGCTTATATCTTTCCTTTTCTCCTTTGCTTTTCACTTCTCTTCTTTTCACAGCTATTTGTAAGGCCTCCTCAGACAGCCATTTTGCTTTTTTGCATTTCTTTTCCATGGGGATGGTCTTGATCTCTGTCTCCTGTACAATGTCACGAACCTCAGTCCTTAGTTCATCAGACACTCTATCTATCAGATCTAGTCCCTTAAATCTATTTCTCACTTCTACTATATAATCATAAGGGATTTGATTTAGGTCATACTTGAATGGTCTAGTGGTTTTCCCTACTTTCTTTACTTTCAATCTGAATTTGGCAATAAGGAGTTCATGATCTGAGCCACAGCCAGCTCCTGGTCTTGTTTTTGTTAACTGTATAGAGCTTCTCCATCTGTGTGGGTCACAATAAACTGTGGATAATTCTGAAAGAGATGGGAATACCAGACTACCTGACCTGCCTCTTGAGAAACCTATATGCAGGTCAGGAAGGAACAGTTAGAACTGGACATGGAACAACAGACTGGTTCCAAATAGGAAAAGGAGTACGTCAAGGCTGTATATTGTCACTCTGCTTATTTAACTTCTATGCAGAGTACATCATGAGAAATGCTGGGCTGGAAGCACCAGCTGGAATCAAGATTGTTGGGAGAAATATCAATCACCTCAGATATGCAGATGACACCACCTTTATGGAAGAAAGTGAAGAGGAACTAAAAAGCCTGTTTATGAAAGTGAAAGAGGAGAGTGAGAGAGTTGGCTTAAAGCTTAACAGTCAGAAAACAAAGATCATGGCATCTGGTCCCAGCACTTCATGGGAAATAGATGGGGAAACAGTGGAAACAGTGTCAGACTTTATTTTGGGGGGCTCCAAAATCACTGCAGATGGTGACTGTGGCCATGAAATTAAAAGACGCTTTCTCCTTGGCAGAAAAGTTATGACCAACTTAGAGAGCATATTCAAAAGCAGAGACATTATTTTGCCAACAAAGGTCTGTCTCGTCAAGGCTATGGTTTTTCCAGTAGTCATGTATGGATCTGAGAGTTGGACTGTGAAGAAAGCTGAGCGCTCAAGAATTGATGCTTTTGAACTGTGACGTTGGAGAAGACTCTTAAGAATCCCTTGGACTGCAAGGAGGTCCAACCAGTCCATTCTTAAGGAATTCAGCCCTGGGATTTCTTTGGAGGAAATGATGCTGAAGCTGAAACTCCAGTAGTTTGGCCACCTCATGCGAAGAATTGACTCATTGGAAAAGACTCTGATTCTGGGAGGGATGGAGGCAGGAATAGAAGGGGATGACCGAGGATGAGATGGCTGGATGGCATCACCGACTCGATGGACATGAGTCTGAGTGAACTCCGGGAGATGGTGATGGACAGGGAGGCCTGGCGTGCTGCAATTCATGGGGTTGCAATGAGTCGGAAACAACTGAGCAACTGAGCTGAACTGAACTGAACTGGGGAGTTTAGTCTTGGGTTCGTCCTGAATGGGACTCTCTGTGTTTCTTGGACTTGGGTGGCTATATCCTTCCCCATTTTAGGGAAGGTTTCAGCTATTATCTCCTCAAGTGTTTTCTCATGACTTTCTTTTTGTCTACTTCTTCTGGGATTCCTATCATTCGAATGTTGGGGTGTTTAACATTGTCCCAGAGGTGTCTGAGGTTGTCCTCATTTCTTTTAATTCGTTTTTTTCCCTCTCTGCTTCATTTATTTCCACCATTCTACCTTCCACCTCACCTTCTTATCTTCTGCCTCAGTTATTCTATTGTTGGTTCCCTCCAGAGTGCTTTTGATTTGTTATTGCAGTATTCATTATTGATTGACTCTTTTATTTCTCCTAGGTCCTTGTTAAACTTTTCTTGCATCTTCTCAATCCTTGTCTCCAGAGCATTTATCTATAACTCAATTTTGTTTTCAAGATTTTGGATCATTTTTGTTATCATTATTCTGAATTCTTTTTCAGGTAGACTCCTTATTTGCTCCTCTCTGGTTTGGTTTGGTGGGCATTTATCATGTTCCTTTACCTTCTGAATATTTTTCTGTCTTTTAATTTTGTTTAGATTGCTGTGTTTGGGTTGGCATTTCTGTATATTGGAAGTTTGTGGCTCCTCTTTATTGTGGAGATTGCTGCCTGTTGTGTGTGTGTGTGGGGGGGTTGGACGAGTGGCTTGTCAAGGTTTCCTGGTTAGGGAAGCTTGTGACAGTGTTTTGGTGGGTGGAGCTGGATTCCTTCTCTCTGTAGTGCAATGAAGCTTCCAGTAGTGAATTTTAGGGTGTCTAAGGGTTTGGTGTGATTTAGTGAAGTGAAGTCGCTCAGTCGTGTCTGACTCTTTACGACCCCATGGACTGCAGCCTACCAGGCTCCTCCGTCCATGGGATTTTCCAGGCAAGAGTACTGGGGTGGGGTGATTTAGGCAGCCTCTATTTTAATGCTCAGGGCTGTGTTCCTGCATTGCTAGAGCATTAGCATGGTATGTCTTGCTCTGGAACTTGTTGGCTCTTGGGTGGAGCTTGGTTTCATTGTAGTTATGGAGGCTTTTGGATGAGTTCTTGTCGATTAATGTTCCCTGGGGTCAGGAGTTTTCCGATGTTCTCTAGTTTTGGATTTAAACCTCTTGCCTTTGGCTTTCAGTCTTATTCTTACAGTAGCCTCAAGACGTCTCCATCCATCCACCACAGATGATAACAATTTAGGTTAATGGTGAAACGATTCTCCACAATGAGAGACACCCAGAGAGGTTCACAGAGTTACATAGAGAACAGAAGAAGGAGGAGGGAGATAGAGGTGACCAGGAGAAGAAAGGGGAAGTCAAAAGGGGAGAGAGCAATTTAGCCAGTAATCAATTCCCTATGTACTCTCCACAGTCTGGGACACCCAGAGTGGTTCATGGAGTTAAATAGAGAAGAGAGGGGGAGGGAGCAGATAGAGGTGACCTGGGGGACAAAATTGAGCATTAAAAGGGGAGAAAGGAATCAAGCCAGTAATCACACCCCTAACTAAAAATGGGTACTGAAGATTAGATTCTTAAAGGTACAAAATTGATCAGTTCAGTTCAATTCAATCACTCAGTTGTGTCCGACTCTTTGTGACCCCATGAATCGCAGCACACCAGGCCTCCCTGTCCATCACAAACTCCCAGAGTTCACTCAGACTCACGTCCATTGAGTCAGTGATGCCATCCAGCTATTTCATCCTCTGTTGTCCCCTTCTCCTCCTGCCCCCAATCCCTCCCAGCATCAGAGTCTTTTCCAGTGAGGCAACTCTTCACATGAGGTGGCCAAAGTACTGGAGTTTCAGCTTCAGCATCATCCCCTCTAAAGAAATCCCAGGGCTGATCTCCTTCAGAATGGACTGGTTGGATCTCCTTGCAGTCCAAGGGACTCTCAAGAGTCTTCTCCAACACGACAAAATTGATAACAAATACCAAAAAGCAAAGATTAAAAATCCAGAGTAGAGATTAGACTCCCAGAAATACAATATTAGAAATACAAAACCAATTCACAAAAATTATAAAAAATGTAATATGAAATTTGTTTTAAAAATAGGGTCTTTTATGCAAGTAGGTTATAAAAATGAATATTAAAGGAGTAATAAAGAAGTCAAAAATAAAAGAAATTAAAAAATTATAGTAGTAAAAATATATCTAGGAATTTTTCTGGAGCTGCTGAGGGCACTGTGGGGTCAGTTCAGTTTCAGATAGTTCCTTGTTCAAGCTTATAGTTCTTCTCAAGGTCTATAGGCCCCTTCCAATGCTTAGTCAATGTTAACTACAAGGTTTTAATCTGTTGCGCCTGTCAGTTTCAGAGCAGTTCCCTCTTCTTTATTTTGGCTTCATCTGTTTGAAATTCTCTTCAGTGTCTAATTTCCAAACTGACTCAAGGGAGTGAGGTGATCACTTATTTTTGCTCACTTGTTCAGTTGTGTTGTGGGGAGGAAGGAACACAGCAAATAAATATCACTGGCTTGTGTGGGGAGTGCACATTGTATGGATCACGCTGGGCTTGCCCCAGCTCGTGGTGGCATGTACTTCCCTGGTATACACTGCTCAGGTTCAGGTTTTTGGGTACTCCACAAAGGCACAGACTTGGTTGTGCATTTTGTGCCTTTCCCAGGTCAGAGCAGCTCAGGCAGTCAGGTGCTTGGTGAGCGCACTGTCCTAGGTGGGCTGTGCATCTTAATCACCTCCCTGGTCCTGGCTGCTCAGTGTCCTGGGTATGCTGCAAGAGCTCCCTCTCAGGTGTGCCATGTGTCTCCTCTGGGGAGCTGACCTCAGACTGTGACCCTCCTGGCAGATGTCAACCATCCAGGATCCCAGGAAGACCTGGTTAGCAACTGGGAGTCTGCTCACAGTTTGGTGGAGAATGCCGGTCTCTGGGGCAGAGATTGCCCCTTACCTACAGGCTCTGGCTGTCCCATGCCTGCCTCTCTGCCTCCAGCGGGGCAAGGGACCATTCCACAGCCAGCTAGCTCTCCTTTGGTATTTGCTCAATCCTTTCCTCTGTGAGCAGGCCAGGCTGTGACTTAGGTTAGAGCCTTAGACTAGAGTTTTTCATGGGAAAATTCTCTCTCTTTTTTTCTCTCTCTCTGGCTATCCCACAGTTTGGGTTGTTATCTCACCTTCAGTTCAGTTCAGTCCCTCAGTCGTGTTTGACTCTTTGCAACCCCATGAATCGCAGCATGCCAGGCCTCCCTGTCCATCACCATCTCCCGGAGTTCACTCAGACTCAACGTCCATCGAGTCTGTGATGCCATCCAGCCATCTCATCCTCTTGTCATCCCCTTCTCCTCCTGCCCCCAATCACTCCCAGCATCAGAGTCTTTTCCAATGAGTCAACTCTTCTCATGAGGTGGTCAAAGTACTGGAGCTTCAGCTTTAGCATCATTCCTTCCAAAGAAATCCCAGGGTCGATCTTCAGAATGGACTGGTTGGATCTCCTTGCAGTCCAAGGGACTCTCAAGAGTCTTCTCCAACACCACAGTTCAAAAGCATCAATTCTTCGGTGCTCAGCCTTCTTCACAGTCCAACTGTCACATCCATACATGACCACAGGAAAGACCATAGCCTTGACTAGACGGACCTTAGTCGGCAAAGTAATGTCTCTGCTTTTGAATATACTATCTAGCTTGGTCATAACTTTTCTTCCAAGGAGTAAGCGTCTTTTAATTTCATGGCTGCAATCACTATCTGCAGTGATTTTGGAGCCCCCCAAAATAAAGCCTGACACTGCTTCCACTGTTTCCCCATCTATTTCCCATGAAGTGATGGGACCAGATGCCATGATCTTCGTTTTCTGAATGTTGAGCTTTAAGCCAACTTTTCCACTCTCCTCTTTCACTTTCATCAAGAGGCTTTTTGGCTCCTCTTCACTTTCTGCCATAAGGGTGGTGTCATCTGCATATCTGAAGTTATTGATATTTCTCCTGGCAATCTTGATTCCAGCTTGTGTTTCTTCCAGTCCAGCGTTTCTCATGACGTACTCTGCATACAAGTTAAATAAGGAGGACACATCCCCACCAACATTTTTTCCTGCCTTTTCATAGTAGTCATCTTAACAGGTGAAAGATGATTTCTCATTGCATTTTGATATGCATCTCTCCAATGATTAGTCATGCTGGGAAATATCATCTGGTTACTGGCCATTTGTATACCATCTTTGGAGAAATGTCTGTTAAGTTCCTCTGCCCATTTTAAATTAGGTTATTTGATTTTTTTGTTGAGTCGTAGGAATTCTGCGAAAGATTGAGGGCAGGAGGAGAAGGGGATGACAGAGGATGAGATGGTTGGAAGGCATCACCGACTCAATGGACATGAGTTTGGGTAGGCTCCGGGAGTTGGTGATGGACAGAGAGGCCTGGCCTGCTGCATTTTATGGGGTCACAAAGAATCGGACATGACTGAGCGACTGAACTGAACTGAACTGAACTGAGGAGTTCTTTATATATTTTGGATATTAACTCATTTTCAGATATGTGATTTCCAGATATTTTTGCCTATTCCATGGGATGCCTTTTTACTCTAAAGATTGTGTCCTTTGATAAACAAAAGTTTTAAAGTTTCATGTAGTCTTATTTGTCTATTTCTGTGGCCTGAGCTCTTGGTGTCATAGCCAAGAAAATATTGGCAAGTTCAACGTCATATTTTCCCTTAAGTTTTCTTTGGGAGATTTATAGTTTTGGGTCTTATATTTAAGTCTATATTTCATTTAATTTTTGAATATGGTATAAAGTGAAGAAGAACTAAAGAGATTCTTGATGAAAGTAAAAGAAGAGAGTGAAAATTTGGCTTAAAACTCAACATTCAGATCATGGCATCTGGTCCCATCAGTTCATGGCAAATAGATGGGGAAACAATGGAAACAGTGACAGACATTATTTTGGGGGGCTTCATATCACTGCAGATGGTGACTGCAGCAATGAATTAAAAGATGCTTGCTCCTTGGAAGAAAAGTTAAGACCAACCTAGACAGCATATTTAAAAGCAGAGTTATTAATTTGCCAACAAAGGTCCGTCTAGTCAAGGCTATGGTTTTTCCAGTGGTCATGTATGGATGTGAGAGTTGGACTAAAAGGAAAGCTGAACACCGAAGAATTGATGCATTTGAACTGTGGTGTTGAAGAAGACTCTTGAAAGTCCCCGGGCTGCAAGGAGATCCAACCAGTCCATCCTAAAGGAAATCAGTCCTGAATATTCATTGGAAGGACTGATGCTAAAGTTGCAACTCCAATACTTTGGCCACCTCATGCGAAGAGTTGACTCATTGGAAAAGACTCTGATGTTGGGAGGGATTGGGGGCAGGAGGAGAAGGGGACGACAGAGGATGAGATGGCTGGATGGCATCACAGACTCGATGCATGTGAGTCTGATTGAACTCTGGGGGTTGGTGATGGACAGAGAGGCCTGGCGTGCTGCGATTCATGGAGTGGCAAAGAGTTGGACACGACTGAGTGACTGAACCGAACCGAACTGAACTGAACTGAAGAAAACTTAACCAAGGTCAAAGAAGCCTTTGCATATGTTTATTCTAACAGTTTTAAAATTACAGATTTTACATTTAGCATTATTTTCTATGTGAGTATTCCTGGTGGCTCAGATAGCAAAGAATTTGCCTGCAATGCAGGAGACACAGGTTCTATCCCTGGGTCAGGAAGATCTTTTGGAGAAGGGAATGACTACCTACTCCTGCATTCTTGACTGGGAAATCCCACAGACATAGGAGCCTTGTGGGCTACAGTCCATGGGGTTGCAAAGAGTCAGACACGACTGAGTGACTAACACTTTCACTTTTCATTGTCCACATAGCTGACTTTTGTGTATGATTCAATAAATGGATCAAAGTAAAAAATTTTTTTGCTTGTGAATATCCAGTTGTTTCAGCACCATTCATGAAAATAATTACAATTTCTTCACTGAACTGTTGTTGAACTTTTCTTGCAAATCATCTGATCTTTAAATTGTGGGTGCATTTCTGGACTCTCCATTGATCAGTTTGACTATATTAATGTAACACTATACTGTTTTGATTAGGTAATGTATGTTCTCTAATTTTGCTCTTCTTTTTCAAGTTTGTGTTGGCTATTCTAGGTCCTTTGTATTTCCACATAAGTTCTGGAATTTCTACAAAACGTTCTTAGAAAAACTAAAGGAGATCTTAATAAATAGAGACATATCATGTTCATAGACTTCTTAAAGACAATATTGTTAAAATGCTAGTTATTCCCAAATTACTCTATATGTGGCTCCTCAAAGGTGTCTACATCCTAATATGTGATATTAATACCTGTGTATGTTATATCACATGGCAGAAGGGACTTTGCAGGTAAAATTAAGGTTACAAACATTAAAACAGGGAAATTTTCCTAGATTATCCAGGTGTGCTCAATGTAATAACATTGGCCCTTAAAATGGAAGTGGAAGAGAAGAGAGTTAATTGGAGAGATGCAGCAGGAGAAGCAGGAGAGATTTGAATTGTGAGAGTGACTTGACTTGATGCACCATTGTTGGCTTTGAAGACAGAGGAAGTGAGTCATGAGCTAGAAATGTGGGTGGCCTCTTAAAACTAACAACAACTCCTGGGTGATAGCAAGTAAGGAAGTAGGGACTTTACTTTGCATTGAATAGTATCTACAATCAAAATAAACAGGAACTGAATTATATCTATAATTGAAATAAGTAGGGAAACAGTTTTTGTCCTGAAGCCTCTAGAAAGAAATGCAGCCCTGCAAACACCTTGATTTTGTTTTGAGGCCCTAATTAGAGACTAGCCAAGCTCATCATACTTCTGATCTATGAAAACCATGATATAATAAAGAGGTGCTATTTCAAGCCACTACATTTGTAGTACTTTGTGATGACAGCTATAGAAAACTTGTACTTTTTATGTCTGTATAATCTAAAGCCATATTGCTGATCTTATTCTTGATATTGGCACTTTTATTTCCTTTTCACTTTTCATTATATTTAGATTGACCAAGTCTACCAGTCTTCTTGATCTTCTCAAAGGACCAAGTTTTAGTATTATTGCTTTTCGCTAATAATTTTCTATCTTCATTTCACTGATTTCTGATCCAGCACATTTTTTTCTACTTATTTTGAGTTTTATTTGCTTAGAAAAAAACGTGCTCAGCCTATTTGAACAAAAACTTCATGAAAGAGCATATATGAGTGGCAAATAAGTACATGAAAAGATGCTCAACATCATTAGTCATTAGAGGGATACAATTTGAAACCATAATGAGATATAATTTTATGCCCACTGGAAAATAAAAAAAAAGGATTCATGTCAATGTATGGCAAAACCAATACAGAATTGTAAAGTAAAATAAAAATAAATTAATTAATAAAAAAATTAAAAAATAAAAAAAATAAATCAAATCCCTAAAAAAAAAAAAAAAGAAAATATGGAAAAATGGGCATTTCCATATACTACTGGTGGAATTGTAAAATGTTACAACCATTTTGGGAAGCAATTTCACAGTTTCTTAAAACACAAATATCCCATAAACTAGCCTATCATATAATTCAGGAATTCCATTCCTAGATATTGATCCAAGATAACTGAAAGCATAATGTACATATAGATAATTTATATGAAAGTTCATAGCACATTCACTTGTAATAGCCAACCACTGGCAACAATGCAAGTGTCCATCAAAGGTGAATGAGTATGTGCACTGTGGCATAGCCATACTTAACAAAAAAGAAGAATGAAATACCAACACTGAAGAATTGAAGAATGAACACACCAATGTTGAAGAATCTTAAGATAATTGTATTGAATGGAAGCAGTCTGTTAAAAAAATACATGTTATATGACTGCATTTATAGAAAATATAAAAACTATACAGTGAAAGGAAAGCAACGAACAGTCTCCTGGGGGTGGGATGGGGTGACAGGAGGAGGGAGAGAGAGAAAAGAATATGGACATGAGGAAACTGCTGGCATGGTGGATATATTCATTATCCTGATGGCTGTTGTGTTGGTTTCTTTGATATATATATTAGCCAAAAGATACATGTTAAGTGTGTTCAGTTTGCAGAATATCAGTTACCTTCAATTAAAAAAGAAATCTGAAGATGAAGAATTAGCCTTTTAACAATTAAACTTTAAGTCTGTTTACTTGTTTTTCAGGGTGGATTGCTATTCTAGGTGCCATCTGGTTGCTAATTTTAGCTGACATCCATGATTTTGAGATAATTCTACACAGAGTGGAATGGGCAACCCTTCTGTTCTTTGCAGCACTCTTTGTTCTGATGGAGGTAAGTCTTTTGTTGAACTTTTGCGATAGTTCGAAGACCTGATTTTTATATTTCACATTCTATTTACTGAATGAAAAAAGCCCAAAGTTTGTAAGTCTTTATACATATTCACTAAGTGTAAAATTATGGGAGTTGAAATTAGACTATTTTAAGTTAAACCAACTTTTATCTCAGGCACTGAAATAATATTTAATAAACGTTTATTTGGTTGCTGTTGTTTTTTCCTTGAATAACCTTTGTGGTTTGTAAACTTTCTCTAATTTGATTTGCTGTAAAGTATAATTTACTCTAAATTGGGCTTAGAGCAAAATGACTTGTTACAAAAAGTTTATAGGGAAATATCTTGATAGTCTATTCCTTTTGTGTAATATTTAAATAAATAATCTCATAATGGGAAAGACTGCATCAAAGAAAAGAATGAATAATATGTATTGTTTTAGTTATAATTGTTGTCACAAAATTAATCACAATAACTTTTATCTTGGGAATTGATTCACAAACATGTACCTCCTCAAATACAGATTTACTATATAAAAAAATACTGTTCCCCAAAGGATTACTTCAAACACACCAAATGTTTCACATTGATCACCTTAACTTGTTGATTACAAATTCATTCAATATTTACTATTCTCTTGATTAAAAGTAGCAGTTTTTTATTAATTATTTTAAACAGGTCCCTTGTATCATTGAAATCTGTCTTTAATTCATAATAGATTACATAGGTGTAATAACTCACATAGCTCCTCCAAATACATCAAGGAGTTATGAATCGTATTCTACTTCATCAATCTCCTACTCAAAAACTTCACCTTTTCTATTCTGGGTTTTCTTTATGCAAAAAACATATAGACTATTGAGGGGGAGAATTCTAGTTACTATTTCATGATTGGCTTTTGAAAGTCAGTGCCTCGATTGCATATTTATTCAAGATGTAAACTGCTATCTCATCTGGGCTTTGGCATATTGTTCTCAATTTCATACTTCTCTTTGTCTGATAGGGTAAATGCTGGAATATTTAAAGCAACTTGAGATATAATTTATGTATCATAAAATTAATTCCTTTTATATTTACAGTTCAATAACTTTTAGTTACTTTTGAATGTTTCATTCCCATGACCCTCATGATCCCTTATAGTTAGTTCTAGCTCACAACTCCAGCTCTAGGCAATCACTGATCCTTTTTCTACTGAGTTGTCTTTCCTGTACATTTCATCTAAAAGGAATCATATATTGTGTACTATTTTCTGTTGGCTTCTTTAAATTAGAATAATGATGTTGAAGTTCATCCATGTACCTTAGGCTCATTTGTTTTTTTGGTGAATAACATTCTGCTATATGGATATACTATATTTTATTTACATATTTTGATAAACATTTATGTTTATTTGTATATGAGTTTTTGTGTGGACATATTTATTTTATTTTAGGTAGATAATAGGTCTTAGCACTGCTTTAACTTATTAAGAAACTGCTAAAATATTTTCCACAGTGGTTATACCATTTTACAATCTTATCAGTAATATAGTAGATTCCAGTTTCTTTACATCGTCATTGTCACATATTTTCATTCATTTTGATTATAGACATTCTAGTAGGTGTATCAGTCAGTTCAGTTCCGTTGCTCAGTCGTGTCTGACTCTGTGACCCCACGGACTGCGGCATGCCAGGCCTCCCTGTCCATCACCAATTTCTGGAGTTTATTCAAACTCATGTCCATTGAGTTGGTGATGCCATCCAACCATCTCATCCTCTTTCATCCCCTTCTCCTCCTGCCTTCAATCTTTCCCAGGATCACGGTCTTTCCCAAGAGTGAATTCTTCAGATCAGGTGGCCAAAGTGTTGGAGTTTCAGCTTCAGTATCAGTCCTTCCAATGAATATTCAGGACTGATTTTCTTTAGGATGGACTGATTGGATCTCCTTGCAGTCCAAGGGACTCTCAAGAGTCTTCTTCAGAACCATAGTTCAAAAGCATCAATTCTTCGGTGCTCAGCTTTCCTTTTAGTCCCAACTCTCACATCCATACATGACTACTGGAAAAACCATAGCTTTGACTAGACGGAACTTTGTTAGCAAAGTAATGTCTCTGCTTTTTAATACGCTGTCTAGGTTGGTCTTAACTTTTCTTCGAAGGAGCAAGTGTCTTTTAATTTCATGGCTGCAGTCACCATTTGCAGTGATTATGGAGACCCCCAAAATAAAGTCTATCACTGTTTCCACTGTTTCCCCATCTATTTGCCATGAAGTGATGGGACCAAATGCCATGATCTTAGTTTTCTTAGTAGGTGTATAATGGTTTTTAGTTTTTTAAAAAGGTGATATGGGAAAACATTATTTGAACCATACTGTTCTCCGTAGTAGCTGTACCAGTTCATATTTCCACCAGTAGTGTAGGAGGGTTCCCTTTCATCACACCCTCTCCAGCATTTTTATTAGATTAATCTTTACTGGAGTATACTTGATTTGCAATGTTGTGTTAGTATCTGCTGTACAGAAAAGTGAATCAGCTATACATATATGTATATCCACTCATTTTTAGATTCTTTTTCCATATAGGCCATTAAAAAATATTGAGTAGAATGTCCTTGTTTATAGAGTAGGTCCATATTAGTTATCTGTTTTATATATAGTGGTATGTATATGTCAATATCAATCTCCCAGTTTACCCCTCCACCCTTTTCTCCTGGTAACCGTAATTTTGTTTTCTACATCTGTGACTCTATTTTTTTTTGCTTTTAATTGATTTGTCTTTAATTGAAGGATAATTGCTTTGCAATATTGTGTTGGTTTCTGCCATACATCAACATGACTCAACCATAGGTATACCAAAGTCCCCTTCCTCTTGAACCTCCCTCCAACCTCCCACCACATCCCACACTTCTAGGTTGTCATAGAGCACCAGTTTGAGCTCCCTGTGTCATACAGTAAATACCTACTGTTTTCCATCAGATCAGTTCAGTTCAGACACTCAGTCATGTCCGACTCTTTGCCACTCCATGAATCACAGCACGCCAGGCCGCCCTGTCCATCACCATTTCGCGGAGTTCACTCAGATTCACGTCCATCGAGTCCATGATGCCATCCAGCCATCTCATCCTCTGTCATCCCCTTCTCCTCCTGCCCCTAATCCCTCCCAGCATCAGAGTCTTTTCCAATGAGTCAACTCTTCGCATGAGGTGGCCAAAGTACTGGAGTTTCAGCTTTAGCATAATCCCTTCCAAAGAAATCCCAGGGCTGATCTCCTTCAGAATGGATTGGTTGGATCGCCTTGCAGTCCAAGGGACTCTCAAGAGTCTTCTCCAACACCATAGTTCAGAAGCATCAATTCTTCAGTGCTCAGCCTTCTTCACAGTCCAACTCTCACATCCATACATGACCACTGGAGAAACCATAGCCTTGACTAGACAGATCTTAGTCAGCAAAGTAATGTCTCTGCTTTTCAATATGCTATCTAGGTTGGTCATAACTTTTCTTCCAAGGAGTAAGCATCTTTTAATTTCATGGCTGCGATCACTATCTTCAGTTATTTGGGAGCCCCCAAAAGTAAAGTCAGCCATTGTTTCCATTGTATCCCCATCTGTTTCCCATGAAGTGATGGGACCCGGATGCCATGATCTTCATTTCCTGAATGTTGAGCTTTAAGCCAACTTTTTCACTCTCCACTTTGACTTTCATCAAGAGGCTTTTTAGTTCCTATTTACTTTCTGCCATAAGGGTGGTGTCATCTCCATATCTGAGGTTATTGATATTTCTTCCGGCAATTTTGATTCCAGCTTGTGTTTCTTCCAGTCCAGCGTTTCTCATGAGGTACTCTGCATATAAGTTAAGTAAGCAAGGTGACAATATACAGGCTTGACGTACTCCTTTTCCTGTTTGGAACCAGTCTGTTGTTCCATGTCCAGTTCTAACTGTTGCTTCCTGACCTGCATACAGATTTCTCAAGAGGAGGTCAGGTAGTCTGGTATTCCCATCTCTTTCAGAATTTTCCACAGTTTATTGTGATCCACACAGTCAAAGGTTTGGCATAGTCAATAAAACAGAAATAGATGTTTTCCTGGAACTCTCTTGATTTTTGATGATCCAGCGGATGTTGGCAATTTGATCTCTGGTTCCTCTGCCTTTTCTAAAACCAGCTTGAACATCAGGACATTCACGGTTCACGTTTTGCTGAAGCCTGGCTTGGAGAATTTTGAGCATTACTTTACTAGCATGTGAGATTGTGTGGTAGTTTGAACATTTTTGGCATTGCCCTTCTTTGGAATTGGAATGAAAACTGACCTTTTCCAGTCCTGTCGCCACTGCTGAGTTTTCCAAATGTGCTGGCTTATTGAGTGCAACACTTTCACAGCATCACCTTTTAGGATTTGAAATAGCTCAACTGGAATTCTGTCACCTCCATTAGCTTTGTTCATAGTGATGCTTTCTTAGGCCCACTTGACTTCACATTCCAAGATGTCTGGCTCTAGACGAGTGATCACACCATCATGTATATCCAGGTCATGAAGATCTTTTTTGTACAGTTCTTCTGTGTATTCTTGCCACCTCTTCTTAATATCTTCTGCTTCTGTTAGGTCCAGACCATTTCTGTCCTTTATCGAGCCCATCTTTGCATGAAATGTTCCCTTGGTATCTCTAATTTTCTTGAAGTAATCTCTAGTCTTTCCCATTCTGTTGTTTTCCTCTATTTCTTTGCATTGATAGCTGAAGAAGGCTTTATTATCTCTTCTTGCTATTCTTTGGAACTCTGCATTCAGATGCTTATATCATTCCTTTTCTCCTTTGCATTTCGCCTCTCTACTTTTCACTGCTATTTGTAAGGCCTCCCCAGACAGCCATTTTGCTTTTTTGCATTTCTTTTCCATGGGGATGGTCTTGATCTCTGTCTCCTGTACAATGTCATGAACCGCATTCCATTGTTCATCAGGCACTCTATCTATCAGATCTAGGCCCTTAACTCTATTTCTCTTTTCCACTGTATAATCATAAGAGATATGATTTATGTGATACCTGAATGGTGTAACGGTTTTCCCTACTTTCTTCAACTTAAGTCTGAATTTAGTAATAAGGAGTCCATGATCTGAGCCACAGTCAGCTCCTGATCTTGTTTTTGTTGACTGTATAGAGCTTCTCCATCTTTGGCTGCAAAGAATATAATCAGTCTGATTTTGGTGTTGACCATCTGGTGATGTCCATGTGTAGAGTCTTCTCTTGTGTTGTTGGAAGAGGGTGTTTGCTATTACCAGTGCATCTTCTCGGCAAAACTATTAGTCTTTGCCCTGCTTCATTCCGCATTCCAAGGCCCAATTTGCCTGTTACTCCAGGTGTTTCTTGACTTCCTACTTTTGCATCCCAGTCCCTATAATGAAAAGGACATCTTTTTTGGGTGTTAGTTCTAAAAGGTCTTGTAGGTCTTCAAAGAATCGTTCAACTTCAGCTTCTTCAGTGCTACTGGTTGGGGCATAGACTTGGATTACTGTGATATTGAATGGTTTGCCTTGGAAACGAACAGAGATCATTCTGTGGTTTTTGAGATTGCATCCAAGGACTCTTTTGTTGACTATGATGGCTACTGCATTTCTTCTGAGGGATTCCTGCCCACAGTAGTAGATATAATGGTCATCTGAGTTAAATTCACCCATTCCAGTCCATTTTAGTTCGCTGATTCCTAGAATGTCGACATTCATTCTTGCCATCTCCTGTTTGACCACTTCCAATTTGCCTTGATTCATGGACCTGACATTCCAGGTTTCTATGCAATATTGTGTTGGAGAAGACTCTTGAGAGTCCCTTGGACTGCAAGGAGATCTAACCAATCCATTCTGAAGATCAGCCCTGGGATTTCTTTGGAAAGAATGATGCTAAAGCTGAAACTCCAGTACTGTGGCCACTCTATGCTACTCTTCCTGACCTTCAACGTGGAATAGCTCCTCTAGGCCCTCCTGTGCCCACACAGCCACCACTCCTTGGCCATGGGGTTGCTCCTCCTGGCCACCACCCTGGCCTCGGGCATGGGGTGGCTTCTCCTGGCTGCCCCTGGCCTTGGAAGTGGGGAACTCCTCTAGGTTGCCACCCCTGACCTTGGACTTGGGTAGCTCCTCTCGGCCATTCCTGCACTGTCGCAGCCTGGTACTGTCAGCTGTGACCAGCGCACTAAGTGTGGGTGGCTGCGATTGGTGCACTAAGTGTGGCCGAGAGGAGTTGCCCCACGTCCGAGGTCAGGGGCAGCGGCCAAGAGTGCCAGACTATTTTCCATATAATAATATAAATATTTTGATGCTGCTCTCTCGGTTTGTCCCACCATCTCCTTCCCCCCCCTGTTTCCTCAAGTCTGTTCTCTATTTTTGCATCTGCATTGCTGCGTGCAAATAGGTGATGGCATCATCAGCATTTTTGATGATGGCCATTCTGACTGGTGTGTGATGATATTTCATTGTAGCTTTGATTTTCATTTCTCTAGTAATTAGTGATGTTGAGCATCTTTTCATGTACCTTTTGACTATTTGTGTGTCTTCTCTAGACAAAAGTCTATTTAGGTCTTCTCATTTTTGATTAGATTTTTTTCTATATTGAGCTGCATGAGCTGTTTGTAAACTTTGGAGATTATTCCCTTGTTTGTTGGGCATCAGTTGCATGTATTTTCTCCCATTCTATGGATTATATATTTGCTTTGTTTCTGGTTACCTTTGCTGCGCAAAATTTTTGAGTTTAATATGGTACCATTTATTTATTTTTCTTTCATTTCCACTACTCTAGGACAGAGATCAGAGAGATATTGCTGCAATTTATGTCAAAGAGTGTTCTGCCTATGTTTTCCTCTAAGAGTTTTATAGTAATGTCTTACATTTAGATCTTTAATCCATTTTGATTGAAGTTTGTTTTTTTAGTGTATGGTGTTAAAGGATATTCTAATTTCATTCTTTTATATGTAGCTGTCCAGTTTTCCTAACACCATTTATTGAAGAGATTGTCCTTTCTCTACTGTATATTTTTGCCTCCTTTGTCATAGATTAATTGACCAGAGGTGCATGGGTTTATTTCTGGGCATTCTGTCCTGTTTCATTGATCGATAGTTGTGTTTTTATGCAGTACCATACTGTTTTGATTACTGTAGCTTTGTAGTATATTCTGAAGCCAGGGAACTTTTTTACTCCAGGTTTGTTTTTCTTTCTCAAGATTGCTTTGGGTACTCAAGGTCTTTTGTGTCTTCATACAAATGTAAAATTTTAAAATTCTAGTTCTGTGAAAAATGCCATTGATAATTTGATAGGGATTGCATTGAATCCATAGATATTTTGTGTAGTATAGTCATTTTCACAATATTGATTCTTCCAACCTAAGAACATGGTATATCTTTCCATCTGTGTCATCTTTGATTTCTTTCTTCAACATCTTGTATATAGTTTTTGGAGTATAGGTGTTTTGCCTCCTTAGGCAAAATTTATAACAATGTGTTATATTCTTTTTGATGATATTGTGAATATAATTGTTTTTTAAATTTTATTAGATTGGTGCAAACTTAATTGCGATTTCAGACCCTAAATTTTAATTCATTATAATTAGGCTCAAACATATCTTTATTAATGATGTAGGAACCATTACAATTAACACATTTTTGCCAATGAGAAATAAGTTTGTTTATTCCTGTTACATAAAAATCTGTGCTTCAGGATTCAATGAACCCTTGGAAAGCAAAAAGTTGATGAGATGCTTGAAGAGTGGCAAATGAGGCAAAACTTTGCAGGCCAATTCATTCAGCTTTTGAAGTGTTGGTTGTGTGATGTGTGCTCTGGTGTTGTCATGCAGAAGAATGGGGCCCATTCTGTTGACCAATGCCAGCTGCAGGTGTTGCAGATTTCAATGCAGCTCATTGATTTTCTGAGCATAGTTTTCAGATGTAATTGTTTCACAGGAATTCAGAAAGCTGTAAAGGATCAGATGGCCAGCAGACCACCAAACAGTGACTATGACCATTTTTTTGGTGCAAGTTTGGCTTTGGAAAGTGCTTTGGAGATTCTTCTCAGTCCAACCACTGAGCTGGTCATTGCCAACTGTATAAAATCCATTTTTTGTCTCTCTCACAATCTGATGGAGAAATGGTTCATTGATGTTGCATAGAATAAGAGAAGGCAACACTTCAAAACGACATCCTTTTTTTCCCCCTTAATTTTCAGTCAGCTCATGAGGCACCCACTTATTGAGCTTTTTTGCCTTTCCAATTTGCTTCAAATGCCAAATGACCATAGAATAGTTGACACTGAATTCTTGGGCATTTTCTAGTGTAGTTGTAAGACGGTCAGCTTCAATGATAGCTCTCAGTTGGTCATTGTCACTTCGAAAGGCTGGCCACTATGCTCCTCACCTTCAAGCTTCTCATCTCCTTTGCGAAACTTCTTGAATCACAACTGCACTGCACATTTGTTAGCATTTACTGGGCCAAATGCATTGTAGATGTTGTGAGTTGTCTCTGCTGCTTTATGAACATTTTGAACTAAAGAAAATCACTCGAATTTGCTTTTTATTTAACATCGTTTCCCTAATCTAAAATAAATATAAAATAAACAGCAAGTAATGTTATTAGCAAAACCACATAAAGTGAGAAATGTGCATTAAAATGATGTACAACATAACCACATTTATTTAAGAATGTATTCCAATATCAAATGGCAAATTTCAATGCTGCAAAACCACCATTACTTTTGCAACAACCTAATATATTCTGATTGCATATTAACATTACACAGAAATACAAATTTTTAAATAATAACATTGTGTCCTGAGATCTTGATGAATCCATTTATTAGTTTAGTAGTTGTTTTTAGATCCATTGGAGATTCTTTTCATGTCATCTGCAAAGACATTTTAATTTCTTTTCTGATTTGATGCCTTTAACTAGCTCACATTTTCTCCCTTCCTTTCCTCCAAATATTCTCTTTTTCCCTTCTCTTAATTTTTTCCTGTCTTGTTAGCTATAATCCCTAGTTTGATGTTGAAGTGATGAGTATTAACGTTCATATCTTATATCTGATCTTAGGGGAAATGGATTTGGTTTTTCACCATTATGTATAGTCTTAGTTGTAGGTTTTTTATTTTTATTTTTTTGGCTATATATAGATATCCTTTATTAAGCTGAGAAATATATTAGGATAATTCCTTATTTGTTGTGAAATTTAATATTCAATTTTGTCAAATTTTATATGTATCTATTAAGATGACCATATATATATTTTTTAACTTTGAATCTATTATTATGGTATACTACATTTACTGATTTTCAGATGTTAAATCTGCTTTGTATTCCTGAAGTAAATCTCACTTGATCATGTTGTAATAAGTTGTTGAGTTCCTTTTACTATTATTTTTTTGAGAATTTTTACATCTATATTCATGAGGGATATTGGTCTATATAATTTTCATGTATGTTTTTCTCTGGATTTGTTTTGAGCATCATACTGAATGAGTGCAACAGAATGATTTGTCAATAATTCTGTGCAGGAGTTTGTGAAAGATTGTTTTTAAATATTCAATAAAATTTTCCAGTGAAGTCATCTGGGCATGAAATTAAATTGTGGAAAGTTTTATATATTTGTTTGTTTTTCCTAATTCATTTTCTTTGGCCTATTTAGGTATTCTATTTCTTCTTTCTTGAGTAAATTTTACTAGTTTTTGTTTTCTATGAATTTGTCTATTTCATCCAAATTTTCTTAATTTTTGCCATAAGTTGTTTGTAATATTGCCTTATTTTTTTATTTTTTAAATTTATTTATTTATTTAGTTTTTACTTTACAATTCTGTATTGGTTTTGGCATACATTGACATGAATCCACCACAGGTGTACATGCGTTCCCAAACATGAACCCCCCTCCCACCCCCCTCCCCACAACATTTCTCTGGGTCATCCCCGGTACCAGCCCCAAGCGTGCCATATCCTGTATCGGACATAGACTGGCAATTCGATTCTTACATGATATTATACATGTTTCAATGCCATTTTCCCAAATCATCTCACCCTCTCCCTCTCCCACTGAGTCCAAAAGTCTGCTATACACATCTGTGTCTTTTTTGCTGTCCTGCATACAGGGTCATCATTGCCATCTTTCTAAATTCCATATATATGTGTTAGTATACTGTATTGGTGTTTTTCTTTCTGGCTTACTTCACTCTGTATAATCGGCTCTAGTTTCATCCATCTCGTCAGAACTGATTCAAATGTATTCTTTTTAATGGCTGAGTAATACTCCATTGTGTATATGTACCACAGCTTTCTTATGTAATATTGCCTTATAATACTTTTTATTTCAGTGAAATCAGTGATATCCCCTTTTCTATTTCTGATTTTGAAGATTTGTGTCTTCTCTCTTTTTTCTTGGTTAGCCTAGGTAAAGTTTGTCTACTTTTTTGATATTTATTTTTAAAAGGAAATATTAATTACATTGATTTTCTTTTTTTCCATATTAAGTAATTGGATAAACTCTTGAGTTGGAAATATATTTTAAAGTTGGAAAGGCTTAAGATCTTACTTTCTAAGCTTTAGAATGTAGTACATTTCATCTAAAACTGTCTATTCTCTCAAAGACATTTCATTTTTTCATTACCATCCTCTTTGCTTCTTCCCTTATAGATGTGTATGTATTTAAAGTTCTCAGGCTTTCTGGTATGTGTTAATGTTTGACAGAAACCAACACAGTACTGTAAAGCAATTATCCTTCAGTTAGAAATAAAAATTAAAAAATTCTTGATCTTTAAAAATTTTCTCAGGTTATTCCACTAGCCAGAAAGAAAATCCATTTCCAACAAACTTCTTTTCACTAGACTCTCAGTTTCTCATTTCCTCTTGCTACTCTGCCACCCAAGTCTTCTTATTTTAATTAACCTCTCCATAGATTCAGATGCTTTCAGGCAGACCATAAGGTTTCCATGGCTGTTGCTTGGAGGTCAGATTACTTTCATTAATTTTCTTTGTAAATTTTTTTGGTTTCTATTTCATTGGTTTCTGCTCTAATCTTTATTATTTCATTTCTTCTATTGGAATTTGATTTGATATTCTCTCTTTGCCTCCTGCGTTCTTAAAGTGGAACCTTAGGTTATTAATGAGATCTTTCTTATTTTTACATAAGCATTTTAGCTACAAATTTTCCCCAAGCATCATTTCTCTGCATCCTTTATTACCTATACTCTTCTTTCATTTTTGTCTGTTCAAAATATTTGCTATTTTTTCTTATAATTTATTTTTTAAAAGATTTGTTAGCAATTTATTTGTAATATTTCCATTTGAGAGATGATTCCAGGTTTATTTAATTTTTCTTTTCATTCTACATAAATCAGAACATGATTCATTAGAGTCACATATTTTGCTTTTATCACTGTTTGTAAATCTTCACTTAGACGATCTTGACAAGTCTATAAAACAATCAAAGTAGATTGTTCTTCAAAATAGGCAAGAGAAGCAAAGTTGATGTTAGTGCTTTTTGGGAGGTATTTAAATATGGTATTCTTGTTTGACATATGGGTTATTGAGAAGTATATTTTTAAAGTTATAAATATTTGAGGGTTGTCTATATTTCTTTCTTTTTTAAATTTTTAATTTAGTCCAATTGTCATAGAACATATTTTATGTATATCAGTCCTTGTAATTTTATTGAGTCTTGTTTTATAGTCTTGCATTTTGTCTTTTCTGGAGAATACTGTACTTGTGCTTGAAAAGTATGTGTATTCTGCTTTTGTTTGGTGGAGAATTCTACAAATATCAGATACATCATGCTTGTCAATAGTTTTGTTTAAGTTTTATACATTTCCTATATTCTATGTAATTTATATCAATTGTTGATAGTGGGGTATTGAAGTCCTCACCTATCACTGTTGAATTGTATATTTTCTTTTCACATGTATTAGTTTTTGTTTCATATGTCTTGAAGATCTGTTGTTAGGCACATGTATTTTGTAATTATTATAACATTCATGTGAATAGAACTTTCATCGTTATTATATCTCCCTCTTTTTTTTTTTTTAGTATATTTTTTTGTTAGAATCTTTTTTGACTGGTATTGATATGGCCACTTCAGCTCTCATTTGTTGTTGTTTGCAGGGGCTACCATTAAAAAAAATTCAGTCTGACAATTTCTTTTTGATTGAAAAGTTTGTTTATATGTAATAAAATTACTCATATGGTTGAATTTATCTGTCATTTTGTTATTTGATTTTGCTATGTTTTGTTTCTTTTGTACCTCTCTCTTCTCCTTTACTGCTTTCTTTGTGCTAAACAAATATGTAACTGTAAACCATTTAAATTCTCTTTCATTTTGTTTTTTACACCATATTTTAAAATTATTATATTATTATGAGTTAAACTATGCATCAATTTAAATTTAGTTTTTATTTTATATTGAAGTATATTTGTTTACAATGTTGTGTTAATCTTGGATGTATAGCAAAGTGGTTCAGTTATACATGTACATTTATCCATTCTTTTCCAGATTATTTCCTATGTAGGTTGTTGCAGAATAATGAGTAGACTTCCCTATGCTATACAGTAGGTCCTTTTCATTTCATTGATCTTTTTTTATTGTTTTCTTTATCTCTATTTCATTTGTTTCTGCTTTGACTGTTATGATTTCTTTCCTACCAGTACCTGAGTTTTGTTTGTTCTTCTTTCTCTAGTTGCGTTAGGTGTAAGGTTGTGCTGTGCTGTGCTTAGTCACTCAGTCTTGTCTGACTCTTTGCAACTGCATGAACTATAGCTTGCCAAGTTCCTCATCCTGGGGATTTTTCATGCAAGAATACTGAAATGGGTTGCCATTTCCTCCTTCAGGGGATCTTCCTGACCCAGGAATCCAACCTGTGTCTCCTGTGTCTTCTGTATTGCAGGAAGATTCTTTACCCACTGAGCCATCGAGGAGGCCCCTCCATGTATGATGTAAGGTGTAAAGTTAGGTTGTTTATTTGAGATATTTCTTGTTGTGTTAGGTAAGATTGTATTGCTATAAAATTCCCTCTTGGAACTGCTTTTGTTGTGTACCATAAGTTTCGGATTTTGTGTTTTCATTTGCATTTTTTTCTAGGTATATTTTGATTTCCTCAGTGATCCATTAGTTGTTATACTAAAGTAGCATATTCAGCCTCCACATACTTGTGTTTTTTGTAGTTTTTTAAATGTGTGTGTATGTAAATAATTTTTAATCTCGTAGCATTGTGGTTGGAAAAGATGCTTGATATGATTTCAATTTTCTTAAATTTACCACAGCCTCCTTTGTGGCCTAGCATGTGATCTATCCTGAAAAATGTTCCATGTGCTCTTGAGAAGAATGTGTATTCTGCTGCCTCATATGTTCTACAAATATCAATTAAGTCCATGTGGTCTAATTATTTTCCAGTTTGTGAATTGCTCACCCAGTGGGTATGGGATTTTATTACATCATGAGGTGCCCCCTCCTACAATCCCGATGTGGTTTCCTGTTTGTCTTTGGATGTTGAATATATTTTTTGGCAGGTTCAAGTCTTTTCCATCAATGGTTGTTCAGCAGTAAGTTGTGATTTCAGTATTTTCATGAGAAGAGGTGAACTCAAGTCCTTCTGCTCCACTGTATTGACTCCCTATGCATCTTAATTTATTACAGTTTACTTCAGGTTAACAGTGACTTGCTTCCAGTAAAATATAGACATCTTTTTGCAGTACAGCTCCAGTTTTTCCTTCCTCCATTGTGCTTCTATTGTCACATATATTATATCTTTAGGTTATATGCCTAACATATAGTTTTACCATCTTTATTGTTTTGTGATATGCATTTTAAATAAAAAAAGAAAAGAAAATATATTCTTATAGTCTTTTAAAAAAATATATATTATTAAAGTATAGTTGACTTAAAATGTTTCAAGGTGATTCAGTTATACAAATACACATATACTATTTTAGAAATTATTTTCCATCATAAGTTATTATAAGATATTGGCCATGGCTCCCTATGCTGTACAGTAAATCTTTGTTTCTTGTTGCATGTCTATTTTTAATTAGAAATCTCACATTCTATGCCTACTAAGTCAAACAAGTGGAATCAAAATGTCATAATTTTTTTAGTTAGGCAAAAATTCATAAATGTTTAAAATATATATATATATATAATACATATATATATGTATACAAAACTTTTTGCTACACTTGATAAAGGCTTGAGAAAGAACATAAAAAAAGAGATGAAGAAATTGGAGAACATAAACTAAATGAAATGGGAGCGCTGAATATGAAATAGAAAAAGTGAAACAACTAGATAAAAGTAAAAGGTCTTCATATTACCCAGTTGTTTTTAAACATGAGTACTCATTAGAAACATATCTGGAGCTCTGGAGAAAAAAAGCAATACCTGAGCATTGATATTTTTCAAAAAATTTCAAGATAATTCTGATATGCATCTAGATTTTAAAAAGTGATTACAGGTTTTCCCATTAAATCCTAGTTTTGGTGATACAGAGTTCTATTCTTTTTCTGTTGACCAATCATGATACAATGGTATTAAGTGAGTAATTGTTACATAATCACAAGAGGAAAAGATGTTCATCAGTTTTCACAGTTACCAGACAAAAAATAAAAAAAATAATTATAATTTTGAGCCATAATGGGAATGTGATTAACTTAACAATATAAAATAATTACATACAACTCTGGGGGATGTCAAGCAGAATGATGTGGTAAGTGGAAGTGCATACATGCACATAGTTTCATCCACCCAGCCAGTGTATGTCTTTTGGTTGGTGCATTTAATCCATTTACATTCAAGGTAATTATCAGTATATATGATCCTATTACTGTTTTCTTAATTGTTTGGGGTTTATTTTCTGTAGGCCTTTTCCTTCTCTTGTGTTTCTTGCCTAGAGGAGTTCCTTTAGCATTTGTTGTAAGGCTGGTTTGGTGGTGCTGAATTCTCTTAACTTTTGCTTATCTGGAGAGCTTTTGATTTCTCTATAAAGTCCGAAGGAGAGTCTTGCTGGGTAAAGTATTCTTGGTTGTAGGTTCTTTCCATTCATCACTTTAAATATATCATGCCATTCCCTTCTGGCTTGTAGAGTTTCTGTTAAGAAATCAGCTGATATCTTGATGGGAGTTCCCTTGTATGTTATTTGTCATTTTTCCCTTGTTGCTTTTAATCTTTTACCTGTCTTTAATTTTTGTTAATTTGATTGCTATGTGTTTTGCTGTATTCCTTCTTGGGTTTATCCTGCCTGGGACTCTGTGCTTGCTGTACTTGGTTGACTATTTCATTTCCCATGTTCTGGAATTTTCAACTATTATCTCTTCAAATATTTTCTCAGGTCCTTTCTCTCTCTCTTCTACTTCTGGGACCTCTATAATGCATACACTGGTGTGTTTAATGTAATCCCAGAGGTCTCTAGGGCTGTCTTCATTTCTTTTCATTCTTTTTTCTGTATTGTGTTTTATGGCAGTGATTTCCACCATTCTTTCCTCCAGGTCATTTATTCATTATTCTGCCTCAGTTATTCTGTTATTCATTCCTTCTAGTGTGTTATTCTTCTCTGTTTGTTTGTTCTTTAGTTCTTGTAGGTCTTTGGTAAACATTTCTTGCCTCTTCTCAATCTTTACCTCCATTCTTTTCCCAAGATCCTGGATCATCACTATCAATATTATGAATTATTTTTCTGGAAGGTTGCCTATCTCCACTTTGTTTAGTTGTTTTTCTGGGATTTTATCTTATCCTTTCATTTGGGACATAACTTTCTGCTTTTACATAATGGTTAACTTTCTGTAATATTGTTTTTGTTTTAGCCACTGTGAGACTGTGCTTCTTGCTTCTTCTGTCTGTCCTTTGATGGATAAAACTAAGAAGATTGTGTAAGCTTCTTGATAGAAGGGACTGATGTGGGAAAAACTGAGTCTTGCTCTGGTGGGCAGGGCCTTGCTCATTAAAGCTTTAATCCAATTATCTGCTGATAAGTGGTGTTGCACTCCCTCCCTGGCAGTTGTTTGGTCTGAGGCGACCCAGTCCTGGTGTCTATGGGCTCTATGATAGGGTTAATGACCAATTCCAAGAGGGTTTACACTAAGGGGGACCTTCTAGTTCCCTTGTCCCTGTGGTGAGCGCCTGCCAACCCATGTCTCCACAGGCAGCCTTCCGACACTAGCAGGTAGTTTTGGTTCAATCTTCTGTGTGGTCATTGCTCCTCTCCTCTGGGTCTTGGTGCACACAAAATTTTGTTTGTGCTTTCCAAGATTCGTGTCTCTGTTTCCCTCAGTCTTCTGGAAGGCCTGTAATCATACTCTGCTGACCCTCAAGGCCAGACTCCCTGGGGATTCAGTCCCTTTGTCAAATCCCCCAGGCTGGGAAGCCTGAGATGGGGTTCAGAACCTTCACAATAGAGTGAGAACTTCTTTGGTATTATTGTTCTCCACTCTGTGGGTCACCCACCTGGTGGGTATAGGGTTTGATTTGATCATGATTGTGTCCCTCTTTGGGCTTCTCTTGTGGCTCAGCTGGTAAAGAATCTGTCTGCAATGTGGGAGACCTGGGTTTGATTCCTGGGTTGGGAAGATCCCCTGGAGAAGGGAAAGGCTACCCACTCCAGTATTCTGGCCTGGATAATTCCATGGACTATACAGTCCATGGGATCACAAAGAGTTGGACATGACTGAGACACCTTTCACTTTACCTTCTCATTGAGGTTTCCTCTTTGTCTTTAGGTGTGAGATATCTTTTTTTGATGGGTTCCAGCATCCTCCTGTCAATAGTTGTTCAACAGCTAGTTGCAAGTTTGATTCTTTTGCAAGAGGAGATGACCACAGATCCTTCTACTCTGCCACCTTGAACCAAAAGACTCATTCAGTATTTTTATATATCTATATATTTACCTTTTCCATGGTTCTTTATTGTTTAGGATGGATTTAAATTGCCATCTGATGTTGGCTTGAAGGAGCAGTAATTTTAGTTTTTATTTGTATGTGAATGCCTTTCCCACCCCCTGCATTATTTTCCAAAAATAGTTTTGATGAATCAATGTGAAATTCTTGGGTCTTTTAACTTTTGTCTTTTAACATTCCAAATCTATTGTCTTGCTGCCTTCTGGTCTCCATTACTTCTCATGATGTCAGCTATTCATCATATTGTTTTACCCCTATACATTTAGAGTCATTTTTGTTGCTATTTTTGAGACCTTTTTGTATTTGTCTCTCAATACAGTGACTATAGTGCATTTTTAGGCTTGGATCTCTATGTTTATTTTAGTTTTGTTCCTTTGAGTTTTCTTTATTTCTTTTAAATTAGAGGATAATTTCTTTGCAATATTGTGTCAGTTTCTGCTGTACAAGAGTGTGAATCAGCTATAAGCATATGTATATCTCCACCTTCTTAAGCCTCCTTCCCATCTCCTAGGTCATCACAGAGCACTAAGCTGTGTTTATGGTGTTATAAAATATCTTCTCACTGTGTAGAAATGTCTGTTTATGTCTTCCACCCATTTTTAAATTGGATTGTTAGTTTTTCTGATATTGTATAAACTGTATGAACTGCCTGTATATTTTGGAGATTAACACTTTGTCAGTTTCTTTATTTCCAATTATTTCCTATCATTCAGAGGGCTGTCTTTTTGTCTTGCTTATGTTTTCCTTTTCTGTGCAATTTTTTTTGTTTAATTATGTCCTGCTAGTTTATTTTGTTTTTATTTCCATTACTCTAGGAGATGGGTCAAAGAGGATCTTGCTTCAATTTATGGCAAAGATTGGTCTGGCTATGTTTTCCTCTAAGGGCTTTATAGTGTCTGGTATTACATTTAGGTCTTTAATATATTTTGAGTTTAATTTTGTGTATGGTGTTAGAAAGTGTTCTAATTGCATTTTTTTACATGTAGCTATCCAGTTTTGCCAGCACCACTTATTGAAGAGGGCCTTTTTTCTCCATTGTGTACTCTTTCTTTGTCAAAGATAAGGTGACCATAAGTGATGGATTTATCTCTTGGCTTTCTGTCTTGTTCCACTGACCTACATTACTGTCTTTGTGCCAGTACCATACCATCTTGATGACTGTGGCTTTGTAGTATAGTCTGAACTCAGGGAGGTTGATTCCTCTAGTTCCATTTTTCTTTCTCAGTGTTGCTTTGGCTATTTGGGTTCTTTTGTATTCCCAAGAAAACTGGAATTTTTTTTTGTCGTGGTTTTGTGAAAAATGCCATTGGTAGTTTGATAGAGATTGCATTGAATCTGTAGATTGCTTTGAGTAGCATAGTCATCTTCACAATATTTACATTTCCAATAAAAGAACATAGTATATATTTCCATATATTTGTGTCATCTTTGATTTCTTTCTTGAGTGTCTTGTAGTTTTCTGCATACAAGTCTTTTATCTCCTTGGGTAGGTTTATTCCTAGGTATTTATTCTTTTTGCTGCAATGGTGAATGGGATTTTAAAAAGTTTCTTCCTGATTTTTCATTGTTAGTGTATAGGAATGCAAGGGATTTCTGTGTATTAATTTTGAATACTGTGACTTTACCAGGTTCACTGATTAGTTCTAGTAGTTTCCTGGTGGCATCTTTTTCATTTTCTATATATGTATTTTTATGTCAGTTCTAAACAGTGAGAGTTTTTTTTTCCCCCAATTTAGGGTCCTGCTATTTATTTTACTCCTCTGATTGCTGTGGTTAGCACTTGTAGAACTATGTTGAATAATAGTGGTGAGAGTGGACACCTGTGTCTAGTTTCTATCTTGGAGGAAATGCCATCAAATTTTCACCATTTAGAATAATATTTGCTGTGGGTTTGTTACATATGGCCTTTATTTTGTTGGGGTAGGTTTCATTTACGCCCAGTTTCCACAGTTTTATTTTAAAATTATTATCAAAATTTTGAATTTTGTTAAAAGCTTTTCCTACATATATTGAGTGGAAAATTCTGAAAGAGATGGGAATACCAGACCACCTGACCTGCCTCTTGAGAAACCTGTATGCAGGTCAGGAAGCAACAGTTAGAACTGGACATGGAACAACAGACTGGTTCCAAATAGGAAAATGAGTACATCAAGGCTCTATATTGTCACCATGCTTATTTAACTTTTATGCAGAGTACATCATGAGAAACCCTGGGCTGGAGGAAGCACAAGCTGGAATCAAGATTGCCTGGAGAAATATCAATAAGCTCAGATATGCAGATGACACCACCCTTATGGCAGAAAGAAAACTAAAGAGCTTCTTGATGAAAGTGAAAGAGGAGAGTGAAAAAGTTGGCTTAAAGCTCAACATTCAGAAAACGAAGATCATGGCATCCGGTCCCATCACTTCATGGGAAATAGATGGGGAAACAGTGGCTGACTTTATTTTTTTGGGCTCCAATATAACTTCAGATGGTGATTGCAGCCATGAAATTAAAAGATGCTTGCTCCTTGGAAGGAAAGTTATGACCAACTTAGATAGCATATTAAAAAGCAGAGGCATTACTTTGTCAACAAAGGTCTGTCTAGTCAAGGCTATAGTTTTTCCAGTGGGTATGTATGAATGTGAGAGTTGGACTGTAAAGAAAGCTGAGCGCCAAAGAATTGATGCCTTTGAACTGTAGTGTTGGAGAAGAGTCTTGAGAGTGCAAGGAGATCCAACCAGCCCATCCTAAAGGAGATCAGTCTTGGCTGTTCATTGGTAGGACTGATTTTGAAGCTGAAACTCCAATACGTTGTCCACCTGATGCGAAGAGCTGACTCATTTGAAAAGACCCTGATGCTGGGAAAGATTGGGGGCAGAGGAGAAGGGGACGACAGAGGATGAGATGGTTGGATGGCATCACCGTTTCAGTGGACATGGGTTTGGGTGGACTCCAGGAGTTGGTGATGGACAGGGAGGCCTGGCGTGCTGCAGTTCTCGGGGTCACAAAGAATCGGACATGACTGAGTGACTGAGCTGAACTGATTGAGATTATCATATTTCCCCCCACAGTTTGTTAATAGTGTATCATATTGATCTGTATGTATTGATGAACTGTTGAATCACTGGGATAAACCTCAATTGATCATGATGTATGATTCTTTTAATATGTTGTTGGATTTTGTTTGATATTATTTTTTGAGGATATTTTCATATATATTCAACACTGATTTTGCATTGTACTTTTTTTTTTTGGTTCGTATCTTTGTCTGGTTTTGATATCAGGATGATGGTGGCCTTGTGGAACTAATTTTGAAGTATTCCTCCCTTTGACATCTTTTGGAAGAGTTGGAGAAGGAAAGGTGTTAGCTCTTCTCTAAATGTTTGATTGAATTCGCCTATTAAGCAATCAAGTCCTAGGGTATTGTTTGCTACGAAATTTTTTCTCTGTTTCAGTTTCACTGTTTTTGATTGGACCATTAATATTTTCTATTTGTTCCTGGTTCAGTCCTGGAAGGCTGTATTTTTCTTAGAATTTGTGCATTTCTTCTAGGCTGTTCATTTTATTGGCATATATTTGCTTATAGTAGTCTCTTATGATCCTTTGTATTTCTGCAGTGTCAGTTGTATGTTCTTTTTCATTTATAATTTTATCAATTTGAATTCTTTCCCTTTTTTGTTTGATGAATCTGGGTAATGGTTTTATCAATGTTGTTTATCTTATCAAGGAACAAGCTGGTTTTTTTTTTTTTCAGATTTTATTTTATTTATTTATTTACTTTAAAATATTGTATTGGTTTTTGCCATACATCAACATGAATCTGCCATGAGTGTACACGTGTTCCCAATCCTGAACCCCCTTCCCACCTCCCTCCCCATACCATCCCTCTGGGTCATCCCAGTGCACCAGCCCCAAGCATTCTGTATCCTCCATCAAATCTAGACTGATGATTCGTTTCTTATATGATATTATACATGTTTCAATGCCATTCTCCCAAATCATCCCACTCTCTCCCTCTCCCACAGAGTCCAAAATACTGTTTTAGTGATCTTTACTGTTGTTTTCTTCACTTCTTTTTAAAAAATTTATTTCTGTTCTGATCTTTGCAATTCCTTTCCTTCCACTAACTTTTCGTTGTTGTTGTTATTCTTTTCTAATTGCTTTAGGTGTAGGGTTAAGTTGTTTATTTGAGATTTTTCTTGTTTCTAGAAGTAGGATTATATTACTATAAACTTTCCTCTTAGAATTGCTTTTGTTGCCTTCCCATTGGCTTCTATTCATTGCATTTTCCACTCTCATTTGTTTCTCAGTTCAGTTCAGTCGCTCAGTCGTGTCCGACTCTTTGTGACCCCAAGAATCGCAGCATTCCAGGCCTCCCTGTCCATCACCATCTCTCGGAGTTCACTCAGACTCACGTCCATCAAGTTCGTGATGCCATCCAGCCATCTCATCCTCGGTCGTCCCCTTCTCCTCCTGGCCCCAATCCCTCCCAGCATCAGAGTCTTTTCCTATGAGTCAACTCTTCTCATGAGGTGGCCAAAGTACTGGAGCTTCAACTTCAGTATCATCATTCCTTCCAAAGAAATCCCAGGGTTGATCTCCTTCAGAATGGACTGGTTGGATCTCCTTGCAGTCCAAGGGACTCTCAAGAGTCTTCTCCAACACCACAGTTCAAAAGCATCAATTCTTCGGTGCTCAGCCTTCTTCACAGTCCAACTGTCACATCCATACATGACCACAGGAAAAACCATAGCCTTGACTAGACGGACCTTAGTCGGCAAAGTAATGTCTCTGCTTTTGAATATACTATCTAGGTTGGTTATAACTTTTCTTCCAAGGAGTTAGCGTCTTTTAATTTCACGGCTGCAGTCACCATCTGCAGTGATTTTGGAGCCCAGAAAAATAAAGTCTGACACTGTTTCTACTGTTTCCCCATCTATTTCCCATGAAGTGATGGGACTGGATGCCATGATCTTCGTTTTCTGAATGTTGAGCTTTAAGCCAACTTTTTCACTCTCCTCTTTCACTTTCATCAAGAGGCTTTTGAGTTCCTCTTCACTTTCTGCCATAAGGGTGGTGTCATCTGCATATCTGAGGTTATTCATATTTCTCCTGGCAGCGTAGCGGTTAGGCAGGCAGGCAGGCTAGGGTCTGGAGGTCGAGTTCAAATCCCATTTGTTTCTAGGTACTTTTAAAAATTTCCTGTTTGATTTCTTCAGTGATATTTTTATTACCTAGTAGCATATTGTAGAGCCTCCATGTGTCTGTATTTTAACGTTTTTTCCCTTTGTAATTCATATGTAATTTCATAGTGTCATGATCAGAGAAGATGCTTAATATATTTAATTTTCTTAATTTAGTTAGTCTTGATTTGTGACCCAAGATATGATTTACCCTACCACATGTTCAGTGTGCACCTGAGAAGAAAGTGTATTCTGTTGGTTTGATGGAATGTCCTATAAGTGTCAATTAAGTCTGTCTGCACTGTTATTTCATTTAGGACTTGTATTTCCTTTTTAGTTTTCTGTCTGGATCATCTATCCATTGGTGTAAGTGGGTTGTTAAAGTTCCCCATTATTATTGTGTTATTGTCCATTTCTCCTTTTATGGCTGTTAGAATTTGCCTTATGTATTGAGGTGTTCCTATGTTGTATGCATAAATATTTGTAACTGATATATATTTTTGGATTGATCTTGTTATGGTTATATATTTTTCTTCCTTATTTTTTATGTCTTTATTTTAAAGTTGATATTGTCTGATATGGTTATTGCTACTCCAGCTTTCTTTTCATTTCCATTTGCATGGAAATATCTTTTTTCATCCCCTCACTTTCAGTCTGTATGTGTCCGTAGGTCTGAAGTGGGTCTCTTGTAGGGATCATATATACAAGTCTTCTTTTTGTATCCATTCAGCCAATATCTGTCTTTTGGTTGCAGTATTAAGGTAATTATTGATATGGATATTCCTATTACCATTTTCTTAAATGTTTTTGGTTTGTTTTTGTAAGGTCTTTTTCTTCTCTTGTGTTCCCTGCCTGGAGAAGTTTCTTTAGCATTTGTTGTAAAGCTCTTTTGGTGGTGCTGAATTCTCTTATGTTTTTCTTGTCTGTAAAACTTTTGATTTCTTCATCGAATATGAATGAGAGCCTTTCTCATTAGTATAATCTTGGTTGAAGGTTTTTTCCTTTCATCACTTTAAGTACATTCTGCAACTCCCTTCTCACCTACAGATTTTCTGCTGAGAGATCAACTTTCAATGTTATGGGATTCCCATTGTTGCTTTTCCCTTGTAGCTTTTAACATTTTTTGTTTGTGTTTAACTTTTGTTAGTTTGACTAATATGTATCTGGGTGAATTTCTCTTTGGATTTATCCTGTATGAAACTCTCTGTGGGTCCTGGAGTTGATTGACTGTTTCCTCTTCCATGTTAGAGAAGTTTTCAACTATATAATCTCTTCATATATTCTTTCAGACTCTTTCTATTTTTCTTCTGCTGGGAGCCCTATAATTTGAATGTTGGGTGTTTAATGCTGCCCAAGAGGTCTGTGATAGTTTGCTCAATTCTTTTAATTTTTTTTTCTGAGCATTTATTTCCAACATTCTATCTTCCAGCTCACTTATCCAATTACTGCCTCAGTTATTCTGCTACTGATTACTGCTCATGTATTTTTAATCTCAGTTATTGTGGTGTTCATCACTGTTTGTTCTTTAGTTCTTATAGGTCCATGTTAAATTTTTTCTAATATTTTCTCCATACTATATTCAATATTTTAGATCATTTTTTACTATTATTATTCTGAATTTTTAAGGTATATTGCTGATTTTTTCTTCATTTATTTGGTCTTTTGGGATTTTGCATTGCTCCTTTATCTGCAATGTATTTCTGCATCTTCTCATTTTGTTTAACTTACTGCATTTGGTGTCTTTGTTCCACAGCCTGCAAGTTTGTAGTTGTTCTTGTTTCTGGTGTCTTCTCCTTGTAAATGAGGTTGGTCCCATTGCTTGTGTAGTCTTCCTGGTTGGGGGATTGGTGCATGGATTGGCAGGGGCACATCAGGTGGTGTGTTTCAAGGTATCTGTGACCTTAGTATGACTTTAGGCATCCTGTTTGCTAATTAGTGGTGCTGTGTTCCTGTCTTTGTGGTTGCTTGGTATGAGGTTTCCAGCACTGGAGCGTTCTGACCATTGAGTGTAGCTGTGTCTTAGTGTTGACATGGAAACCTCTGGAAGAGCTGTTGCCAATTAATATTCCCTGGGGCTTGGACTTTTTTTTGGTGTTTCTTGGCCCTGGACTTGGCAGTCACACCTCAGAATCTCAGGGTTGATTCATGGCTGGAGAACTAGACCTTACCAGCCACATGACATGGAGGAAAAAGAAGACAATAGTTACAAAAAATGAAAAGAAAATGAACAAATACTCCAACAAGCGGTAAAAGCAAAACCACACAAAAATAGGCAAAGCAACACACACACACAGGGAAGAAAAAAAAGAAGTGAGAACAAAAAGAGGAGGGCAACCAAATAGAAAACCTCAAACCCAAACCAAACAATATAAACCAAACTAAGAAAATGAACACAAAGCATAAAAAATTCTTACTAAAAAGTAAAAGAAAAGAAAAACAGAAGAAAAGAAAGAAGGAAACAAAAGGAAAAAGCACAAGACAACTCCCCCCAAAAAGGAAAAATATAAAAAATATAGACTGTAGTTTAAAATGGAGATAAAAACAGAACATGGATAAAGCAAAAATAAGAAAAAACTACAATATAACAAAAAAGTAAAGTAAAAAATATTAGAAATATAAGCATAAAAAAGAAAAGATAAAAATTAGAAGAATAATAGAACAACTTGAAACAAGAATAGCAGTAAAAATAATGATAATACTGACCTCATCTGTCCATTTACTTGCCCCCACAGTGAACAATAGGCAATCTCTACTTCTTCAGGAAGTCTTCCAATACCTACCTCTAGGTAAGGCTCTGGACCTGTTGTGTGTACTGTTGGACCAACTCAAACTCTGACCTGGTAGAATACCCATGTGTACTTGCCCTTGAAGCCCACAGTTATTAATGTTAGACTGCCTCAAATTGTGGGTACACTCATTTTCTATTCAGATATTCTACATATGCAGTGTTTACCAAGCCAATTGTGGGATTTAATCTGTTGCTTCTGTGGCTGCATGGAGAGAATTCCATTTTTTTTTCCTTTGGTTGTACCGCCCCTGGAGCTCAAAAGCATGATTTCAGTATATTTAGTCACTGTGGCCAGGGGGAAGGATGAATATGACAGCCATAATTGGGATGTGCAGGGAGTGCTTGTAGCTGTAGAGACTGGCAGGAAGTTGTAACAGCCTGGGGCATGCTGTATGCTCTTCCAGGGAAGTTGTTCCCAGACCAATGGACCCTCAGCAGTGGCAGACTGAGCAGGCTGCTGGGAAGGTATAGGCACTGTACTGTGCTTGCTCACATGACTCTTGGAGGCAGCAGTGGCCACAGTAGGTCTGCACCTGCCTAGGGGATCCAAGATAGGAGCAGCAGCTTGCACCCACCCCCGGAGCTCATGTAGTGCTCTGATGCCTGTGAGTGCATGGTGAAAGAATCTCCTTATGGCGGCCCACGCCTCTCCTCATGTACACCATGCACACCACAATGGTCCCTGGCCTCTCTGGTGGGTCCAAACTTCATCCCTTGGCTGTGGCACATTATGCCCTAGCCTTCTCAGGCTGTCTTCATGAAGCAAACCCTAGTCCTCTCCATGGTGTCTGACCTCTGAAGCCTGAGCCTCCATTCTCAGCCCCCAATTACCCCACCAGCCAACCGTAAGCAGGCAAACATTTCAGGCTGGGCAGTGCTGATGCACTGTCCTTCTGTGTGGGACTCTCTCTGCTTAGCCTTCCACATTTCTGTTGCTGCACCCTTTTCTGAGACACTGATGTTCTTTCCCCAATCTCTGCTGTGATGTCTTCTGCCATTCTTTAGTAGATGTACTGTTGGAGTCATTCCACATTTAGAGGAATTTTTTATATCTCTGTGTGGAGAAGGTGAGCTTCACATCTTGAACATCTCCCAAGGTTTTCTTATCTGTAGATTAATTTTTTTTTTAAATCAAGCAAATATTTGGATAATTTTTTGTTAACATCGCTTCAATTACATTTTTGTTCCTTCTTTTTTTTTTCCTTTCAAGTATAGTATTCATTTCTCTTTCTGATATTCCCATGTTAGTTCGATTGTAGACGTACCACAGTTCTTTGACATATTCTTCATATTTTATTCACTTTTTTTCTTTCTGTCTTCAGACTGGATAATTTCTATTGATACATTTATTTTCAGTGGGTTTTTATATCATCTCAAATACATCATTGACTTCCTTTGGTAAAGTTTTCATTTCACTCATATTTTTCAATTCTGGAATTTCTATTTTATTCTCTTCAATATAATTTTTATCTCTTTATGATAGGGCTTTCTGATAGCTCAGTTGGTAAAGAATCCACCTCCAATGGAGGAGACCCCAGTTCGATTCCTGGGTTGGGAAGATGCCCTGGAGAAGGGATAGGCTACCCACTCCAGTATTCTTGCTTGGAAAATCCCATGGATGAAGGAGCCTTGTGGGCTACAGTCCACAGGGTCGCAAAAAGTCAGACACGACTGAGCCACTTCATTTCACTTCACCCACTCCAGTATTCTTGGGCTTCCCTTGTGGCTCAGCTGGTAAAGAATCCGCCTGCAGTGGGGGAGACCTGGGTTTGATCCCTGGGATGGGAAGATGCCTTGGAGAAGGGAAAGGCTACCCACTCCAGTATTCTGGCCTAGAGAATTCCACGGACTGTATAGCCCATGGGGTCACAAAGAGTTGGACATGACTGAGTGACTTTCACTTTCATGATATTTTCTAGATATGTATCATTGCCATGATTTAAAAATTCTTTAAATATGATTTACTTTAGTTCTCTGAACTCACTTAAAATTCTACTTTGAAGTCTTTCTAAGTCCAACATCTATGCCCACTTCACAGGCAGTTTCTAGTTACTGTTTTTTCCCCCCTAGGATGTGAATCATACTTCTTGTTTAAGTTACTGAAAACTGGAAATTTTAGGTAATATATTTTAGCAACTCTGGTTACTGATTCATCCCCCTCAGGAGTTGTTGATTTTATTTACATGAAACCATTATAAATGTCCTTTGTCTCTAGAAACAATTTTCATCTTAATTTTTCTAAAATTAGCCTAGCCATGCCAGCTCTTTAGTTTATGTTTTGTATAATATATGTTTTTCCATCTTTTTCATGCAACATATTTGAGTATTTAAATCTAAAATGAATTGCTTGTAGATAGCATATAGTTGGATCATATTAAAAATTCTACCACTATCTGTTTATTTGGTGTGTTTATTCCACTTATATTTAATATAAATATTGAAAAGGTAGTGTTTATTATACCATGTTTCTATTTTTATATATATATTTGACTATCTATTTTCTTGCTCTCTTTGTTAAGGTGTTTGCCTTAATTACCAAACATAGCTGTTAGACTTCACTAATTCCTAAATTATTGCTCTATTTTTTTTTATACAATACTCTGGGAAGTGAAAGAGGAGAGTTAAAACATTGGCTTAAAACTCAACATTCAGAAAACTAAGATCATAACATCTGGTCCCATAATTTTATGGTAAAATGATGGAGAAACAATGGAAACAGTGAGAGACTTTATCTTTTGGGACTGCAAAATCACTGCAGATGGTGATTGCAGCCATGAAATTGGAAGATGCTTGCTCCTTGGAAGAAAAGTTATGACCAACCTAGATAGAATATTAAAAAGCAGAGACATTGCTTTGCCAACAAAGGTCCGTCTAGTCAAAGCTATGTTTTTTTTCAGTAGTCATATATGGGTGTGAGGTTGGACTATAAAGAAAGCTGAGCACAGAAGAATTGATGCTTTTGAACTGTGGTGTTGAAGAAGACTCTTGAGAGTCCCTTGGACTGCAAAGAGATCCAACCCGTAAATCCTAAAGGAAATCAGTCCTGAATATTCATTGGAAGGACTGATGCTGAAGCTGAAACTACAATACTTTGGCCACCTGATGAGAAGAACTGACTCATTGGAAAAGGCCCTGATGATGGGGAAGATTGAAGGCAGGAGGAGAAGGGGCTGACAGAGGATGAGATGGTTTGATGGCATCATCAGCTCGGTGGACATGAGTTTGAGCAAGCTTCAGGAGTTGGTGATGGACAGGGAAGCCTTGCATGCTGCAGTCCATGGGATCACAAAGAGTTGGACACAGCTGAGCAACTGAACTGAACTGAACTGGATCATAAATTTCTATAGAGTTTGGTTCAGTTAAATTTGTTTCCTTCTTCAGGGGTAGTTTCTGAGTCTGGTCTTTGAGGTTTGTTCTGACCACAGAAGGATTCTCTAGGCTGATTCTTTCCTTGTTTCCCTCTGGTAAACGAACTGGCCTACAGCTGATCTTACTGCTTTTCTGGAGCTATCAGCCTCCTCTTACATGCTTAACATTAAATCTACATTGTTTCTACATTGTTTTGAACTTCCCAAAACTAAAGACAGTTCATTTGGAGACAGTTTCAGAGCTCTCTTTTCTTGTGTCCTGCCTTCCTCTTGAGAAAACCTCTGAGGCACTGCTAAATAGCTAGGGGTCCTCTTTCTCTTGAAGTGAAAACTCTGCTTTATAATCTGGGGACTAGTGGAGACAGTAATCTTTTAGGTTTGCCTCTTTTGGTGTGGAACTTCTTACACCTGAGCAGAGGTGAGGGCAGAGTCCCAGTGTTTTTATTCTGATGTACCTCAAAACTTCTACACCATAAATGGGGGCTGTATGGAGAATGAGAACCCCTGATTTCTTGGCAAAACTATCCTAGAAATTAGGCTCTGCAATACAGTACTGCGGAAACAAAGAATGGTGGTAGGGTAGCCTTCTCTTCCCAGGGAGCTATAGTTCTTGACTGTGATTTGAGAGAAAAGAAGCCCTCTGTTCTTGAACATACACAGACAATTTGTTACATCGAGTACAACATGGAAGTGGGTTATAGTTCAAGTGTCATTGATTCTTGTTCTTACCAAATTATCTTGAACAAATGTCTCTTTACTGGCTATATATCATAAAGAAAATTTCAGAGACTTTCACAAATGCTTTTTTCTCCACTTATGCCCCCCTCCCCCTCCCCCCCCCCACCCCGGAGAGTCAGCCTGCAGAGTTCCTCATCTGGCCATTCCAAGGTTAATCTCCCCCAACATTCCTTCCTAATTCATTTATTTAGGTGCATCAGGTCTTGGATGCAACATGTGAAGTTTGCTGTGGCATATGGGCTTTTCACTGAAGTACATAGGCTTCTCTAGTTGGAGTCTATGGTCTTCTTTCTAGATGTGGCATGCAGGCTTCTCTCTAATTGTGGTGCATGAGCTATACAGTGTGTGGGCTCAGTAGTTACAGCATGTGACTTAGTGCCCAGTGGCGTGTGTGATCTTAGTTCCATGACCAGGGAGCAAACCTGCATCTTCTGCATTAGAAGGTGGATTCTTAACTACTGGACCACCAAGAAAGTACCACCACATTCCTTTTTTGTTGCTTCTTTGTTTATCTCAAGTCAATGATTGATGATATCCAAAGCTAGTAATAGCTCCAAAACACTATGAATTATATTAGGAACTGAGTTTTTCTTGAGGATTAATTCATTGTTTATTTATCTCACTCTGACAAAACAAAGTGGTCTTTAGCAAAATAAAGCCAATTAACACGGTCTTTAAAACTGACCTGAAATGTTCCACAAGTATGGTGATGTTTGTAACATTTGTTTCCTGTATGTTTGGATACATTAGCTGGGCAACATTGCCTGGTATTCCTTATAGTTTCCTATTACTTCCTTGAGGCCAGAGTAATAATTATAATACATAGGGAACTCCCAATTTGGTAAAATACTCAGCATGTATTCTAGGAACTGATGGAAACTGCAGAACCACACCCGCTGATAGCCTACACCCATGCTGATTCTATTAGGACCATGCGTGCGTTACCTTACTTCCCTATACTTTGGACCTCTTCACATAATTTTGGGTATGAGAGTAATAATGGTTCTTTGAAAAGAGCTATACAGTATTTGTCACCTTGGATATTTATTTTTTTGTAGACCATTTGGACTTTTAAATCATTTAATTTTATCTTGTATATTTTTAAAAATTTTAATTGGGGGCTAATTACTTTACAATACTGTGGTGGTTTTTGCCATACATTCACATGAATCAGCCATGGGTGTACATGTGTTCCCCATCTTGAACCCCTCATACCACTTCCCTTCCCATTCCATCCCTCAGGGTCATCCCAGTGCACCACCCTGAGCACCCTGTATCATACATTGAAACTGAATGGGTGATCTTTTTCACATATGATAATATACATGTTTCAATGCTATTCTCTCAAATCATCCCACCCTTGCCTTCTCCCACAGAGCCCAACAGTCTGTTCTTTATATCTGTGTCTCTTTTGCTTTCTTGCATATAGGGTCATCATTACCATCTTTCTAAATTCAATATATATACGTTAATATACTCTATTGATGTTTTTATTTCTGGCTTACTTCACTCTATATAATAGGCTCCAGTTTCATCCACCTCATTAGAACTGATTCAAATGCAACTTTTTAATAGCTGAGTAATATTCTATTGAGTATATGTACCACAGCTTTCTTAACCATTCACCTGTGGATGAACACTGAGGTTGCTTCCGTGTCCTGGCTATTGTAATCACGTGTCTCTTTCAATTCTGGTTTCCTCACTGTGTATGCCCAGCAGTGAGATTGTTGGGTGGTATGGCAGTTCTATTTCCAGTTTTTATAGGAATCTCCACACTGTTTTCCATTGTGACTATACTTGTTTGCATTCCCAACAACAGTGTAAGAGGGTTCCTTTTTCTCTGCACCCTCTCCAGCATTTATTTTATTATTATTATTTTTTTAAATAGTTAAAATTTTTTGTAGACTTTTTGATAGCAGCCATTCTGGCTGGTGTGAGATGGTACCTCATTGTGGTTTTGTGCATTTCTCTGCTAATGAGTGATGTTGAGCATCTTTACATGTGTTTGTTAGCTATCTGTATGTCTTCTTTGGAGAAATGTCTGTTTAGGTCTTTGGCCCATTTTTCGATTAGGTCGCTTATTTTTCTGGAATTGAGCTGCAGGAGTTGCTTGTATATTTTTGAGATTAATTCTTGGTCAGTTGCTTCATTTGCTATCATTTTCTCCCATTCTGAAGGCTGTCTTTACACCTTGCTTATGGTTTCCTTTGTTTTGCAAAAGCTTCTAATTTTAATTAGGTCCCATTTGTTTATTTTTGCTTTTATTTCCATTACTGTGGGAGGTGGGTCATAGAGGATCCTGCTATGATTTACGTCAGAGAGAGTTTTGCCTATGATTTCCTCTAGGAGTTTTATAGTTTCTGGTCTTATGCTTAGATCTTTAATTCATTTTGAGTTTATTTTTGTGTATGGTGTTAGAAAGTGTTCTAGTTTCATTCTTTTACAAGTGGTTGACCAGTTTTCCCAGCACCACTTGTTAAAGAGATAGTCTTTTCTCCATTGTATATTCTTGCCTCCTTTGTCAAAGATAAGGTGTCCATAGGGGCACGAATTTATCCCTGGGCTTTCTATTTTGTTCCACTGATCTGTATTTCTGTCTTTGTGCCAGTACCATACTGTCTTGATGACTGTAGCTTTGTAGTATAGTCTGAAGTCAGGCAGGTTGATTCCTCCTGTTCCATTCTTCTTTCTCAAGATTGCTTCGGCTATTCCAGGTTTTTTGTATTTCCATACAAATTGTGAAATTGTTTGTTCTAGTTCTGTGAAGAATACTGTTGGTAGCTTGATAGGGATTGCATAGAATCTATAGATTGCTTTGATTCATATACTCATTTTCACTATATTGACTCTTCCAATCCATAAACATGGTATATTTCTCCATCTATTTGTGTCCTCTTTGATTTCTTTCAACAGTGTTTTATAGTTTTCTATATATAGGTCTTTTGTGTCTTTAGGTAGCTTTACTCCTAAGTATTTTATTCTTTTCATGGCAATGGTGAACGGAATTGTTTCCTTAATTTCTCTTTCTGTTTTCTCATTGTTAGTGTATAGGAATGCAGGGGATTTCTGTGTATTAATTTTATACCCTGAAACTTTACTATATCCATTGATTCGCTCTAGTAATTTTCTGGTGGAGTCTTTAGGATTTTCTATGTAGAGAATCATGTCATCTGCAAACAGTAAGAGTTTTACTTCTTCTTTTCCAATCTGGATTCCTTTTATTTCTTTTTCTTCTCTGACTGCTGTGGCTGAAACTTCCAAAACTATGTTGAATAGTAGTGGTGAGAGTGGGCACCCTTGTCTTCTTCCAGACTTTAGGGGAAATGCTTTCAATTTTTCAACATTGAGGATAATGTTTGCTGTGGGTTTATCATATATGACTTTTATTATGTTGAGGTATGTTCCTTCTATGCCTCCTTTCTGGAGGGTTTTTTTTTTAAATCATAAATGGATGTTGAATTTTGTCAAAGGCTTTCTCTTTGTCTATTGAGATGATCATAATATTTTTATCTTTCAATATGTTAATATGTTGTATCAGATATTATATATTGAAGAATCCATGCATCCCTGGGATAAAGCCCACTTGATCATCTTGTTAATGTGTTGTTAGATTATGTTTGCTAGAGGTTTGTTGAGGATTTTTGCATGTTAGCTCATCAGTGATATTGGCCTGTAGTTTTCTTTTTTTTGTGTGGCATATTTGTCAGGTTTTGGTATTAGGGTCATGGTGGGTTCATAGAATGAGTTTGGAAGTTTACCTTCCTCTGCAATTTTCTGGAAGAGTTTGAGTAAGATAGATGTTAGCTCTGCTCTAAATTTTTGATAGAATTCAGCTCTGAAGCCATCTGCTCCTGGGCTTTTGATTGTTGGAAGATTTTTTATTACAGTTTCAATTTCTGTGTTTTTGATAGTTTTGTTAAGATTTTCTATTTCTTCCTGGTTCAGTTTTGGAAATTTACACTTTTCTAAGTATTTGTCCATTTCTTCCAAGTTGTCCACTTTATTTACATATAGTTTTTACAGTAGTCTCTTTTGATCTTTTGTATTTCTGTGTTGTCTGTTGTGATTTCTCCATTTTCATTTCTAATTTTGTTGATTTGACTCTTCTCTATTTTTTCTTCCTGAAGAGTCTGGCTAATGGTTTGTCTATTTTATTTGTTTACTCAAAGAACCTGCTTTTAGCTTTGTTGATTTTGGCTATGGTCTTCTTGGTTTCTTTTCATTTATTTCTGCTCTAATTTTTATTATTTCTTTCCTCTACTAACCCTGGGTCTCTTCATTTCTTCTTTTTCTAGTTGCCTTAGATGTAGAGTTAGGTTATTTATCTGATTTTTCTCCTGTTTCTTGAGGTAGGCGTGTAGTGCTATGAACCTTCCCCTTAGCACTGCTTTAACTGAATCCCATAGGTTTTGGGTTGCTGTGTTTTCATTTTCATTCATTTCTATGCATATTTTGATTTCTTTTTTGATTTCTTCTGTGATTTGTTGGTTATTCAGAAGTGTGTTTTTCAGCCTCCATATGTTTGTATTTTTAATAGTTTGTTTTTCCTGTAGTTGACATCTAAAGGTGCATGATACTGGATGCTTGGGGCTGATGCACTGAGACGACTCAGAGGGATGGTACGGGGAGGGAAGAGGGAGGAGGGAGGGGGGTTCAGGATGGGGAACACGTGTATACCTGTGGCGGATTCATGTTGATGTATGGGAAAACCAATACAATATTGTAAAGTAATTAACCTCCAATTAAAATAAATAAATTTACATATATAATAAAAAAAAGAAAAGGCACTTGAGATGATTTAAATCTTTTGAGTTTACAAAGGCTAGATTTATGCCCCAGGATGTGATCTATCCTGGAGAAGGGTCCATGTGCACTTGAGAAAATGGTGAAATTCATTGTTTTGTTGTAAAATATCCCATAGATATCAATTAGATCTAACGGGTCTGTTGTATCATTTAAAGTTTGTGTTTCCTTGCTAATTTTCTGTTTAGTTGATCTATGCATAGGTGTGAGTGGGTTATTAAAGACTACCACTATTATTATGTTGCTGTTAATTTCCCCTTTCATATCTGTTAGTATTTTCCTTACATATTGCAGTGCTCCTATGTTGGGTGCATATATATTTATAACTGTTATATCTTCTTCTTGGATTGATCCTTTGATTGTTATGTAGTATCCTTCTTTGTCTCTTTTCATGGCCTTTATGTCAAAGTCTATTTTGTCTGATATGAGTATTGCTACTCCTGCTTTCTTTTGGTCTCCATTTGCAGAAAATATCATTTTCTAGCCCTTCACTTTCATTCTGTATGTGTCCCTTGTTTTGAGGTAGGTCTTTTGTAAACAGCATATATAGGAGTCTTGTTTTTGTATCCATTCAGCCAGTCTTTGTCTTTTGGTTGGGCTATTCAACCCATTTATATTTAAGGCAATTATTGATAAGTATGATCCCATTGCCATTCATTTGTTGTTTTGAGTTCGAGTTTATAAACATTTTCTGTATTTCCTGTCTAGAGAAGATTCTTTAGCATTTGTTCAAGAGCTGGTTTGGTGGTTCTCTCAGCTTTTGTTTGTCTGTAAATCTTTTGATTTCTCCTTGATATCTGAATGAGATTCTTGCTGTGTACAGTAATCTGGGTTGTAGATTTTTCTCTTTCATCACTTTAAGTGTGTCCTGCCTTTCTCTTCTTGCTTGAAGAGTTTCTATTGAAAGATCTGCTGTTATCCTTATGAGAGTCCCCTTGTGTTATTTTTTTCCCTTGCTACTTTTAATATTTGTTCTTTGTGTTTGATGTTCATTAATTTGGTTAATATGTGTCTTGGGGTGTTTTGCCTTGGGTTTATCACGAATGGGACTCTCTGGGTTTCTTGGACTTGGGTGGCTATCTCCTTCCCCATTTTAGGGAAGTTTTCAGCTATTATCTCCTCAAGTGTTTTCTCATGGCTTTATTTATTTATTTATTTATTTTTTGTCTTCTTCTTCTGGGATTCCTATCATTTGAATGTTGGGGCGGTTAACATCGTCCCAGAGGTGTCTGAGGTTGTCCTCATTTCTTTTAATTCTGTTTTCGTTTTTCCTCTCTGCTTCATTTATTTCCACCATTCTACCTTCCACCTCACCTATCTTATCTTCTACTTCAGTTATTCTACTGTTGGTTCCCTCCAGAGTGCTTTTGATCTCAGTTATTGCAGTATTCATTATTGATTGACTCTTTTTTATTTCTTCTATGTCCTTGTTAAACTTTTTTTGCATCCTCTCAATCCTTGTCTCCAGACTGTGTCTGTAACTCCATTTTGTTTTCAAGATTTTATATCACTTTTACTATCATTATTCTGAATTATTTTTCAGGTAGATTCCCTATCTCCTGCTCTTTTGTTTGGCTTGGCAGGCTTTTATCATGTTCCTTTACCTGCTGATATTTATCTGCCTTTTCATATTGTTTAGATTGCTGTGTTTAGGGTGGCCTTTCTGAATACTGGAAGTTTGTGGTTCCTCTTTATTGTGGCGTTTCCTCCCTGTTGAGGGGGTGTTGAAGGAGTGGCTTATCAAGGTTTCCTGGTTAGGGAAGCTTATGTAAGTGTTCTGGTGGTTGAAGCTGGATCTCTTCTCTCTGGAATGCAATGAAGTGTCCATTAGTGAGTTTTGAGATGTCTGTGGGTTTGGTGTGACTTTTGGCCGCCTATATTTTAATGCTTTGGGTTATGTTCCTGCATTGTTGGAAAATTAGCTTGGTATATCTTGCTCTGAAATTTGTTGGCTCTTCGGTGGAGCTTGGTTTCAGGGTAGGTATGGAGGCTTTTGGATGCCCTCTTGTCAATTAATGTTCCCTGGGGTCAAGAGTTTTCTGGTATTCTCAAGTTTTGAATTTAAGCCTCCTGCCTCTGGGTTTCTGTCTTATTCTTACAGTAGCCTCAAGACTTCTCAGTCCATACAGTACTGATGATAAAACATCTAGGTTAATGGTGTAAAGCTTCTCCACAGTGAGGGACACTCAAAGAGGTTCAAAGAGTTACATGGAGAAAAGAAGAGGGAGGAGGGAGATAGAGGTGACCAGGAGAAGAGGGGGAATTAAAAGGGGAGAGAGAAATCTAGCCATTAAGCAATTCCTTATTTGCTCTCCACAGTTTGGAGCCCTCAGAGAGGTTCACTGAGTTCCATAGAGAAGAGAAGAGGGAGGAAAGAGATAAAGTCAACCAGGAGAAGAGGAGGGGAATCAAAAGGAGAGAGACCAATCTAGCTAGTTATCAGTTCCCTAAGTGTTCTCCACAGCCTGGAACACCCAAAGAGATTCAGAGTTAAGTAGAGAAGGGAAGGGCGAGGGAGGAGATAGCAGTGACCTGGGGGAGAAAAAGGAGAGTCAAAAGGGGAGAGAGCAATCAACCAACTAATCACAGTCTTAAGTAAAAATGGGTACTGAAGATTGGATTTTTAAAGGTACAAAATTGATAACAAATACCAAAAGCAAAGATGAAAAACTAGACTAGAGGTTAGACTCTCAAAAATGCAATATTAAAAAAATAAAAGAAAATCTCAAAAATTATAAAAAATATATATATTAAATTTACTTTACAAATAGGGTCTTTTTTTTTTGCAAGGTAATAGCAGGTTTTAAAAATGAAAATTTAAGGAGTAATAAAGAACTTTAAAAGTAAAAAAAAAAATTAAAAATTTAAAAATGATAATAGTAAAGTATATCTAGGAATATCTCTGGAGTTGTTGAGGGCAGTGTGGGGTCAGGTCAGTTTCAGATAGTTCCTTGTTCCAGCTTATACTTCTTCTTAGGTCTATTGCCCCTTTCCAGTGTAGTCAATGCTAACTACAGGGTTTTAATCTGTTGCACCTGTCACTTCCAAAGCGGTTCCCTATTCTTTGTTTATTTTGGCTTCCTCTGTTTGAAGGTCTCTTCAGTGTCTAATTTCCACCCAGACACAAGGGGGCAAAGGTGGTCATTTATTTAGGCTCACTTGTTCAATTGTGCTGCAGGGAGGGAGGAACACTGCAAACAAATATCATTGGTGTGTGGGGGGAGTGCTTGCAGTGTCTGGGCCACACTTTTTTGCCCCCACTCACAGTGTGTGTACTTTCCTGGTCTACACTGCTCGGGCTCCAGGTTGCTCTGCAGGGGAACTGTCTAAAGCTGGCCCTGGGTTGTGTGCACGTCCCAGGTCTAAGCCACTCAGGTTCAGGTTCTTGGGTTCTTGCCAAAGGCACAGACTTGGTTGGGCCTGAGCTTTGTGCCCTTCCCAGATCCAAGCAGCTCAGGAGACCAGGTGCTTGGTGAGTGCACACTCCCTAGGTGGGGCAGTGCATCTTATCACTGCCCCCGTCCCAGCCTCTCAGTTTCCTGGGTGCACAGGGGGAGCACCGTCTCAGGTGTGCTGTGTGTCTCCTCTGGGGAGCTGATCTCTGGCTGTGACCCTCCTGGTGGATGTCAACCGTCCAGGACCCCAGGAAGACTTGGTTAGCAACTGGGAGCCTGCTCAAAGTTTGGTGGAGGATGCCCTCTCTGGGACCAAGTTTGCCCCCTGCCTTCTGGCTCTGGCTGTTGACTGCCTGCCTCCCTGCCTCTGGTGGGGGATGGGCCAGTCCGCTAAGGGCTAGCTCTCCTCTGGTATTTGCTCAGTCTTTTGTTCTGTGAGCGGGCCTGGCAGTGCCTAGGTTAGAGCTTTTCATGGGAAGGTTTTCTCTCTCCCACAGTTTGGGTTGCTATCTCACATTAGCTCCCTCAGATTGCCCTCAGGGCATTCAGGCCTGGTCCTTTCCCTAAGCAATGCAGCCTGCACCTCCCTGTTTAGCCCCCGCTTGGTGGTGGCGGACCTGAGCATCTGGGCTACTTCTTTGCTGGGAGGTGTGGTTCAGTGTGTAATCTGTTTGTTTTATTTATTTATCTTCTCCTCCTTGTTATGTTGCCCTCTGAGATTCCAAAACTCCTCACAGATCCACCAGTGAGAGGGTGTCCTGGTGTTTGGAAACTTCTCTTTTACGACTCCCTCCCAAGGATGGGTCTCTGTCCCTAACTCTTTTGTCTCTCTTTTTATCTTTTATATTTTGTCCTACCTCCTTTCAAAGACAATGGGCTGCCTTTCTGGGTGCCTAGTGTCCTCTGTCAGCTTTCAGAAGTTGTTTTGTGGTATTTTCTCAGCATTCAGACCATCTTTTGATGAATTTATGGGGGAGAAAGTGGTCTCCCGGTTCTATTCCTTTGCCATCTTAGGACCACTCTCTTCTTATATCTTCTTTATAGAACATTTTATTCTCTTTGACTGGTTCTTGTTTCTTGGATATTCAGGGGAGCCACACTGTGCTTCTTAAATCAGTTTCCTTGAGACCAGGAAAAACTATTATGTCTGTTTCTTATCATTATGTTCATTGTTCTGCAGGAGCATCCTAGTGGTAAAAATCAGGTAATTTCTGAATCTGAGCACTACCCTGAGAGTCTAGCTGTTTGCTTCCTAATTGTTGACTTAAAAAACAGTCACAGCCTAAAAGTTGAGTGTTATGTTTTAGTTGGTGAGAATTTTTAGGACTTCAAGCCTGAAAGATAGCAATTCTTGGAGAGAATTGCTCTGAGGATGTGAGGAGAGAAGCCAGCTTATATAGAAGCTCTACAACAATAGGCAGGCAGTCTGAATATCAAAATATTATTGCTCATTAAAGAAAACCAGATATCCCACTTAAGGAATTAAGCACTTTTTGGTATATATGAAGAAGCAAGAGTCTAGGGTCACCAAAATAATTTCTTTAATATGGATCTCAACTATCCTGGGGCCAGTATTCTGTGTTTTTCACATCATGAGCTCCCTTGTGTGCAACATAGGGAGTGGCTTCAATATGATGTCTGTTAGATCACAGGTATTCTCCTTCCTGAGTGCCCTTAGGACTCAGGAACTCACATTGGAGGACTAAAATTACTGATGACTATGACATCCTTGTTTACTGTTTGTTTTTCAGTTCCTAAATCATGTCCAATTCTTTGTGATCCCCTGAACTGCAGCACGCCAGGCTTTCCTATCCTTCACTATCTCCCAGAGTTTGCTTAGATTCATATCCAATGAGATGGTGATGCTATCTAACCATCTCATCCCCTGCTGCCTCCTTTTTCTGCCTTAAATCTTTCCCAGCATCAGGGTCTTTTCCAGTGAGTCAGCTCTTCTCATCAGGTGGCCAAAGTATTGGAACTTCATCTTCAGCATCAGCCCTTCCAATGAGTATTCAGGGTTTATTTCCTTTAGGATTGACTGGTTTGATCTCCTTGCAGTCTAAGGGGCTCTCAAGAGTCTTGTCCAGCACCATAATTTGAAGACATCAATTACTTGGCACTCAGCCTTCTTTATGGTCCAACTCTGAGATCCATACAGGACTGACAGAATTATAGCATTGACTATATGGAGCTTTGCTGACAAAGTGATGTCTCTGCTTTTTAATTTGATGTCTAGCATATTATCATAATTTTTCCTCCAAGGAGCATATGTCTTTTAATTTCTGGCTGCAGTCACCATCTGCAGTGATTTTGGAGCCAAGAAATTAAAATCTGTCACTGTTTCCACTTTTTCTCCATCTATTTGCCATGAAGCGATGGGACCAGATGCCCTGATATTAGTTTTCTGAATGTTGGGTTTTAAGCCAGCCTTTTCACTCTCCTCTTTCACCCTTCCTAAGAGGCTCTTTGGTTCCTCTTCACTTTCTGTCAGTAGAGTGGTATCATCTGCATATCTGAGGTTGTTGATATTTCTCCTGGCTATCTTGATTCCAGATTGTGATTCATCCAGTCCAGTATTTTGCATGATGTACTCTGCATGTAAGTTAAATAAACAGAGTGACAATATACAGCCTTGTTGTACTCCTTACCCAATTTTGAACCAGTAAGTTCTTCCATGTAAGTTCTAACTGTTGCTATTTAACCTGCATGCAGGTTTTTCACAAGACAGTAATGTGGTTTGATATTCCTATTTCTTTAAGGAAGAAATTGTTAGAAATAATGGGGGATATTTAATCAAGATAAATAGGATAGCCTATCAGGAACATATAACAGAGATATTCATAATAAAACATTAAAATAGTTGATTCATTAAATTATAAAATAATTTCACAATCATAGAAGGTTTTATGACACTTCTTTGAAAATTGGTAAAAGATTTAAACAAAGAAGTCATGAAAACCATAGGAGATATGGAAAGCATTATCAGCCATTTTACTTTAATTGCCATTTGTAGAACTCTACATCTTACTGCATATACACATGATAAATTACTAAGATTACAAATTTCAGTCTAAGAACTGCATACTCTGACAGCAACAAATTTAAATGCATAACAACCAGAGATCTGGAAAAACCAATATTTTGGAATTCACAAAGATACTTCTATTCAAATCATGAGTCAAAGTCAAATCTAAGGGGGAAATATTTTAAAATGAATGTCAATGAAAATGTAACTTATCAAAAAATTTTGGATGATGCTAAAGCTCTCTGAGTGGGAAACTTATTGATTAAATACTCATAATAGGATAATGAAAGATCTAATTCCAGCTATCTAACATTCCACTTTTAAGAAAATGGAGGAAAAAAAAAGAGCAAAGGAAAACCAAAGTAAATGTAAGGAAATTAAAGATAAGGTCAGAATCAACAAATTAGGAAACAAGCAGACAATATATAGAAAATAAGTTAAGCCAAACTTTGTTCTAAGAATTTTTACAAATTGACAAACTTCTACCTAGATAGATCAAGAAATAAAACAGCAGAAAGCACCAATATCGTCAGTAATAAGGAGCTATCAACATAAACACTACAAACAATAAAAGAATAATAATATTACTGTTAACAACTTTATGCCAATAAATTCAACAACCTATGTCAAAGGAACATATTCTTGAAGAATATATGGTCAGAATAGATGCTTCATGTGATTTCTATTCTCTTAAATTTTTTTTTTTAAATTTATTTATTTTTTTTAATTTTTACTTTACAATTCTGTATTGGTTTTGGCATAGATTGACATGAATCCACCACAGATGTACATGCGTTCCCAAACATGAGCCCCCCTCCCACCCCCCTCCCCACAACATCTCTCTGGGTCATCCCCGCGCGTCAGCCCCAAGCGTGTCATATCCTGCATCAGACATAGACTGGCATTTCGATTCTTACATGATATTATACATGTTTCAATGCCATTCTCCCAAATCATCACACCCTCTCCCTCTCCCTCTGAGTCCAAAAGTCCACTATACACATCTGTGTCTTTTGAGACTTGTTTTGGGGTCTAGCATGTGATCTATCCTGGATAATGTCTCATGTGCATTTGAAAATATATGTATTTGGGCTACTTTCAAATGGAGTGTTATATATATATAGTATTTGGTAATATGTCACTTAAGGCCAGTGTTTCCTGATTGATTTTCTGTCTATTGATATAAGTGGGCTGTTAATATTCCCTGTTAATAATTTGTGTCTGTTAACATTTGCCTTTTATATTTAGGTGTTTCTATGTTGGGTGTATCTATATTTACAATTGTTATGTCTTGTTCTTGGATTGAGCCCATGATCTTTATGTAATGTTCATCTTAGTCTTTTATTACAATATTTGTTTAAAGTCTCTTTTGTCTGATATAAGTATTGCTACCTTTACACTTCTATTTTCAATGGAGTACTTTTTTCTATCCTTTCACTTTCAGTCTGTGTGTGTCTTTAGATCTGAAGTGAATCTCCTGTAGGCAGCGTATGTTTATTGGCTCTTGTGTTGTTGTTTTTTTTTAATTCATTCAGCCACTGTCTGTCTTTTTTTTTAAATATAAATTTATTTATTTTAATTGGAGGTTAATTACTTTACAATATTGTATTGGTTTTGCCATACATCAACCTGAATCTGCCACAGGTATACACGTGTTCCCCATCCTGAACCCCTCTCCCTCCTCCCTCCCCATACCATTCCTGTGAGTCATCTCAGTGCACCAGCCCCAAGCATCCAGTATCATGCATTGAACCTGGAATGGCGATTCGTTTCATATATGATATTATACATGTTTCAATGCCATTCTCCCAAATCATCCCACCCTCACCCTCTCCCACAGAGTCCAAAAGACTGTTCTATACTAACGCATATATATGGAATTTAGAAAGATGGTAATGGTAACCCTGTATGTGAGACAGCAAAAGAGACACAGATGTATAGAACAGTCTTTTGGACACTGTCTTCATTGGAGATTTAGTCTATTTACATTTAAAGTACTGATAGGTTTGTACTTATTACCATCGTCTTAATTGTTCTTGCAGTCCTTTTTAGTTCTTTTCTTTCTTTTTTGTTTATTCCTTTGTGACTTGATGATTGCATTTAGTTTCATGCTTGAATGCCCTTCTCTCTTTTTTGTATGTAGCCATTGTAGGTTTTTGCTTTGTACTTAGCATGAGGTTCATAAATATCTAACTATCAATCTAATTATTTATCTGTCTATATATGATTATTTTAATTTGATGATCTTTTCAATTTGAACATTAACATTAACATATTCTCGCCTCACTCATGCTTTATACATTTGACCTCATATTTTATGCCTTTCTTATTTTGTGAATCCTGTATCTACTTATTGTAGACATGAATGATCTTATTACATCTTTTAACCTTTCTAGTAAATTTATAAGTAGTTTATGTACTACCTTTGCTGTATGTTTACCATCACCAATGAGAGTTTTTTTCCTTTCATAATTTTCACAGTTTTAGTTGTGTTTTTTTCCACTTAGAGTGGTCCCTTTAACATTTCCTGTGAAGCCACTTTGGTGGTGCTAAACTCAGCTTTTGCTTGTGTATAAAGCTATGTCTCCTTCACATATGAGTGATATCCTTGATGGGTAAAATATTCTTGGTTATTGGTTTTTTCCTTTTATCACTTTGTATATGTTGTGCCACTTCCTTCTTGCCTGCCGTTTCTGCTAAAAAAGTCAACAGACAGTCTTATAAGAATTCCTTTTTATGTAACTGGTTGTTTTTCCCCTGCTGCTTTTAAGATTATTTTACTTTTGCCATTTTAGTTACAATGAGTCTTCGTGTGAATCTCTTTTGATTGATCTTGTTCGAAACTCTCTGTGATTCCTGGACCTGGATATCTATTCTTTTCCCTGGTTAGGGAAGTTTTCAGCTCTTATGTTTTTAAATATGTCCTCTGCCCCTTTCTCTCTTCTCCTTCCAGGATCCTTGTAATGCAAATATTAGTATAGTTAAACTGTCCTCATTCTTTCAATATTCTTTTTCTGTTCAACTTTGATGATTTATACTTTATCTTCCAGTTCACTGATCCATTCCTCTGTATAATCTCAACTATGGTTGATTCCCTATAATGGGATTTTAAAAAAATTTTTAATTTTTTGTATTCTTCAGTTTTGTTTGTTCTTTATATTTTCTAATATTTTTGTTAAACTTCCACTGTGCTCATTCATTCTTCTCATTTATTTTATCATCTTTGTGATCATTACCTTGAACTCTTTATTTTCTGTTTTCCATTTCACTGTAGTATAATTGACATGTAACAATAGTTTCCAGTGTACAATATATTGATTTGATATTTGTATGTATTGTGAGAGTTGGACTATAAAGAAAGCTGAGTGTTGAAGAATTGATGCTTTTGAACTGTGGTGTTGAAGAAGACTCTTGGAGAGTTCCTTGAACTGCAAGGAGATCCAACCAGTCAATCCTAAAGGAAATCAGTCCTGAATATTCATTGGAAGGACTGATGTTGAAGCTGAAACTCCAGTACTTTGGCCACGTGATGTGAAGAACTGACTCACTGGAAAATACCGTGATGATGGGAAAGATTGAAGGCAGGGGGAGAAGGGGACAACAGAGGATGAGATGGTTGGATGGCATCACCGACTCAATGGACATGAGTTTGAGTAAACTCCAGGAGTTGGTGATGGACAGGGAGACCTGGCATGCTGCAGTCCATGGCATCGCAAAGAGTTGGGCATGACTGAGTGACTGAACTGAACTGTGAAATCATCACCCACTGTTCTTTTAACTGTTCTACCATTTCCAGAATAATATAATTTGAATCATACCATATATAGCTTTTCAGTTTGGCTTCTTTCACTTAGTAATATGCATGTAAAATTTCTTCCAGAGCATAAAGAATCCACCTGCCAATGTAAGAGTTGCAGGTTTGATTCCTGGGTTGAGAATATCCCCTGGAAGAGGAAATGGCAACCCACTCCAGTATTCTTGCCTGAATACTCCAGACTCCAGAGGAGCCTGCCAGGCTATAGTCCACGGGGTCACAAAGAGTCAGACATGATTTGAGTAACTATTCACACATGCACGCATGCATGCTTGCCATGGCTCTTCATGCTTGATTTCTTTTCAACACTGAATAATATTCTATTGCCTGAATGTACTGCAGTTGATTTATCTATTTATTGAAGGATAGATATCTTGGTTGTTTCCAAGTTTGGGTAGTTATGAACAAAATGCTATATGCATCCATGTGCTGAGTTTTGTTGATGGACATTATTTTTCAGATCCTCTGAATAAGTACTAAGGAGTGTGATTACTGAATCATATGGTAAGAATATGTTTAGTTATGTAAGGATTTGCCAAACTGTCTTTCAAAGTGTGGCATGTTGAATTCTCATCGGTAATGTATAAGAATTACAATTACTCCACATGCTAGCAGCACTTGGTATTGGTGTTTTAGATTTTGGCCATTCTAATAGGCATGTAGTGGTGTTTCTGTTATTTTAATTTTAATTTCACTGTTGTCATATGATGTGGCACATATTTTTATGTTTGTTTACCATCTGTATATCTTCTTTGATGAGGTATCTGTTAATAACTTTGGCCTATTTTCCAATCAGGTTGTTTGTATTCTTCAAAAAAAAAAAAAAATCGGAGTAGGGTTGATTTACAATTTTGAGTTAGTTTCTTCTATGTAGCAAAATGAATCAGTTATATGTATACATATATACACTTGTTTTTAGATACTGTTTCAATATAGGTCATTACAGATTATTTAGTAGAGTTGCCTGTGCTATCCAGTAGGTTCTTATTAGTTATCTATTTAATATATTGAGCTCTCTATTGAGTAGATTGCTGCTGCTACTGCTGCTGCTAAGTCGCATCAGTCATGTCCGACTCTGTGAGACTCCGGAGACAGCAGCCCACCAGGCTCCCCCGTCCCCAGGATTCTCCAGGCAAGAGTACTGGAGGGGGTTGCCATTTCCTTCTCCAATGCATGAAAGTGAAAAGTGAAAGTGAAGTCGCTCAGTTGTGTTCTACTCTTAGCAACCCCAGGGACTGCAGCCTACCAGGCTCCTCTGTCCATGGGATTTTCCAGGCAAGGGTACTGGAGTGGGTCGCCAGGATGTCCATTTAATTCTTCTGAGGTTTTCTCTTGTTCCTTTATTTTGTTTATATGAGAATGTATTTTTCTGTCTTTTCATTTTGCCTAATTCTTTCTGTTTATTTCTATATATTAAGTAGGTCAAATACATTTCCTGATCTTGGTGGAATGCCTTGTGTAAGAGACATGCTACAGGGCCCAGCAGCAGGGCCCTGAGCTATATGCTCTAGGGTCCCTCAATATAGGGTGTGTTGGCCCTTCTGTTTTGATGAGACCAACTTCTGTGGGAATGCTGGTAGGTGGGCCTGGCCCCTGGCCTGGCTGGGTACCAGGTCTTGCCTTATGTGGTGGTTGCTGACCTACTGATGGGTCAATCTGGGTCGGAGGATCCCCTGAGCTAGTTCTGGTGCATTGGTGAGTGAGTAGGGCCATGTCCTGGTACAGCTAACTGCAGGGCTGGTGGGGCCTGTATTTGGTGTCTGCCTGCTAGTAGGTGGGTAAGCCCCCAGCACTAATAGGCTAGAAAGATGATTCAAAAATGGTAGTTGTGAGCACCAGTATCCTCATGGTACAATAAACTTCCAAAAATGACTCCTACCAGCATCTGTGTCCCGAGGGAGAGTCTAAGTTATCTCCTACAATGGAAAAGCTCTCTAAGGTCAGCAAATGGGTCTGACTCAGGCTCTTTTCAAATGACTCCTTCTTTACTGGGACTCAGAGTATGTGAGATTTTGTATGTACTTTTTAAGATTGGAATCTCTCTTTCCTATAGTCCTTTGGCTCTGCTGCATGCAAGCCCCACTGGACTTCAATGCCAGATGTTTGGGGAGATAGTCTTTCTGGAGCAGTATCCTGAATAGGGGAGCCCAATGTGAGGCTTGGACTCCTCACTTCTTGGGGATTACTTGGAGGATAATCACTTCTGGATTCATGATTATCCTCCCATTTGTGAGTTGCCATACTGGGGTGTGTGTTTTACTGTGACAGTACTACTGTGCTGTGCTGTGACTGTACCACTCTTACCCATCTTGCAGTTCCTTTATATCTTTAGTTGCTGAAAATATTTTCTGTTAGTTGTCAGGTTGTTCTCATAGATAGTTTCTCTGTGAATAGTTGTAATTATGGTGTGCCCATGGGAAGAGGTGATCTCAGAGTCTTCCTACTCCACCATCTTAGTCATATCCCATTTATGAACAACTAATTTTAAACAAAAGTGCCAAAGAGTTCAATACGGAAAGGAACATCTTTTCAACAAATGTTGCTGAATCAATTGGATATATGTATGAAAAATGAAAAGAGTGCTACAATTAATTTTATCATTTTGTAGTTTCATTCCTATATCTGCTTAGCAGTCTCTTTAGAGATGCTGTTTTCATTGCTAAATTGGTAACTTGTGACTTCTATTCTTTCTGTCCTCCTCTTTCTTCTTTTCTATTTATTAGTCTCCATTAGCAGGCACACTTTGTTAGCCATTTCTCTCAATTGAATATTTTTTTCTATTTTATCATTTTCTTCTTCCTTTGGGTTAATTTGTTGTTATTTTTTACCTTCTGAAAATGAATGCTTAGCTTTCTTTTCATGCTTTATATTTTCAAATATGATATTTAATGTCATAAATTTCATTTGCATAGATTTAACTACATTATTCCAAGTTATTATATGTATTTTGATTGTGTTTTATTCATTCAAAGCTTATTTTTAATTTTTATTTTGATTTCTTAAATCATGCTCTTTTTTCTTAATTAGCCAATTTCCCTAGTTAATTGTGGATATGTCTTATTGTCCTTGCAGTTCTATGGATGATTTATATATTTTGAGGCTGTGTTACTAAGTATATAGAAATTTAGAATTATTAACTGTTCATGAGGGGTAGAAAGTTAGAAACTTTCATTTTTTTCCCTATCCTTTAATTTCAAATTTTCTTACCTTATATTTTAAATATATCTTTGGAAGACAGCATGTATTTGGGTATAAAACTTATATTTTTAGTACAGTCTGACAATATTTAGCTTTTTAATAATATATTTATTCCATTACTCTTAATGACTATATTAATACATTTGAGTTTAAATCTGCTATCTTTTTATTAGTCTGACCTTGTATACTTTTATTTTCAATCTTTTTTTCTTCTTTATCTGAGTTGATTAAGGATTATGTAGAATTTGATTTCCCATTTTTTGGCAGTTAATATTCTCTTTTAGTGGTTTGCTAAAGAAATGACAACTTACATTCTTATCTCATCAAAAGACAAATATTAGCTGTTACTTTTACACTCTTCAACTCTAGTTTCTTTAAACAAAATTACTCTACTATATCTGGTATCTATAGATTCTCCTTCTTGCATGTTTGTGTTATATTTAAATCTGTTTTGGTTATTTATCCTCTCATTCATGTTACTTGACTACTTGTACTCTTGATTACTTGATCTTAATCTGTGGAACTCCTGAGAGGCTACATTTGGGGTGTTCTCTTGCAGGAACTGCTTGTGTTTGCCTCTACTGGATGCCAGGGGATAATTTTCAGCTTGTTTCAAGGCTCTCAGTTCAGGGTGAGAATCATTGGTTTCAACCTACAACATTGCTGCTGCTCACACTTCAGTACAGTGGTTTTAGTGACTGGTTGGCCTCTGTGCTAAGTCGCTTCAGTTGTATCCAACTCTTGGTGACCCTATGAGCTGTAGCCCACCAGGGTCCTCTGTCCAAAGAATTCTCAACCAAGAATACTAGAGTGTGTTGTCATGCCTTCCTCGAGGGGATCTTCTTGACCCAGGGATCAAACTTGCAGCTCTTTACATCTACTGCATGGGCAGATGGGTTCTTTACCACTAGTGCCACCTGGAAAACCCTGATTGGCATCTAGCTCAAGGCAATTTCATCCTTCCTTGCCATTCAAATCTGCAGCTCCCAGCCAGCTGCACTAAACATTTTATTGGGAAAGGAGATTCTTTGGAAAACATTACATTGTCTTGCTAATCCAATAAAGCCTTTAAAGTGTACTTTATCCAATATCTATTTATTTGACTTCAGAAGGGAGCTTAAGACCTCTTAGTCCCCCACTTGGAAGGAATTAGTGGCATTGATTTGTTGTCTAATTTCAGTGGGGCAGTGATATCAGATCATTACTGAACCAGTTTTTTGCAACCTGTCACTGAAACAGAAGGATAATAATGTTTCATATTGTGAGGGATTTGCATCATATTACACAATCATATTTTCACTATACAAATTGACGGAGGAGACAAGTGATGTATATAGTCTTCAACTATACATAAACTTTAGTTTGCTGAAGTGTAAAATATATATTATACATTTGTAACTTTAGACTTGATAGAATTAATTATTACAGTTATTTCATTCATTATTTTATAAAGGAATTACTTATTGACTTTTTGTATTCTTGTATTTTGACTTTATTTTCTCAATTAGATCAGTTAGTCATAAATGAATTATTAGATGCCATGTTCAGGTTTTCTGAAGATTTTCCTTTATTTTGTCTGACACTGTTGCCACAGACCATTGTGGTAATTATATGACAATAAATCTATAAATAGATAGTTGTCTTTAGGCATACATTAAGGTGTACACCAAATACAGTATGTATGTATGTGTATGTATATATAGCATGTCTATTTCATATCTAGCAAAAGTTTTAATTTGGCTTAGACCTTTAAATTTTCTTTCACTCAATAGCATATAAAAATAATTTTTCCATTACATTCAGTTTTTTTTCCAAATTAAAAATTTTGTTTATTTTAGTAAAAGTTGTATTACTATAAATCAATGATTATTAAGGGACAATTTTTTTTCCTTTAATTTCTTTTTTTTCCTTTTTTTAAAATTTTATTTTACTTTATTTTACTTTACAATACTGTATTGGTCTTGCCATACATCAACATGAATCCATCACGGGTGTACATGAGTTCCCAATCCTGGACCCCCCCTCCCACGTCCCTCCCCATATCATCTCTCTGGGTCATCCCAGCACACCAGCCAACAAGGGACAATTTTGTAGTGACATTTTTGGTGCTGTCTGGAGATGTTTTAGTTGCCACACTGGGTCAGAGAAGGTACAACAGGCATCAACTGGCTAGAGACCAGGAATGCTGTTAAACATTCATCAATGAACAGGACAGATCCTGAAACAAAGAATGATCTTGTTCCTAACATCTCTTTAGGCTGATATCAAGAAACCATGCTCTAAATAAGCTTATATTTATGATTTAGTTGATATAGCAATCTTGCTTGATCACTGTGATTGAAGACCCAATATTTTTGCTCCACAGTTTTTGTATGAAGCCTAATGAAGAGCTGTACATATGGATGGGAAAGTTATAAACTTATAGTCAAGCTGATAATTTCAGTATTTTAAATTATGCAGCATGATGACATCACAGTGAAAAGCCCACATTTGAGAGGTGCTAGGTAGATATGTCACCCCTGTGTCTGGTTTCCTATTGGTGTTTCCTGTCCAGGATCTGTCATGGACAGCAGAGGATCTCATCTTTGGTTGAGACAAAGCAGGTGGACTGAGCAGAATGGCTCCTGCACTTATATCTCTTTCATCCAATTCTTTTTCCTGACTTTTTCTGTAAACAATTTTCCGAATCTGTCTAGTATTATGAAAAGAGTCACATGCTTCACTTAAATAGACTTTTCTTTAAGTTATAAAAACCATGAATTTTCTTTTCTGTTTTCTAACACTGTGAGGTTTAAACTTTAAAAAGAAATTTGAAATGCAACTTACTAGAAAGACATTCTATATGGAGAGATATTTCATTATATACAGGTGAACAGTACTCCCAGAGAGCAATCTTTTTTAAAACCTTTTTTATTTTTTTAATGATTGTGTTGTTTTTAGGAATTAATATCTGTTGAGCTGAATATATCAATACATTTATCTGACCTACATTGTTTTTTAATTTTTTTACATCTCTGTTTTTTAAAATTGGAGGATAATAGCTTTACATTATTGTGTTGGATTCTGCCATCAACAATTCAAATCAACCATTATATATATATATATATCTCCCCTCACTCTTTAGCTTCCTTCCCAACATGCCCCCATCCAACTTATCTAGTCTGTCACAGAGAGCCTGGCTGAGCTCTGTGTTACATAGCACCTTCCCATTAGCTATCTATTTTTACACATGGTAGTGTATGTATATCAATGCTAATTTCTCAATTCTTTCCACCCTCTCTTTCTCCTGCTGTGTCTGCAAGTTTGTTCTCCATGTCTGTCTCTATTCCTACCCTAAAATAGATTCATCACTAACATTTTTCTAGATTCCATATATATTTAATATACAATATTTGTGTTTCTCTTTCTGACTTACTTTATTCTCTATAACTGGTTCTACATTCATCGACCTCAGTTCAACTGATTAGCATTCCTTCCTTTTCATGGTTGAGTAATATTCAATTCTATTCTAACACAACTTCTTTATCCACTTACTTGTCAATGGACATCTATTTTTTTTTTTATTTTTAATTTTTACTTTACAATTCTGTATTGGTTTTGGCATAGATTGACATGAATCCACCACAGGTGTACATGCGTTCCCAAACATGAACCCCCCTCCCACCCCCCTCCCCACAACATCTCTCTGGGTCATCCCCGCGCGTCAGCCCCAAGCGTGTCATATCCTGCATCAGACATAGACTGGCATTTCGATTCTTACATGATATTATACATGTTTCAATGCCATTCTCCCAAATCATCACACCCTCTCCCTCTCCCTCTGAGTCCAAAAGTCCGCTATACACATCTGTGTCTCTTTTGCTGTCCTGCATACAGGGTCATCATTGCCATCTTCCTAAATTCCATATATATGTGTTAGTATACTGTATTGGTGTTTTTCTTTCTGGCTCACTTCACTCTGTATAATCGGCTCCAGTTTCATCCATCTCATCAGAACTGATTCAAATGTATTCTTTTTAATGGCTGAGTAATACTCCATTGTGTATATGTACCACAGCTTTCTTATCCATTCATCTACTGATGGACATCTAGGTTGTTTCCATGTCCTAGCTATTATAAACAGTGCTGCGATGAACATTGGGGTACATGTGTTTCTTTCAATTCTGGTTTCCTCTGTGTGTATGCCCAACAGTGGGATTGCTGGGTCATAAGGCATTTCTATTTGCAATTTTTTAAGGAATCTCCACACTGTTCTCCATAGTGGCTGTACTAGTTTGCACTCCCACCAACAGTGTAGGAGGGTTCCCTTCTCTCCACACCCTCTCCAGCATTTATTGCTTGCAGATTTTTGGATCGCAGACATTCTGACTGGTGTGAAGTGGTACCTCATTGTGGTTTTGATTTGCATTTCTCTTATAATGAGTGATGTTGAGCATCTTTTCATGTGTTTGTTAGCCATCCGTATGTCTTCTTTGGAGAAATGTCTATTTAGTTCTTTGGCCCATTTTTTTATTGGGTCGTTTATTTTTCTGGAATTGAGCTGCAGGAGTTGCTTGTATATTTGTGAGATTAGTTGTTTGTCAGTTGCTTCATTTGCTATTATTTTCTCCCATTCGGAAGGCTGTCTTTTCACTTTGCTTATGTTTTCCTTTGTTGTGCAGAAGCTTTTAATTTTAATTAGATCCCATTTGTTTATTTTTGCTTTTATTTCCAGAATTCTGGGAGGTGGATCATAGAGGATCCTGCTGTGGTTTATGTCAGAGAGTGTTTTGCCTATGTTCTCCTCTAAGAGTTTTATAGTTTCTGGTCTTACATTTAGATCTTTAATCCATTTTGAGTTTATCTTTGTGTGCGGTGTTAGAAAGTGATCTAGCTTCATTCTTTTACAAGTGGTTGACCAGTTTTCCCAGCACCACTTGTTAAAGAGATTGTCTTTACTCCATTGTATATTCTTGCCTCCTTTGTCAAAGATAAGGTGTCCATATGTATGTGGATTTATCTCTGGGCTTTCTATTTTGTTCCATTGATCTATATGTCTGTCTTTGTGCCAATACCATACTGTCTTGATGACTGTGGCTTTGTAGTAGAGCCTGAAGTCAGGCAAATTGATTCCTCCAGTTCCATCCTTCTTTCTCAAGATTGCTTTGGCTATTCGTGGTTTTTTGTATTTCCATACAAATCTTGAAATTATTTGTTCTAGTTCTGTGAAAAATATCGCCGGTATCTTGATAGGGATTGCATTGAATTTGTAGATTGCTTTGGGTAATATACTCATTTTCACTATATTGATTCTTCCGATCCATGAGCATGGTATATTTCTCCATCTATTAGTGTCCTCTTTGATTTCTTTCATCAGTGTTTTAAAGTTTTCTGTATATAGGTCTTTAGTTTCTTTAGGTAGGTATATTCCTAAGTATTTTATTCTTTTTGTTGCAATGGTGAATGGAATTGTTTCCTTAATTTCTTCTTCTACTTTCTCATTATTAGTGTATACGAATGCAAGGGATTTCTGTGTGTTGATTTTATATCCTGCAACTTTACTATATTCATTAATTAGCTCTAGTAATTTTCTGGTAGAGTCTTTAGTGTTTTCTATGTAGAGGATCATGTCATCTGCAAACAGTGAGAGTTTTACTTCTTCTTTTCCAATTTGGATTCCTTTTATTTCTTTTTCTGCTCTGATTGCTGTGGCTAAAACTTCCAGAACTATGTTGAATAGTAGCGGTGAAAGTGGGCACCCATGTATTTTTCCTGACTTTAGGGGAAATGCTTTCAATTTTTCACCATTGAGGATAATGTTTGCTGTGGGTTTGTCATATATAGCTTTTATTATATTGAGGTATGTTCCTTCTATTCCTGCTTTCTGGAGAGTTTTTATCATAAATGGATGTTGAATTTTGTCAAAGGCCTTCTCTGCATCTATTGAGATAATCATATGGTTTTTATTTTTCAATTTGTTAATGTGGTGAATTACATTGATTGATTTGCGGATGTTGAAGAATCCTTGCATCCCTGGGATAAAGCCCACTTGGTCATGGTGTATGATCTTTTTAATGTGTTGTTGGATTCTGATTGCTAGAATTTTGTTGAGGATTTTTGCATCTATGTTCATCAGTGATATTGGCCCGTAGTTTTCCTTTTTTGTAGTATCTTTGTCAGGTTTTGGTATTAGGGTGATGGTGGCCTCATAGAATGAGTTTGGAAGTTTCCCTTCCTCTGCAATTTTCTGGAAGAGTTTGAGTAGGATAGGTGTTAACTCTTCTCGAAATTTTTGGTAGAATTCAGCTGTGAAGCCGTCTGGACCTGGGCTTTTGTTTGCTGGAAGATTTCTGATTACAGTTTCAATTTCCGTGCTTGTGATGGGTCTGTTAAGATTGTCTATTTCTTCCTGGTTTAGTTTTGGAAAATTGTATTTTTCTAAGAATTTGTCCATTTCTTCCAGGTTGTCCATTTTATTGGCATATAATTGCTGATAGTAGTCTCTTATGATCCTTTGTATTTCTGAGTTGTCTGTTGTGATCTCTCCATTTTCATTTCTAATTTTATTGATTTGATTTTTCTCTCTTTGCTTCTTGATGAGTCTGGCTAATGGTCTGTCAATTTTATTTATCCTTTCAAAGAACCAGCTTTTGGCTTTGTTGATTTTTGCTATGGTCTCTTTTGTTTCTTTTGCATTTATTTCTGCCCTAATTTTTAAGATTTCTTTCCTTCTGCTAACTCTGGGGTTCTCTAATTCTTCCTTTTCTAGTTGCTTTAGGTGTAGAGTTAGGTTATTTATTTGACTTTTTTCTTGTTTCTTGAGGTATGCCTGTATTGCTATGAACTTTCCTCTTAGCACTGCTTTTATAGTGTCCCACAGGTTTTGGGTTGTTGTGTTTTCATTTTCATTAGTTTCTATGCATATTTTGATTTCTTTTTTGATTTCTTCTGTGATTTGTTGGTTATTCAGAAGCGTGTTGTTCAGCCTCCATATGTTGGAATTTTTAATAGGTTTCCTCCTGTAATTGAGATCTAATCTTAGTGCATTATGGTCAGAAAAGATGCTTGGAATGATTTCGATTTTTTTGAATTTATCAAGGTTATATTTATGGCCCAGGATGTGATCTATCCTGGAGAAGGTTCCATGAGCACTTGAGAAAAAGGTGAAATTCATTGTTTTGGGGTGAAATGTCCTATAGATATCAATTAGGTCTAACTGGTCTAATGTATCATTTAAAGTTTGCGTTTCTTTGTTAATTTTCTGTTTAGTTGATCTGTCCATATGTGTGAGTGGGGTATTAAAGTCTCCCACTATTATTGTGTTGTTGTTAATTTCCCCTTTCATACTTGTTAGCATTTGTCCTACATATTGCGGTGCTCCTATATTGGGTGCATATATATTTATAATTGTTATATCTTCTTCTTGGATTGATCCTTTGATCATTATGTAGTGGCCTTCTTTGTCTCTTTTCACAGCCTTTGTTTTAAAGTCTATTTTATCGGATATGAGTATTGCCACTCCTGCTTTCTTTTGGTCTCTATTTGCATGGAATATCTTTTTCCAACCCTTCACTTTCAGTCTGTATGTGTCCCTTGTTTTGAGGTGGGTCTCTTGTAAGCAGCATATAGAGGGTTCTTGTTTTTGTATCCAATCGGCCAGTCTTTGCCTTTTGGTTGGGGCATTCAATCCATTTACGTTTAAGGTAATTATTGATAAGTATGATCCCGTTGCCATTTGTTTTATTATTTTGGGTTCGGGTTTATACTCCCTTTTTGTGTTTCCTGTCTAGAGAATATCCTTTAGAATTTGTTGGAGAGCTGGTTTGGTGGTGCTGAATTCTCTCAGCTTTTGCTTGTCTGTAAAGCTTTTGATTTCTCCTTCGTATTTGAATGAGATCCTTGCTGGGTATAGTAATCTGGGCTGTAGGTTATTTTCTTTCATCACTTTAAGTATGTCTTGCCATTCCCTCCTGGCCTGAAGAGTTTCTATTGAGAGATCAGCTGTTATCCTTATGGGAATCCCCTTGTGTGTTATTTGTTGTTTTTCCCTTGCTGCTTTTAATAGTTGTTCTTTGTGTTTGATCTTTGTTAATTTGATTAATATGTGTCTTGGGGTGTTTCGCCTTGGGTTTATCCTATTTGGGACTCTCTGGGTTTCTTGGACTTGGGTGATTATTTCCTTCCCCATTTTAGGGAAGTTTTCAACTATTATCTCCTCAAGTATTTTCTCGTGGTCTTTCTTTTTGTCTTCTTCTTCTGGGACTCCTATAATTCGAATGTTGGAGCGTTTCATATTGTCCTGGAGGTCTCTGAGATTGTCCTCATTTCTTTTAATTTGTTTTTCTTTTTTCCTCTCTGATTCATTTATTTCTACCATTCTGTCTTCTATTTCACTAATCCTATCTTCTGCCTCCGTTATTCTATTATTTGTTGCCTCCAGAGTTTTTCTGATCTCATTTATTGCATTATTCATTGTATATTGACTCTTTTTTATTTCTTCTAGGTCCTTGTTGAACCTTTCTTGCATCTTCTCAATCCTTGTCTCTAGGGTATTTATCTGTGATTCCATTTTGACTTCAAGATTTTGGATCATTTTCACTATCAATATTCGGAATTCTTTCTCAGGTAGATTCCCTATCTCTTCCTCTTTTGTCTGGTTTGGTGGGCATTTCTCCTGCTCCTTTACCTGTTGGGTATTCCTCTGTCTCTTCATCTTGGTTATATTGCTGCGTTTGGAATGGCCTTTTTATATTCTGGTAATTTGTGGAGTTCTCTTTATTGTGGAGCTTCCTCACTGTGGGTGGGGTTGTATCAGTGGCTTGTCCAGGTTTCCTGGTTAGGGAAGCTTGTGTTGGAGGTCTGGTGGGTGGAGCTGGGTTTCTTCTCTCTGGAGTGCAGTGGAGTGACCAGTAATGGGTTATGAGACGTCTAAAGTTTTGGAGTAACTTTGAACTGCCTGTATATTGAGGCTCAGGGGTGTGTTCCTGTGTTGCTGGAGAATTTGTGTGATATGTCTTGCTCTGGAACTTGTTGGCCCTTGGGTGGAGCTTTGTTTCAGTGTAGGTTTGGAGGCATTTGATGAGCTCCTATTGCTTAATGTTCCCTGAATTCAGGAGTTCTCTGATGTTCTCAAGCTTTGGACTTAAGCCTCCTGCTTCTGGTTTTCGGTTTTATTTTTACAGTGGTCTCTAGACTTCTCCATCTATACAGCACCAATGATATAGTATCTAGGCTAAAGATGAAAGGTTTCTCCACATTGAGGGG
>NW_024070211.1:135841987-135848521 GCF_014754425.2 Oryx dammah
TATTTTTTTTTTATTTTTAATTTTTACTTTACAATTCTGTATTGGTTTTGGCATAGATTGACATGAATCCACCACAGGTGTACATGCGTTCCCAAACATGAACCCCCCTCCCACCCCCCTCCCCACAACATCTCTCTGGGTCATCCCCGCGCGTCAGCCCCAAGCGTGTCATATCCTGCATCAGACATAGACTGGTATTTCGATTCTTACATGTTATTATACATGTTTCAATGCCATTCTCCCAAATCATCACACCCTCTCCCTCTCCCTCTGAGTCCAAAAGTCCGCTATACACATCTGTGTCTCTTTTGCTGTCCTGCATACAGGGTCATCATTGCCATCTTCCTAAATTCCATATATATGTGTTAGTATACTGTATTGGTGTTTTTCTTTCTGGCTCACTTCACTCTGTATAATCGGCTCCAGTTTCATCCATCTCATCAGAACTGATTCAAATGTATTCTTTTTAATGGCTGAGTAATACTCCATTGTGTATATGTACCACAGCTTTCTTATCCATTCATCTACTGATGGACATCTAGGTTGTTTCCATGTCCTAGCTATTATAAACAGTGCTGCGATGAACATTGGGGTACATGTGTTTCTTTCAATTCTGGTTTCCTCTGTGTGTATGCCCAACAGTGGGATTGCTGGGTCATAAGGCATTTCTATTTGCAATTTTTTAAGGAATCTCCACACTGTTCTCCATAGTGGCTGTACTAGTTTGCACTCCCACCAACAGTGTAGGAGGGTTCCCTTCTCTCCACACCCTCTCCAGCATTTATTGCTTGCAGATTTTTGGATCGCAGACATTCTGACTGGTGTGAAGTGGTACCTCATTGTGGTTTTGATTTGCATTTCTCTTATAATGAGTGATGTTGAGCATCTTTTCATGTGTTTGTTAGCCATCCGTATGTCTTCTTTGGAGAAATGTCTATTTAGTTCTTTGGCCCATTTTTTTATTGGGTCGTTTATTTTTCTGGAATTGAGCTGCAGGAGTTGCTTGTATATTTGTGAGATTAGTTGTTTGTCAGTTGCTTCATTTGCTATTATTTTCTCCCATTCGGAAGGCTGTCTTTTCACTTTGCTTATGTTTTCCTTTGTTGTGCAGAAGCTTTTAATTTTAATTAGATCCCATTTGTTTATTTTTGCTTTTATTTCCAGAATTCTGGGAGGTGGATCATAGAGGATCCTGCTGTGGTTTATGTCAGAGAGTGTTTTGCCTATGTTCTCCTCTAAGAGTTTTATAGTTTCTGGTCTTACATTTAGATCTTTAATCCATTTTGAGTTTATCTTTGTGTGCGGTGTTAGAAAGTGATCTAGCTTCATTCTTTTACAAGTGGTTGACCAGTTTTCCCAGCACCACTTGTTAAAGAGATTGTCTTTACTCCATTGTATATTCTTGCCTCCTTTGTCAAAGATAAGGTGTCCATATGTATGTGGATTTATCTCTGGGCTTTCTATTTTGTTCCATTGATCTATATGTCTGTCTTTGTGCCAATACCATACTGTCTTGATGACTGTGGCTTTGTAGTAGAGCCTGAAGTCAGGCAAATTGATTCCTCCAGTTCCATCCTTCTTTCTCAAGATTGCTTTGGCTATTCGTGGTTTTTTGTATTTCCATACAAATCTTGAAATTATTTGTTCTAGTTCTGTGAAAAATATCGCCGGTATCTTGATAGGGATTGCATTGAATTTGTAGATTGCTTTGGGTAATATACTCATTTTCACTATATTGATTCTTCCGATCCATGAGCATGGTATATTTCTCCATCTATTAGTGTCCTCTTTGATTTCTTTCATCAGTGTTTTAAAGTTTTCTGTATATAGGTCTTTAGTTTCTTTAGGTAGATATATTCCTAAGTATTTTATTCTTTTTGTTGCAATGGTGAATGGAATTGTTTCCTTAATTTCTTCTTCTACTTTCTCATTATTAGTGTATACGAATGCAAGGGATTTCTGTGTGTTGATTTTATATCCTGCAACTTTACTATATTCATTAATTAGCTCTAGTAATTTTCTGGTAGAGTCTTTAGTGTTTTCTATGTAGAGGATCATGTCATCTGCAAACAGTGAGAGTTTTACTTCTTCTTTTCCAATTTGGATTCCTTTTATTTCTTTTTCTGCTCTGATTGCTGTGGCTAAAACTTCCAGAACTATGTTGAATAGTAGCGGTGAAAGTGGGCACCCATGTATTTTTCCTGACTTTAGGGGAAATGCTTTCAATTTTTCACCATTGAGGATAATGTTTGCTGTGGGTTTGTCATATATAGCTTTTATTATGTTGAGGTATGTTCCTTCTATTCCTGCTTTCTGGAGAGTTTTTATCATAAATGGATGTTGAATTTTGTCAAAGGCCTTCTCTGCATCTATTGAGATAATCATATGGTTTTTATTTTTCAATTTGTTAATGTGGTGAATTACATTGATTGATTTGCGGATGTTGAAGAATCCTTGCATCCCTGGGATAAAGCCCACTTGGTCATGGTGTATGATCTTTTTAATGTGTTGTTGGATTCTGATTGCTAGAATTTTGTTGAGGATTTTTGCATCTATGTTCATCAGTGATATTGGCCCGTAGTTTTCCTTTTTTGTAGTGTCTTTGTCAGGTTTTGGTATTAGGGTGATGGTGGCCTCATAGAATGAGTTTGGAAGTTTCCCTTCCTCTGCAATTTTCTGGAAAAGTTTGAGTAGGATAGGTGTTAACTCTTCTCGAAATTTTTGGTAGAATTCAGCTGTGAAGCCGTCTGGACCTGGGCTTTTGTTTGCTGGAAGATTTCTGATTACAGTTTCAATTTCCGTGCTTGTGATGGGTCTGTTAAGATTGTCTATTTCTTCCTGGTTTAGTTTTGGAAAATTGTATTTTTCTAAGAATTTGTCCATTTCTTCCAGGTTGTCCATTTTATTGGCATATAATTGCTGATAGTAGTCTCTTATGATCCTTTGTATTTCTGTGTTGTCTGTTGTGATCTCTCCATTTTCATTTCTAATTTTATTGATTTGATTTTTCTCTCTTTGCTTCTTGATGAGTCTGGCTAATGGTCTGTCAATTTTATTTATCCTTTCAAAGAACCAGCTTTTGGCTTTGTTGATTTTTGCTATGGTCTCTTTTGTTTCTTTTGCATTTATTTCTGCCCTAATTTTTAAGATTTCTTTCCTTCTGCTAACTCTGGGGTTCTCTAATTCTTCCTTTTCTAGTTGCTTTAGGTGTAGAGTTAGGTTATTTATTTGACTTTTTTCTTGTTTCTTGAGGTATGCCTGTATTGCTATGAACTTTCCTCTTAGCACTGCTTTTATAGTGTCCCACAGGTTTTGGGTTGTTGTGTTTTCATTTTCATTAGTTTCTATGCATATTTTGATTTCTTTTTTGATTTCTTCTGTGATTTGTTGGTTATTCAGAAGCGTGTTGTTCAGCCTCCATATGTTGGAATTTTTAATAGGTTTCCTCCTGTAATTGAGATCTAATCTTAGTGCATTATGGTCAGAAAAGATGCTTGGAATGATTTCGATTTTTTTGAATTTATCAAGGTTATATTTATGGCCCAGGATGTGATCTATCCTGGAGAAGGTTCCATGAGCACTTGAGAAAAAGGTGAAATTCATTGTTTTGGGGTGAAATGTCCTATAGATATCAATTAGGTCTAACTGGTCTAATGTATCATTTAAAGTTTGCGTTTCTTTGTTAATTTTCTGTTTAGTTGATCTGTCCATATGTGTGAGTGGGGTATTAAAGTCTCCCACTATTATTGTGTTGTTGTTAATTTCCCCTTTCATACTTGTTAGCATTTGTCCTACATATTGCGGTGCTCCTATATTGGGTGCATATATATTTATAATTGTTATATCTTCTTCTTGGATTGATCCTTTGATCATTATGTAGTGGCCTTCTTTGTCTCTTTTCACAGCCTTTGTTTTAAAGTCTATTTTATCGGATATGAGTATTGCCACTCCTGCTTTCTTTTGGTCTCTATTTGCATGGAATATCTTTTTCCAACCCTTCACTTTCAGTCTGTATGTGTCCCTTGTTTTGAGGTGGGTCTCTTGTAAGCAGCATATAGAGGGTTCTTGTTTTTGTATCCAATCAGCCAGTCTTTGCCTTTTGGTTGGGGCATTCAATCCATTTACGTTTAAGGTGATTATTGATAAGTATGATCCCGTTGCCATTTGTTTTATTATTTTGGGTTCGGGTTTATACTCCCTTTTTGTGTTTCCTGTCTAGAGAATATCCTTTAGAATTTGTTGGAGAGCTGGTTTGGTGGTGCTGAATTCTCTCAGCTTTTGCTTGTCTGTAAAGCTTTTGATTTCTCCTTCGTATTTGAATGAGATCCTTGCTGGGTATAGTAATCTGGGCTGTAGGTTATTTTCTTTCATCACTTTAAGTATGTCTTGCCATTCCCTCCTGGCCTGAAGAGTTTCTATTGAGAGATCAGCTGTTATCCTTATGGGAATCCCCTTGTGTGTTATTTGTTGTTTTTCCCTTGCTGCTTTTAATAGTTGTTCTTTGTGTTTGATCTTTGTTAATTTGATTAATATGTGTCTTGGGGTGTTTCGCCTTGGGTTTATCCTATTTGGGACTCTCTGGGTTTCTTGGACTTGGGTGATTATTTCCTTCCCCATTTTAGGGAAGTTTTCAACTATTATCTCCTCAAGGATTTTCTCATGGTCTTTCTTTTTGTCTTCTTCTTCTGGGACTCCTATAATTCGAATGTTGGAGCGTTTCATATTGTCCTGGAGGTCTCTGAGATTGTCCTCATTTCTTTTAATTTGTTTTTCTTTTTTCCTCTCTGATTCATTTATTTCTACCATTCTGTCTTCTATTTCACTAATCCTATCTTCTGCCTCCGTTATTCTATTATTTGTTGCCTCCAGAGTTTTTCTGATCTCATTTATTGCATTATTCATTGTATATTGACTCTTTTTTATTTCTTCTAGGTCCTTGTTGAACCTTTCTTGCATCTTCTCAATCCTTGTCTCTAGGGTATTTATCTGTGATTCCATTTTGACTTCAAGATTTTGGATCATTTTCACTATCAATATTCGGAATTCTTTCTCAGGTAGATTCCCTATCTCTTCCTCTTTTGTCTGGTTTGGTGGGCATTTCTCCTGCTCCTTTACCTGTTGGGTATTCCTCTGTCTCTTCATCTTGGTTATATTGCTGCGTTTGGAATGGCCTTTTTATATTCTGGTAATTTGTGGAGTTCTCTTTATTGTGGAGCTTCCTCACTGTGGGTGGGGTTGTATCAGTGGCTTGTCAAGGTTTCCTGGTTAGGGAGGCTTGTGTTGGAGGTCTGGTGGGTGGAGCTGGGTTTCTTCTCTCTGGAGTGCAGTGGAGTGACCAGTAATGGGTTATGAGACGTCTAAAGTTTTGGAGTAACTTTGAACTGCCTGTATATTGAGGCTCAGGGGTGTGTTCCTGTGTTGCTGGAGAATTTGTGTGATATGTCTTGCTCTGGAACTTGTTGGCCCTTGGGTGGAGCTTTGTTTCAGTGTAGGTTTGGAGGCATTTGATGAGCTCCTATTGCTTAATGTTCCCTGAATTCAGGAGTTCTCTGATGTTCTCAAGCTTTGGACTTAAGCCTCCTGCTTCTGGTTTTCGGTTTTATTTTTACAGTGGTCTCTAGACTTCTCCATCTATACAGCACCAATGATATAGTATCTAGGCTAAAGATGAAAGGTTTCTCCACATTGAGGGGCACCCAGAGAGGTTCACTGGGTTACATGGAGAAGAGAAGAGGGAGGGGGTGGTTAGAGGTGACTGGAATGAGATGCGGTGAGAACAAAAGAGGAGAGAGCAAGCTAGTCAATAGTCACTTCCTTATGTGCGCTCCTTAGTCTGGACCTCTCAGCAGTATTTACGGAGTTATACAGGGGAGAGGAGAGAGAGGAAGTAGACAGAGGTGGCCAGGAGGGTAAGAGAGAGGAATGAAAAGGAGAGAGACAGGTCCAGCCAGTAATCAGTTCCTTAGGTGCTCTCCACCATCTAGAACACACAGAGAATCACAGAGTTGGATATAGAAGAGATGGGGGGGGGGGGGGGAGAGACAGAGGCCACCTGGTGGAGAAAAAGGAGAGTCCAAAAGGAGGAGAGAGTGGTCAAGCCAGTAATCTCACTGTCAGGTAAGATTGGGTTATGAAATGTACAAGATTGACAACAAAAACCGAAAAGCAAAGATTAAAAACCTAGAGTAGAGGTTAGATTTTCAGAAATACAATGTTAAAGAGACGAAGCAGAAGGAAGAACGAAAAAAAAGAGAAAAGATTAAAAAATAATAATAATATTAAGAAAAGGAAATAGGGAAAAATATATATATAAGAAAAAATAAAAATTAAAAAAAAAAAACCCGAGATTAAAAAAGAAATACCAACAACAACCACGCGAAGGCTATATATGGTGTTTGCTTTAAAAAAGTAGAGTCTTTTTTTTTTTTTGAAAAGTAATAGTTATAGAAATATAAAGTAGAGAAATAGAAGACTTAACAGTTAAAAAAAAGTTTGAGAGAAAAAAAAAAAGAAAGCAAAAAACAAAAAAAAAAA
>NW_024070211.1:135848621-136101732 GCF_014754425.2 Oryx dammah
TTAGGCTCACTAGTTCAGTCGCGCAGTGGGGAGGGGGGGATGCTGGTTTTGAAGACAATGATCTGCTTTTTTGGTTACCTGATGTCCTCTGCCTGCATTCAGAGGTTGTTTTGTGGAGTTTGCTCCGCGTTGAAATGATCTTTTGAGGAATTTGTGAGGGAGAAAGTGGTCTTCCCTTCCTATTCCTCCGCCATCTTCGTCAATGGACATCTAGGTTGCTCACATGTCCTTGGATACTGTAAATAGTGCTGCAACGAACACTGGGGTACATATGTCTTTTTGAATTCTGATTTTCTCAGGGTATATGCCCATTAGTGTAATTGCTGCATTATATATGATTCCTTGGTGGCTCATACCCTCCTGGCTCAGATGGTAAAGAGTCTGCCTACAATGTGGGAGACCCGAGTTAAATCTCTGGATTGAGAGGATCCCATGGGAAAGGAAATGGCAACCCACTCCAATGTTCTTGCCTGGAAAATACCATGAATAGAGGAGGCTGGTGGGCTACAGTCCATAAGGTTGCAAAGAGTTGGACATGACTTCACTTTCATGGTAGTTTTATTTTTTCTTTTTTTCCTGGTTCTTTAAGTAATATCTATTCTCTTCTCCATTGTGGCAACATCACTTCCCACCAACAGTGCATAGAGTTCCCTCCACAAACCCTCCAGTATTTGTTTGTAGATTTTTTAATGATGGTCATTCTGACCGGTATAAGGTGATACCTCATTGTAGTTTTGATTTGCATATCTCTAATAATGAACAACACATCTTTTCAGGTATTTGTTGGCCATCTGTATGTCTTCATTGGAGAAAAGTTTTGCCCCCCCCCCCTTTTTTTTAGGTTTGTATGCTCTGCCCATTTTTCATTGAGTTGTTTGTTTATCTGCATAAGCCACTTGTGTATTTTGGAGATTAATACTTTGTGAGTTGTTTTATTTGAAAATATTTTCTCAAACGTGCAGTGTTGTCTTTTCAGTTTTTTATATTTTTTTGCTGTGAAAAATCTTTGGGCCTCATTTGTTTATTTTTGCTTTTATTTCCATTACTCCAGGAGGTAGGTCAAATAGGATAATGCTGCAATTAAGGTCAAAGAGTGTTCTGCCTATGTTTTCCAGTAAGAGTTTTAGTTTTATAGTTTCTGGCCTTACATTTAAGTCTTTAATACATTTTGAGTTTATTTTTTAATATGGTGTTAGGAAGTATTCTAATTTCATTCTTTTACCAGTAGCTGTTCAGTTTTTTTTTTTAAATTTTTATTTTTACTTTATTTTACTTTACAATACTGTATTGGTTTTGCCATACATTGACATGAATCCACCACAGGTGTACATGAGTTCCCAATCCTGAACCCCTCTCCCACCTCCCACCCCATATCATCTCTCTGGATCATCCCCATGCACCAGCCCCAAGCATCCTGTATCCTTTATCGAACATAGCCTGGCGATTTGTTTCCTACATGATAGTATACATGTTTCAATGCCATTCTCCCAAATCATCCCACCCTTTCCCTCTCCCTCAGAGATAAATGTATAAAAAGTTCGTTTTATACATTTGTGTCTCTTTTTCTGTCTTGCATACAGGGTTATCCTTACCATCTTTCTAAATTCCATATATATGTGTTAGTATACTGTATTGGTGTTTTTCTTTTTGGCTTACTTCACTCTGTATAATTGGCTCCAGTTTCATCCATCTCATTAGAACTGATTCAAATGTATTCTTTTTGATGGCTGAGTAATACTCCATTGTGTATATGTACCACAGCTTTTTTATCCATTCATCTGCTGATGGACATCTAGGTTGTTTCCATGTCCTGGCTATTATAAACAGTGCTGCAATGAACATTGGGGTACATGTGTCTCTTTCAATTCTGGTTTCCTCAGTGTGTATGCCCAGCAGTGGGATTGCTGGGTCATTACCAGCACCATTTATTGAAGAGGATGTCTTTTCTCCATCATATATAGTTGCTTGTAGTAGTCTCTTACGATCCTTTTCAGTTCTGAATTATCTGTTGTAACCTCTCCCTTTTTACTTCTAATTTTATTGATTTGTGTTGTCCTTTTTTTCTTGATGATTCTGACTAATGGTTTGTCAATTTTATCTTCTCAAAGAACTAGGCTTTAGCTTTATTGATCTTTGTTACTTTTTATTCATTTATTTTTCATTTATTTCACATACATTTCATATATTTCATTTAGTTTTGCTCTGATCTTTGATTTCTTTCCTTCCACTAACTTTGGATTTTGTTGTTGTTCTTTTTGTAGTTGCTTTAAGTGTAAGGTTGTTTATTTGATTTTTTCTTGTTCCTTGAGTTAGGTTTGTTTTGCTGTGAACTTCCCTCTTAGCACTGCTTTTGCTTCATCCCATAAGTTATAGATTGTCATGTTTTCCTTGTCATTTGTCTATAGATTATTGTTTTACTTTCCTGTTTGATTTCTTCAGTGACCTCTTGGTTAGTTAGGAATGTATTGGGCAGGTTTCATATGTTTATGTTCCTGTTAATTGATATTTAATCTCATAGTGTTGTGGTCATAAAAATGCTTGATATTTCATATATTTCATTTATTTCTGCTCTGATCTTTGATTTCTTTCCTTCCACTAACTTTTAGTTTTGTTGTTGTTGTTGCTCTTCTTCTTTTTTAGTTGCTTTAGGTGTGATGTTATTTATTTGATCTTTTCTTGTTCCTTGAGTTAGGTTTGTATTGCTATGAACTTACCTCTTAGCACTGCTTTTGTTTCATCCCATAAGTTATAGATTGTCACGTTTTCCTTGTCATTTGTTTCTAGATATTGTTTTATTTTCTGTTTGATTTCTTCAGTGACCTCTTGGTTAGTTAGGAGTGTATTGAGTAGCCTTCATGTGTTTGTCTTCCTGTTAATTGATACTTAATGTTACAGTTTTGTGGTCAGAAAAAAATGCTTGATATGACTTCAATTTTCTTAAATTTATGAAGAGTTGATTTGTAACCCAAGATGTGATCTATCCTGGAGAATCTCCCATGTGCACTTGAGAAAAAAGTGTATTCTTATTTTGATGGAATATCCTGAAAATATCAATAGGTTGATCTGGTCTAATGGGTCATTTAAGGCTTACATTTCCTTATTAATTATTCCTCTGGATGATCTGACCATTAATGTGAGTGGAGTGTTGAATTCTGCTACTATTACTGTGGTACTGTTGATTTCCCTTTTCATAACTGTTAGCATTTGCCTTATGTATTGAGATGCTTCTATGTTGGGTGCACATATATTTATAATAGCTATATCTTCTTCCTGGATTGAATCCTTGATCATTATGTAGCATTCTTTGTTTCTTGTAATAATCTTTATTTTAATGTTTATTTTATCTGATATGAGTTATAGTACTCCAATTGTCTTTTGACTCCCATTTGCATGGGATATCTTTTTCCAGGCTCCCTTTCAGTCTGTATGTGTCCCTAGACTGAAGTTAATTTCTTGTAGACAGCATATAGCTAGATCTTGCTTTTTGTATCCATTCAGCCAGTCTATATCTTTTTGTTGGAGCATTTAATCCATTAACATTTAAAGGTAACTATTAATATGTCCAATCTTATTACCATTTACTTTATTGTTTTGGGTTTGCTTTTGTAGGTCTTTTTCTTCTCTTGTGTTCTCTGCCTAAAGAAGTTCCTTTAGCAATTGTTGTAAAGCTGGTTTGGTGGTGCTGAATTTTCTTAACTTTTGGTAATGTGTACAGCTTTTGATTTCTCCATTGAATCTGAACAAGATCCTTGCTTTGTAGTGTAATCTTAGTTGTAGTTTTTTTTTTTTTCCCTTTCATCACTTTAAGTATATCCTGTCACTTCCTTCTGGCCAACAAATTTTCACTGAAAGATCAGGTGTTAACCTTATGGGAATTCCTTTGTATGTTGTTGCTTTTCCCTTGCTGCTTTTGATATTTTTGTGTGTTTGTGCTATATGTGCCTTGCTGTGTTTCTCTTTGAGTTTGCCTCTATGGGACTCTTTTTGGATTACTGGACTTGGGGTGGCTATTTCCTTTCCCATGTTAGAGAAGTTCTTGACTATCGTCTCCTCAAGTATTTTCTTATGCCCTTTATTTTTCTCTTCTTTCTCTGGGACTCCTGTAATTCAAATATTGGTGCACTTAAAGTTGTTTCAGTGCTTTCTGAGACTGTTGTCATTTCTTCTCATCCTTTCTTTTTCTTTTTTATTCTACTCTGCTTCAGTTATTTCTACCATTCTATCTCCCAGCTCACTTGTCTATTCTGCTTCAGTTATTCTGCTATTAGTTTTCCCTAGCATATTTTTTATGTCAGTTATTGTGTTGTTCATTGCTGATTGTTCATTATTTCTAGGTCCTTGTTAAACATTTCCTGTATCTTTTCAATCCATGCATCAATTCTATTTATCTGTGCCTCCATTCTGTGATTTTGGATCATTTTTACTATCATTACTCTGAATTGTTTTTCAGGTAGACTGCCTATTTCCTCATTTGCTTGGTCTTGTGGATTTTTAATTTGCCCCTTCATCTGCTGCAAGTTCTCTATCTTCTCATTTTGTTTAACTTATTCTGTTTGGGGTCTCCTTTCCACAGGATGTAGGATTGTAGTTTCTCTTACTTGTGGAGTCTTCCCTCAGTGGGTGGGGTTGGGTCAGTGCCTTGAATAGATTCCTGGTGGGTGAAACTGGTGCCTATGTTCTGATTGGTGAAGATGGATCTGGTCCCTCTGATGGGCAGTGGTGCATCCAGTGGTTTTTTTTTTTTTTCCTTCTGTAGGGGAAGGGGTGTCTGTGAGCTTAGTATAGCTTCAGGCTATACTGTTTGCTAATGGGTGGGGTTGTGTTCCTTTTTTCTAGTTGTTTGGCATGAGGTGTCCAGCACTGGAACTTTCTGGCTGTTGGGTGTAGCCAGGTCTTATTGTTGGGATGAGGCCTTTGGAAGAACTTTCTCTAGTTAATATTCCATGGGGTCAGGAGTACTCTTGTGGTCCAACATCCTGGATTCGGGTCTCTCACCTCAAAAGTTCAGATCCAATCCATTGCTGGAGCTCCAAGGCTCCACGAACTACTTGGCACAGAAGATAAAGAAAAAGAAAAAAAATCAATCAAACAAGAAAATAACAGGTAGACAGAACCCCAAGAAATAGAGCAAAAGCAAAACTAAACAAAAACACACAAAGAAATGCACACTCAAACTCACAAAAAGAAGAGCAAAGAAGATAAAGGAAACAAAAAAGAAGAGAGCTATTGAACCAATAAAGAAACCCATAAATGTAAAACACTGGAAGACAAATTAGCAAAAACACAGCACCAAGATGAAATCAAATGTGGAAAGTAAACTTAAAAAAAGGCAAAGAAAGCATAAAACATATACACCAATAAAGCAAAAGCAAAACAAAACAAAACAAAACAGAGAAGAAAACAAAAGAAAAATACAACAAGCAAATAAAGTAAAAATAGTGAAAGTGAAGTTGCTCAGTCGTGTCTGACTCTTTGTGACCCCGTGGACTGTAGCCCACCAGGCTCCTCCTTCCATGGGATTCTCCAGGCAAGAATATTGGAGTGGGTTGCCATTTCCTTCTCCAGGGGATCTTCCTCCTGCATTGCAGGCAGACGCTTTAACCTCTGAGCCACCAGGGAAGCCCAAAGTAAAAATAGAGAAATATAAAATATAGTTAGAAATAAGATTAAAAACAAAGTAAAACAAAGGAAAAAATAAAAACAAAAAAGGTGTGATAAATGAAAAAGTACAGTAGAAATAGGGGAAAAATAAAATTAATTTATTTAAAAATAATGTGCAAGAAAAGAAAAAATAAATAAAAAGTAAGAATTAAAAAATATTAATTAAAAATCAACAATAAAAAAACAAAAATGAAAAACATTACATATATACATAGAGAGAGAAAGAGTGGTAGTAAGAAGACAATCTTCCTGTGGCTTCAGCTGTCAGTTTCCTTGTCCCCACAATGAGCTCCAGCCAATCTACCTTCTCAGGACGTCCTCCAATGTTTCTAAGAACGTCTCTAGACCTGCTGTGGGCGCTGTGGGGCCAGCTCAGATTCTGATTTGGCCTTATTCTACCTTGTACTTGCTTCCAAAGTCCACCGTTGCCCCTGAATTCCACAGCTTCAAATATGGGAACACTCATTGTCTATTGAGATATTCCACAGGTGCAGAGTTTACCAAGACAATTGCAAGGATTTACTCCACTACTCTTGTCACTGCATGAGCAAATTCCCTTCATCTTGTTTGGTCACACAGCTCCTGGTGCTCAGCTTTGCTTTTGTCCCAGTTTTGTTTGTCCTACTGTTTATAGGCCGCCCTCCATTGTCTGTTTCCTGTCCAGACAAAAGGGGGCAAAAGCAGCAGCTGAGGCCGATTAGGGCTCACTTGCTCACTCAGGCCAGGGAAAGGGAGGGAAACTGCAGACACAACTGGGAAGTGTTGGTAGTGCCTGTGGTGGCAGAGATCTGTAGGAAGTTGCTACAGCCTGAGGCAAACTGCATTCTCCCAGAGGAGTTGGCTCCAGGTCACAGGTCCCTTGGCAGTGCCAAGCTGCACAGGCTCCCTGGAAAGTGTGGGCAGTGACCTGTGCTTGCTCACAGCTCAGTGGCAATGGCAGTGGCTGAAACACTCACCTCTAGGGTCAGAGATAACAGTTGTGGATTGTACTGCCTCTGGCACTTGCGGAGGTGTGGTCCTGTCATCTGTGACCTTGTGAAGTTTCAGGGTCCCTGAGATAATGATCTCTTGCTTTTGTGGCAGGCCCAGGCTTTTTCCTTGACTTCCTCAGCTGTGTAGTACTAGCCCCCTCAGACTGTCTTCGTGGCAGGCAACCCCAGTTCTCTCCCTGGGTTCTGACCTCTGAAACCTGAGCCCTGGCACCAAGCCTCCACCTGCCCTGTGTGCATGCAGACAACATCTCAAACTAGTGGGAACTGACCAGCACTGACCTCTTTGCAGAGTTCTCTCCATTTTCCTCTGCACACCTGTTGCTGTGCTCATCTCTGAGGCTCCAAAGCTCTCCTATGTGCCTGCCCATGAAGGTTTCCAAGTGTGCAGAAACTTTTCCTCCTTCATAGCTCCCTCCCAGAGGCACAGGTCCATCTGGATTCCTTTGTCTCTTTTCTTATTTCTTTTGCCCTACCTGTTTTGTGGAGATAAGCTGTCCTTGTTGAAAGTCCGAGGTCTTCTGGCCAGCTATCAGTTGGTGTTCTGTAAGAGGTGTTCCACATGCAGATGTATTTTTGATGTATTTGTGGGGAGCAAGGTGATATTCATGTCTTACTACTCTGTCATCTTGAAGGTCTCCCCCACGGTGATCTTGCAAAGAAGTGGCCTTCTATCCAAATTTAAATTTAACATGGACATTAATACAAATTAATGTTTGTATTAATGCGAACTGGCAGAAGTTCCTACCAGTGCTACTCTGCTCTCATCTTGAAGAATCTTCAGTATCCATATAAGAGTAACTTATTTAGACTGTGTGTTTGATCTTTTATAAGCAATGAGCACCCATGTTCCCTTACTTTCATTTTAAAGATATATTTTTAAACCTTTGCATATCTTCTCAGTTTTAAACTGATTCTCATCATACATTTATTTCTTCTAGGCATTGGCACATCTACACTTAATAGAATATGTCGGAGAACAGACTGCTTTGCTAATAAAGGTACATTAAATACTGCAATATAATGTGCTCCAGCCGCAATTCCTTTGATTTTTGTAGAAAAAGAAAAAATATCAGTTAGACTAGATCTCATTCATTATGTAAAAAGTATAACAGGGAACCTGTTTTAGCCTATGTAGGCTAGAGATGAAAAGAGACTTTTTTCAAGGAATATATAATTACAGATGCTCACAATTTTTCTATTAGCCTTTAGTTGAAACCTTTGTAGGAAGGAGAACAATTGAGACAGTAGTCTCAGTAAGTGATGCACAGAGGTCTTAACCCAAGGTTTTTGCCAGGAAGTGAGGTCAATGTGGCTAGTGTGTCATCTGATGTCCCATCAGGTCATCAGGAACAGGGAAACTCTGCTTTCTGCACCCCCCTCACCCCACACTGACACAAGGGTTAGTTGGTTTGAGCATGGTTTGGAGTTACTACTCTGAATTACTTGTAGACTCTGTCCCAGGCTCCTGATAGGAGTTGGAAAAGTCCAGATAGTGCTGTTTGTACACCAGAGTCTCCGTTGGTATCCTGTGTGGAAGAGGAAGGACCAGGAGCCCTTTTGTCCCTTTGGAGTCCCCCATGTCCTATTATCAGATCCGCAGTGTGTGTGTGTGTGTGTGTGTGTGTGTGTGTGTTTGTGATCTGTGCAGCTATGGTAAACAGCTCTACTCTTATCTTCTGCTTTCAGATGGTCCCAGAAGATCAGCGCCTTACAGCTGCCATCATCCTGGTGGTCTGGGTCTCAGGCATCACATCCTCCCTGATTGATAACATCCCATTCACTGCTACTATGGTGAGTCACAGTATCTTCCATGTGATGAGGGCCCAGATTTCACTTGCACATAACCTGGGCTCACCCTTCCTTTCAGAGGAAGCAGAGAGTGAGCCCTGTCCCTATGTTGTGCTTACAGGTTTAGGGGACAGATGTGATGAATCCCAAACAACAGCTGGGAGCTAAGGCCTTATAGCTGCTGTGGGTAGTGAATTCCAGGATGGCTGATTGTTTTAGGGTCAATCTGACTGGGAGTTGCCACCTCTCATGGAAAGACAGTCTTTGTTTTTTGTTTCTGTAAAGAAAATTCATTTCAGTCATTCAGTCGTGTTTGAATCTTTGCAACCCCCTGAACTGCAGCACGCTAGGTGTCCCAGTCCATCACCAACACTTGGAGCTTGCTCAAAATCCTGTCCACGAAGTTGGTGATGCTATCCAACCATCTCATCCTCTGTCATCTCCTTCTCCTCCTGCCCTTAATCTTTCCCAACATAAGGGTCTTTTCCAATGAGTCAGTTCTTCCCATCAGGTGGCCAAAGTATTGGAGTTTTAGCTTCAGTGTCAGTCCCTCCATTGAATATTCAGGGCTGATTTCCTTTAGGATGGACTGGTTGGATCTCCTGCAGTCCAAGGGACTCTCAACAGTCTTCTCCAACACCACAGTTCAAAAGCATCAATTCTTTGGCACTCAGCTTTCTTTATAGTCCAACTCTCACCTTCATACATGACTACTGGAAAAGCCATAGCTTTGACTAGATGGACCTTTGTTGGCAAATAATATTTCTGCTTTTTAATATACTGTCTATGTTGGTCATAGAATTTCTTCAAGGAGCAAGTGTCTTAATTTCATGGCTGCAGTCACCATCTGCAGTGATTTTGGAGCACAAGAAAGTAAAAACTCTCACTATTTTCCATGAAGTGATGGGACAAGATGCCATGATCTTAGTTTTCAGAATGTTGTTTTAAGCCAGCTTTTTCACTCTCCTCTTTCACCTTCATCAAGAGTTCTTCTGTACTTTCTGCCATAATGGTGATGTCATCTGTGTATCTGAGGTTATTGATGTTTCTCCCTGCAATTTTGATTCAAGCTTGTACTTCAGCCAGCCAGGAATTTCACATGATGTACTCTGCATATGAATAAAATGAGCAGTGTGACAATATACAGCCTTGACCTACTAATTTCCTGATTTGGAACCAGTCTGTTGTTCCAGGTCCAGTTCTAACTGTTGCTTCTTGACCTGCATACAGATTTCTCAGGAGGCAGGTAGGTGATCTGGTATTCCCATCTCTTGAAGAATTTTCAGTTTGTTGTGATCCACACAAAGGCTTTGGTTTAGTCACTCAAGCAAAAGTAGATGTTTGTTCTGGAACTCTCTGGCTTTTTCTATGATCCAACAGATGTTGCCAATTTGATCTCTGGTTCCTCTGCCTTTTCTAAATCCAGCTTGAACATCTGGAAGTTCACAGTTCATATACTGTTGAAGCCTGGCTTGGAGAATTTTGAGTATTACTTTGCTAGCATGTGAAATCAGTGCAATTGTGTGGTAGTTTGAGCATTCTTTGGCATTGTCTTTCTTTGGGTTTAGAATGAACGCTGACCTTTTCCAGTCCTGTGATCACTGCTGAGTTTTCCAAATTTGCTGGCATATTGAATGCAACACTTCCACAACATCATCTTTTAGGATTTGAACTAGTTCAACTGGAATTCCATCACCTCCACTAGTTTTGTTCATAGTGATGCTTCCTAAGACCCACTTGACTTTGCATTCCAAGATGTCTGGCTCTAGGTGAGTGATCACACCATCGTGGTTATCTGGTCTTTTCTGTATGGTTCTTCTGTGTATTCTTGCCACCTCATCTTAGTATCTTTTGCTTCTGTTAGGTCCATGCCATTTCTGTCCTGTATTGTGCCCATCTTTGCATGAAATGTTCCCTTGGTATCTCTAATTTTCTTGAAGAGGTCTCTAGTCTTTCCCATTCTATTGTTTTCCTCTATTTCTTTGCATTGATAACTGTGGAAGACTTTCTCTCTCCTTGCTATTCTTTGGAACTATGCCTTTTAATGTGTATATCTTTATTTTTCTCCTTTGCTTTCTGCCTCTCTTCTTTTCACAGCTATTTGTAAGGCTTCCTCAGACAACCATTTGGCCTTTTTGCATTTCTTTTCCTTTTGGATGGTCTTGATCACTGCCTCCTGTATAATGTCATGAACCTCTATCCATAGTTCTTCAGGCACTCTGTCTATCAGATCTAATCCCTTGAATCTATTTACCACTTCCACTGCATAAATGTAAGGGATTTTATTTAGGTCACACTTGAATGGTCTAATGGTTTTCCCTACTTTCTTCAATTTATGTCTGAATTTGGCAATAAAGTGTTCCTATTCTGAGCCACAGTTATCTCCCAGTCTTGTTTTTGCTGACTGAATACAGCTTGTCCATCTTTGGATGCAGAGAACATAATCAATCTGATTTTGGTATTGGTCACCGGGTGATGTCCACGTGTAAAGTCTTCTCTTGTGTTTTTGGAAGAGGGTATTATTTGTGACCAGTGCATCTTCTTGACAAAACTCTGCTAGGCTTTGTCCTGTTTCACTTTGAAACAGGCAAAATTTGCCTATTACTTCAGGTATCTCTTGACTTCCTACTTTTGCATTCCAGTCCCCTATAATGAAAAGGACATCTTTGTTTGATGTTTGTTGTAGAATATCTTGTAGGTCTTTATAGAACTGTTCAACTTCAACTTCTTCAGCATTACTGGTTGGGGCATAGACTTGGATTACTGTGATATTGAATGTTTTGCCTTGGAAACAAACAGGGATCATTCTGTTGTTTTGGAGATTGCACCCAAATACTGCATTTTGGACTCTTTTGTTGACTATGAGGGCTAGTCCATTTTTTCTAAGGGATTCTTGCCCACAGTAGTAGATATAATGGTCATCTGAGTTAAATTTGTCCATTCCAGTCCATTTTAGCTCACTGATTCCTAAAATGTCAATGATCCCTCTTGCCATCTCCTGTTTGACCGCTGTCAATTTTCCTTGATTCATGGACCTAACATTCCAGGTTCCTATGCAATATTGTTCTTTACAGTATTGAACTTTACTTCCATCACCAGTCACATCCACGGTTGGGTGTTCTTTTTGCTTTGGCTCTGTCTTTTCATTCTTTCTGGAGTTATTTCTCCACTCTTCTCTGGTAGCATATTGGGGACCTACTGACCTGGGGAGTTCTTTCAGTCATATCTTTTTGCCTTTTCATACTGTTCATGGGGTTTTCAAGGCAAGAATACTGAAGTGGTTTGCCATTCCCTTCTCCAGTGGACCAAAATTTGTCAGAACTCTCCACCATGACCCATCCATCTTGGGTGACCCTTCATGGCATGGCTCATAGTTTCATTGAGTTAGACAAGGCTGTGGTCCATGTAATCAGTTTGATTAGTTTTCTTTGATTGTGGTTTTCATTCTGTCTGCCCTCTGAGGGATAAGGAAAAGAGGCTTATTGAAGCTTCCTGATGGGAGAGACTGACTGTGGGGGAATCTGGGTCTTGTTCTGATGGGTGGGGCCATGCTCAGTAAATCTTTAATCCAATTTTCTGTTGATGGGCTGGATTGTGTTTCCTCCCTGTTGTTTGACCTGAGACCAAACTATTGTGGAGGTAATGAAGATATTGGTGACCTTCTTCAAAAGGTCCCATGCACACTGCTGCACTCAGTGCCCCCGACCTTGCAGCAGGCCACCACCAACCCATACCTCTGCTGGAGACTCCTGGACACTCACAGGCAAGTCTGGGTCTCTCTCTTATAGGGTCACTGCTCCTTTCTCTCAGGTCCTGTTGTGTACAAGGTTTTCCCTCCAAGAGTCTGTTTTCCCTCCAAGAGTCTGTTTTCCCAGTCCCGTGTAAGTTTTGGTGGCTCTATCTGAAGGAGATCAGCCCTGGGATTTCTTTGGAAGGAATGATGCTAAAGCTGAAACTCTAGTACTTTGGCCACCTCATGCAAAGAGTTGACTCATTGGAAAAGACTTTGATGCTGGGAGAGATTGGGGGCAGGAGAAGGGGACGACCGAGGATGAGATGGCTGGATGGCATCACTGACTCAATGGATGTGAATCTGAGTGAACTCCAGGAGTTGGTGATGGACAGGGAGGCCTGGCATGCTGCGATTCATGGGGTCGCAAAGAGTCGGACACGACTGAGGGGCTGAACTGAACTGAACTGATGGTGGGGTTAGTGGTGACCTCCTCCAAGAGGACTTATGTCACACCCAGCTCTGCTGCACCCAGAGCCCCTGCCCCTGCGGCAGGCCACTGCTGACCCATACCTCCTCAAGTGACACTCAAACACTCAAAAGCAAGTCTGTCTCAGTCTCTGTGGGGGTCTCCTGCTGAGCACGTTTTGTTTGTCTGAGTATCTCTGGCGGGTATGTGGTTTGATTCTAAATGTGATTTCTCCCTTCCTACTATCTGAGCACCAAAGAATTGATGCTTTTGAACTGTGGTGTTGGAGAAGACTCTTGAGAGTCCCTTGGACTGCAAGGAGATCCAACCAGTCCATTCTGAAGGAGATCAGCCCTGGGATTTCTTTGAAAGGAATGATGCTAATGTTGAAACTCCAGTACTTTGGCCACCTCATGCGAAGAGTTGACTCATTGGAAAAGACTTTGATGCTGGGAGGGATTGGGGGCAGGAGGAGAAGGGGCCGACCGAGGATGAGATGGCTGGATGGCATCACGGACTCGATGGACGTGAGTCTGAGTGAACTCCAGGAGTTGGTGATGGACAGGGAGGCCTGGCGTGCTGCGATTCATGGGGTCGCGAAGAGTCGGAAACCACTGATTGACTGAACTGAACTGAACTGAACTGAACTGTCTTGCTAGGGCTTCTCCTTTGCCCTTGGACATGGGGTATCTTTTTTTAGTGGGATCCAACATTCTCCTATCAATGGTTGTTCAGCAGTGAGTTGTAATTTTGGGGTTTTTGCAGGAGATGAGTGCACATTCTTCTTCTCTGCCATCTTGTGGAGTATTCTAATCTATACCCAGACCATAACCAGTTATACCAGCTCAAGCAAGAGCAGGTTGGTCCCTCACCCCAACCCTGCCCCTGCCTTAGAAAAACTTCCTTCCCCTCACACTCAACTTGCCCCAACCTGAACATTGAAAGAAAACTGGAAGACATTAAAGACAGTTGGAAAACATTAAAGACAATTGGAAAACATTAAAGATAGAGGCTGGTTGAAGGTGTTCATCTTTTTCCTACAAAGGCAGAATCTATTTTAACTAGCCAGGGTGGATTTTTGGAGAAGGAAATGGCAACCCACTCCAGTATTCTTGCCTGGAGAATCTCATGGAAAGAGGAGCCTGGTGGGCAGCAGAGATCAAGGGTCCATATTACAGGCCTTTTACAAGGCTGTTGTGCCCTGCTCCTGCTGTGTCTTCTGACATCACTGATATTCAACTTAGGGCAGAATTGTCAATCGCTGGCATGACAGTGTAACGGTGTGAAAAAGAAGCTGAGGTTCTGTCACAGCACCTGGGGGTCACAGGTGTGCTGGGTATATGTGAACACTTCTTATGTCTGGATCCTAGACAAGAGTATTTTCTCTTGTTCTTGTGACCTTGAGGGCTTTGCCTCTCTCACAGGACCTTAGGGTAACTGGGACTCTGCATTACCACATATTGCCTGAAATCCCAGTGTCTGCTGGGTTGATGCTCCAGTTACCAAGCTATTGTTCTCAAATGGTCTGGGCTTGGTAATTCTGAGTTAATCCTGATTGTTTTTATTTGTTCATGAAGTCCTGAGATAGAGAAGTCATCTGGATGTTGTTAAATGTATTGGTCCTGCTCAGTGGGTGCTATCAATGACTGTTGTCCCACAGAGGTCCAGGGGCAGAAGTACCTCTCAAGCAGGGTAAAGCAGCAGGGTCCTGGGCTTCTGAGGTGCCAGATCAATTTGTGTGTGAATCCTTTTCTTAGTTGAAATAGAGTGTATCTGAACCTGCAGCGGCAGCCTAGAGGGTTTCATCAGCAAAACTTCATTTGTATTTCCTCAAAGCCAGGATGCTCAGAGTCAATGCACCCTACCATCTGATGGCTTCCAGGTTTCAGGATCCAAAACCTCTTTTGGACTGAGCAAAATGGTCCCTATTATTGAAAGTTTAGATTCCTCTACTTTCTAAAAATATGGCACATTTGATATTTTTTCTTCTCTAAATTTTAAGTTACTTGAAATTTAAACTAAAAAAAAAAACATACATCCAGGGAATCATAGAGGATAGTATAACAAATATCTGTATGCTTACCACCCAAAATTAGTAAAATTTATTCTCTTTGCTTCAAGTTTTCTTGTTTGTTTTGTTTTTAAGAAATAAAATATTACAGATGAATGTAACATTCTCTATTCCTTCTCTCAACCCCAGTATTTTTCTGTCCTTCCCTCTCCTGAGGGAACTAAGCTCATATATCTGAGGCATATTACTATGAAAGGATTAATGGAAAGATCGTGGTTTGTGTGAGTCAACGTGGGATGGAAACTAACTTATGAGAGAACAAAACAGCAGCTTCATGAACAGCTGGCAGACAGCTTCCTGCATCCCACAGATCTCTTAGCATGTGGTGGCTGCCTCACAGGAGGGCCACTTGGGTTTCTGCCTTAGTCTGGAAGTAGCATCAGATGTGACCTGTCATAGTCCTTGGATGGGAAGTGATCCCATGGCCCTGCCTAAATGCAGGAGCCTGGGGAGTATGTGGCACAGAGAGCTGGGTGGACACTGAGGTCTTACACAACTGTCCCTTCCTCCCTCTTTTTCACTTCTCTGTCTTTTTCCATGTCTTTCTCATTTTGGGAATGGTCGGGGATGTGGTCTGTAGGATTCCACACTTAGATATCCCCAAAGTGTCCTTTTGAACCAGCATGTGACTAGTTTGCCTTGTGTGAGAGCAGAGTTCTACACGTCTACATGCACAAGCATGACGATTGTTAGAGCTCCTTTAGATTCACTATCCCTTCTCTAAACAGTAAATTCTGATAGAACAGATCACTTTATGGATTTATCTATTTAAACTGACAATTCAGCACAGTTTCTCTGAGTACTATGCCACTGGATTCGGCATTAGAGGTTCCTTATCTATGTCTCCTCTGAATGGTCGTTTTTTTCACATTGTGTAGTCTCTCTTCATCTCTGCTCTGACCCTCTGCCTGGTTTATCTTTTTCTTATTATTTTCAATCATTTAAAAAAATAATTTAAAAATTTTTATTTTTACTTTATTTTGCTTTACAATACTGTATTGGTTTTGCCATACATTGACATGAATCAGCCACATACCTCAACATAATAAAAGCTATATATGACAAACCCACAGCAAACATTATCCTCAATGGTGAAAATTGAAAGCATTTCCCTTAAAGTCAGGAACAAGACAAGGGTGCCCACTTTCACTGCTACTATTCAACATAGTTCTGGAAGTTTTGGCCATAGCAATCAGAGCAGAAAAAGAAATAAAAGGAATCCAAGTTGGAAAAGAAGAAATAAAACTCACTGTTTGCAGATGACATGATCCTCTACATAGAAAGCCCCAAAGACTCCACCAGAAAATTACTAGAGCTAATCAATGAATATAGTAAAAATAATTTTAAAAATCTCATTTCAGTTGTATTTTTTTAAAATATAAATTTATTTATTTTAATTGGAGGTTAATTACTTTACAATATTGTATTGATTTTGCCATACACCAACATGAATCCACCACAGTTGTACACGTGTTCCCCATCCTGAACCCACCATCCACCTGCCTTCCCATACCATCCCTCTGGGTCATCCCAGTGCACCAGCCCCAAGCATCCTGTATCATGCATCGAGCCTGATCTGGTGATTCATTTCACATATGATATTATACATATTTCAATGCCATTCTCCCAAATCATCTAACCCTTGCCCTCTCCCACAGAGTCCAAAAGACTGTTCTATACATCTGTATCTCTTTTGCTGTCTCACATACAGTGTTATCGTTACCATCTTTCTAAATTCCATATATATGTGTTAGTATACTGTATTGGTGTTTTTTCTTTCTGGCTTACTTCACTCTGTATAATCTGCTCCAGTCTCATCCACCTCATTAGAACTGATTCAAATGTATTCTTTTTAATGGCTGAGCAATACTCCATTGTGTATATGTACCATGGATTTCTTATCCATTCATCTGCTGATGGATATCTAGGTTGCTTCCATGCCCTGGGTATTATAAACAGTGCTGCAATGAATATTGGGGTACATGTGTCTATTTCAATTCTGGTTTCCTTGGTGTGTATGCCCAGCAGTGGGATTGCTGGGTCATAAGGCAGTTCTATTTCCAGTTTTTATAGGAATCTCCACACTGTTCTCCATAGTGGCTGTGTTAGTTTGCACTCCCACCAACAGTGTAAGAGGGGTCCCTTTTCTCCACACCCTCTCCAGCAGTTATTGCTTGTGAACTTTTGGATAGCAACCATTCTGATTGGCATGAAAGGGCACCTCTTTGTGATTTTGATTTGCATTTCTCTGATAATGAGTGATGTTGAGCATCTTTTCATGTGTTTGTTAGCCATCTGTGTCTTCTTTGGAGAAATGTCTATTTAGTTCTTTGGCCCATTTTTTTGGTTGGGTCGTTTATTTTTCTGGAATTGAGCTGCAGGAGTTGCTTGTATATTTTTGACACTAATTCTTTGTCAGTTGCTTCATTTGCTATTATTTTCTTCCATTCTGAAGGCTGTCTTTTCACCTTGCTTATAGTTTTCTTTGTTGTGCAGAAGTTTTTAATTTTAATTAAGTCCAATTTGTTTATTTTTGCTTTTATTTCCAGTATTCTGGGAGGTGGGTCATAGAGGATCCTGCTGTGATGTATGTCAGAGAGTGTTTTGCCTATGTTCTCCTCTAGGAGTTTTATAGTTTCTGGTCTTACATTTAGGTCTTTAATCCATTCTGAGTGTACTTTTGTGTATGGTGTTAGAAAGTCTTCTAGTTTCATTCTTTTACAAGTGCTTGACCCGTTTTCCCAGCACCAATTGTTAAAGAGATAGTCTTTTCTCCACTGTATATTCTTGCCTCCTTTGTCAAAGATAAGGTGTCCATGGGTGCGTGGATTTATCTCTGAACTTTATATTTGGTTCCATTGATCTACATTTCTGTCTTTGTGCCAGTACCATGCTGTCTTTATGACTGTAGCTTTGTAGTAGAGCCTGAAATCAGGCAGGTTGATCCCTCCAGTGCTATTCTTTCTCAAGAGTGCTTTGGCTATTCGATTTTTTTTTTTTTTGTATTTCCATACAAATTGTGGAATTATTTGTTCTAGCTCTGTGAAAGATACCATTGGTAGCTTGATAGGGATTGCATTGAATCTATAAATTGCTTTGGGTAGTATACTCATGTTCACTATATTAATTCTTCCGATCCATGAACATTGTATATTTCTCCATCTATTAGTGTCCTCTTTGATTTCTTTCACCAGTGTTTTATAGTTTTCTATATATAGGTCTTTAGTTTCTTTAGGTAGATATATTCCTAAGTATTTTATTCTTTTTGTTGCTATGGTGAATGAAATTGTTTCCTTAATTTCTCTTTCTATTTTCTAATTGTCAGTTCATAGGAATGCAAGGGATTTCTGTGTGTTTATATCCTGCAACTTTACTATATTCATTGATTCAGTTCAGTTCAGTCACTCAGTCGTGTCCGACTCTTTGTGACCCCATGAATCGCAGCACACCAGGCCTCCCTCTCCATCAGCAACTCCCGGAGTTCACTCAGACTCACATCCATCGAGTCAGTGATGCCATCCAGCCATCTCATTCTCGGTCGTCCCCTTCTCCTCCTGCCCCCAATCCCTCCCAGCATCAGAGTCTTCCAATGAGTCAACTCTTCGCATGAGGTGGCCAAAGTACTGGAGTTTCAACATTAGCATCATTCCTTTCAAAGAAATCCCAGGGCTGATCTCCTTCAGAATGGACTGGTTGTATCTCCTTGCAGTCCAAGGGACTCTCAGGAGTCTTCTCCAACTGCTGCTAAGCTGCTAAGTCACTTCAGTCGTGTTCGACTCTGTGCGACCCCATAGATGGCAGCCCACCAGGCTCTGCCGTCCCTGGGATTCTCGAGGCAAGAACACTGGAGTGGGTTGCCATTTCCTTCTCCAATGCATGAAAGTGAAAAGTGAAAGGGAAGTCGCTCAGTCGTGTCTGACTCTTTGCGACCCCATGGACTGCAGCTTACCTTCTCCAACACCACAGTTCAAAAGCATCAATTCTTTGGTGCTCAGCCTTCTTCACAGTCCAACTCTCACATCCATACGTGACCACAGGACAAACCATAGCCTTGACAATATGGACCTTAGTCAGCAAAGTAATGTCTCTGTTTTTGAATATGCTATCTATGTTGGTCATAACTTCCAAGGAGTAAGCGTCTTTTAATTTCACTATGAACAAAACTAGTGGAGGTGATGGAATTCCAGTTGAGCTACCTCAAATCCTTTTCATGGCTGCAATTACCATCTGCAGTGATTTTTGAGCCTCCAAAAATAAAGTCTGACACTGTTTTCACTGTTTCCCCATCTATTTCCCATGGAGTGATGGGACCAGATGCCATGATCTTCGTTTTCTGAATGTTGAGATTTAAGCCAACTTTTTCACTCTCCTTTTTCACTTTCATCAAGAGACTTTTTAGTTCCTCTTCACTTTCTGCCATAAGGGTGGTGTCATCTGCATATCTGAGGTTATTTCTCCTGGAAATCTTGATTCCAGCTTGTGTTTCTTCCAGTCCAGCGTTTCTCATGATGTACTCTGCATAGAAGTTAAATAAGCAGGGTGACAATATACAGCCTCGACGTACTCCTTTTCCTATTTGGAACCAGTCTGTTGTTCCATGTGCAGTTCTAACTGTTGCTTCCTGACCTGCATACAGATTTCTCAAGCGGCATTCAGGTGGTCTGGTATTCCCATCTCTTTCAGAATTTTCCACAGTTTATTGTGATCCACACAGTCAAAGGCTTTGGCATAGTCAATAAAGCAGAAAGAGATGTTTTTCTGGAACTCTCTTGCTTTTCCCATGATCCAGTGGATGTTGGCAATTTGATCTCTGGTTCCTCTGCCTTTTCTAAAACCAGCTTGAACTTCAGGAAGTTCACGGTTCACGTATTGCTGAAGCCTGGCTTGGAGAATTTTGAGCATGACTTTACTAGCATGTGAGATGAGTGCAATTGTGTGGTAGTTTGAGCATTCTTTTGCATTGCCTTTCTTTGGAATTGGAATGAAAACTGACCTTTTAGCCCTAGTAATTTTCTGGTGGAGTATTTAGGGTTTTCTATGTAGAGGATCATGCCATCTGCAAACAGTGAAAGTTTTACTTCTTTTCCAGTTTGGATTCATTTCTTTTTCTTCTCTGATTGCTGTGGCCAAAACTTCCAAAACTATGTTGAATAGTAGTGGTGAGGGTGGGCACCCTTGTCTTGTTCCTGACTTTAGGGGAAATGCTTTCAATTTTCACCATTGAGGATAATGTTTGCTGTGGGTTTTTCATATATAACTTTTATTATGTTTAGGTATGTTCCTTCTATTCCTGCTTTCTGGAGAGGTTTTTTTTAATCATAAATGGATGTTGAATTTTGTCAAAGGCTTTCTCTGCATCTATTGAGATAATCATATGGCTTTTATTTTTCAATTTGTTAATGTGGTGTATTACTTTGATTGATGTGTGGATATTGAAGAATGCTTGCATCCCTGGGATAAAGCCCATTTGGTCATGATGTATGATCTTTTTAATGTGTTGTTGGATTCTGTTTGGTAGAATTTTGTTAAGGATTTTTGCATCTATGTTCATTTTCTTGTTTCTTGAAGTATGGCTGTATTGTTATGAACCTTCCCCTTAGCACTGCTTTTACAGTGTCCCACGGGTTTTGGGTTGTTGTGTTTTCATTTTCATTCATTTCTATGCATACTTTGTTTTCTTTTTTAATTTCTTCTGTGATTTGTTGGTTGTTCAGCAGTATGTTGTTCAGCCTCCATATGTTGGCATTTTTAATAGTTTTTCTCCTGTAACTGAGATCTAATCTTACTGCATAGTGGTCAGAAAAGATGCTTGGAATGATGGCAATTTTTTTGAACTTATCAAGGCTAGATTTATGGCCCAGGATGTGATCTATCCCAGAGAAGGTTCCGTGTGCACTTGAGAAAAAGGTGAAACCCATTGTTTTGGGGTGAAATGTCCTATAGATATCAATTAGGTCTAACTGGTCTATTGTATCATTTAAAGTTTGTGTTTCTTTGTCAATTTTATGTTTAGTTGATCTATCCATAGGTGTGAGTAGGGTATTAAAATCTCACACTATTATTGTGTTCTTGTTAATTTCCCCTTTCATAATTGTTAGCATTTTTCTTACATATTACGGTGCTCCTATGTTGGGTGTATATATAATTATAATTGTTATATCTTCTTCTTGGATTGGTCCTTTGATCATTATGTAGTGTCCTTCTTTGTCTCTTTGCACAGCCTTTGTTTTATCTGATACGAGTATTGCTACTCCTGCATTCTTTTGGTCTCTATTTGCGTGGAATATCTTTTTCCAGCCCTTCACTTTCAGTCTGTATGTGTCCCTTGTTTTTATGTGGGTCTCTTGTAGACAACATATATAGGGGTCTTGTTTTTGTATCCATTCAGCCAGTCTTTGTCTTTTGGTTCTGGCATTCAACCCATTTACATTTAAGGTAATTATTGATAAGTATGATCCTGCTGCCATTTACTTTATTGTTTTAGGCTCAAGTTTATACACCCTTTTTGTTTCCTGTCTAGAGAATATCCTTTAGCATTTGTTGGGGTGCTGGTTTCACGGTGCTGAATTCTCTCAGCTTTTGCTTGTCTGTAAAGCTTTTGATTTCTCCTTCATATTTGAATGAGATCCTTGCTGGGTACACTAATCTGGGCTGTAGGTTATTTTCTTTCATCACTTTAAGTATGTCCTACCATTCCTTCCTGGCCTGAAGAGTTTCTATTGAAAGATCAGCTGTTATTCTTATGGGAATCCCCTTGTGTGTTATTTGTTGTTTTTCCCCTGCTGCTTTTAATATTTGTTCTTTATGTTTTATCTTTGTCAATTTGATTAATATGTGTCTTGGGGTGTTTTGCCTTGGGTTTATCCTGTTTGGGACTCTCTGGGTTTCTTGGATTTGGGTGATTATTTCCTTCCCCATTTTAGGGAAGTTTTCAACTATTATCTCCTCAAGTATTTTCTCATGGTCTTTTAAATTTTATTTTATTTTTTGTCTTCTTCTTCTGGGATGCCTTTGATTCTAATGTTGGGGTGTTTAACATTGTCCCAGAGGTCTCTGATATTGTCCTCATTTCTTTTAATTCGTTTTTCTTTTTTCCTCTCTGATTCATTTCTACCATTCTATCTTCTACCTCACTAATCCTATCTTCTGCCTCCTTTATTCTACTATTTGTTCTCTCCAGAGTGTTTTTGATCTCATTTATTGCATTATTCATTGTATACTGACTTTTAAAATTTCTTCTAGGTCCTTGTTAAACCTTTCTTGCATCTTCTTAATCCTTGTCTCCAAGTTATTTATCTGTGATTCCATTCTGTTTTCAAGATTTTGGATCATTTTTGCTATCATTATTTGGAATTCTTTATCAGGTAGATTTCCTATCTCTTCCTCTGTTGTTTGGTTTTGTGGGCATTTATACAGTTCCTTTACCTGCTGGGTTATTCCTCTCTCTCTTCATCTTGTTTATATTGCTGTGTTTGGGGTGACCATTGTGTATTATGGCAGTTTGTGGAGTTCTCTTTATTGTGGAGTTTCCTCACTGTGGGTGAGGTTGTATGGGTGACTTGTCAAGGTTTCCTGGTTAGGGAAGCTTGTGTCGGTGTTCTGGTGAGTGGAGCTGGATTTCTTCTCTCTGGAGTGCAATGAAGTGTACAGTAATGCGTTATGAGATGTCAGTGGGTTTGGAGTGACTTTGGGCAGCCTGTATATTGAAGCTCAGTGCTGTGTTCCTGTGTTGCTGGAGAATTTCGTGGTATGTCTTGCTCTGGAAGTTGTTGGCCCTTGGGTGGTGCTTGGTTTCAGTGTTGGTATGGAGGCGTTTGATGAGCTCCTATTGATTAATGTTCCCTGGAGTCAGGAGTTCTCTGATGTTCTCAGGATTTGTTCTCAGCCTCCTGCTTCTGGTTTTCAGTCTTGTTTTGACAGTAGCCTCAAGAGTTCTCCATCTATACAGCACCGATGATAAAACATCTAGGTTAAAGATGAAAATTTTCTCCACAGTGAGGAACACCCAGAGAGGTTCACAGAGTTACATGGAGAAGAGAAGAGGGAGGAGGGAGATAGAGGTGACTCAGATGTGATGAGGTTGAATCAAAAGAGGAGGGAGCAAGCTAGCCAGTAATCACTTCCTTATGTGTGCTGCACAGTCTGGACCACTCAGGATGTTCATGGAGTTACACAGAGAAGAGAAGAGGGAGGAAGGAGACAGAGGTGGCCAGGAGGATAAAAGGGAGGAATTAAAAGGAGAGAGACAGATCCAGCCAGTAATCAGTTCCCTAAGTGTTCTCCACTGTCTGGAACACACAGAGATTTACAGAGTTAGGTAGAGAAGAGAAGGGGGAGGGAAGAGATTGAGGCGACCTGGTGGAGAAAAAGGAGAGTCCAATGGGAGAGAGAGCAGTCAAGCCAGTAATCTCACTCCCAAGTAAAAATGGGTACTGAAGATTGGGTTCTTAAAGGTACAAAATTGATAACAAATACAAAAAAGCAAAGAATAAAAATCTAGAGTAGAGGTTGGATTTTCAAAAATACAATATTAAAGAGAAAAGTCACAAAAATTATAAAAAATGTATATATATGAAGTTTTTTTTTCTTTAAAAATAGGGTCTCTCTCTCTTTTTTTTTTTCAAAGTAATAGTAGGTTATAAATGGAGAAGGCAATGGCAACCCACTCCAGTACTCTTGCCTGGAAAATCCCATGGACAGAGGAGCCTGGTAGGCTTCAGTCCACAGGGTCAGGAAGAGTCAGACACAGCTGAGCGACTTCATTTTCCCTTTTCACTTTCATGCATTGGAGAAGGAAATGGCGACCCACTCCAGTGTTCTTGCCTGGAGAATCCCGGGGATGGCAGAGCCTGGTGGGCTGCTGTCTATGGAGTCGCACAGAGTTGGACATTACTGAAGTGACTTAGCAGCAGTAGGCTATAAAAATGAAAATTAAGGAGTAATAGAGGACTTAAAAATTAAAAGAGATAAAGAATGATAGTAAAAAGTGTAAAAATATATCTAGGACCTTCTCTGGTGTTGTGGGCAGTGTGGGGTCAGTTCATTTTCGGATAGTTCCTTGATCCGGCTTATATTTCTCAAGATCTATAGGCCCCTTCCTATGTATTTGGTACTAACTACAGGGTTTTAATCTATTGCACCTGTCACATCCAAGGAGGCTCCCTGTTTTAGCTTCTTCTGTTTGCTGGTCTCTTCAGTGTCTAATTTCCTCCCTGGCACAAGGGGGCGGTGGTGGACACTTTTGAAGGCTCACTTGTTCAATTGCGCTGTGGGGAGGGAGGGATGCTGTCAACAGATAACATTGGCATATGCTTGCAGTGACTTGGCCACATTGGGTTTGCCCCTGCTCACGGTGTGTGTGCTTTCTCTGTCTACACTGCTTAGGCTCTAGTTTGCTCTGCCAGGAACTGTCTGAGGCCAGCCCTGTGTTGTGTGCACTTCCCAGGTCTAAGCCGGTCAGGTTCAGGCACTTGAGTAATCCTCAGAGGTGCAGATTCGGTTGGGCCTGCGTTTTGTGCCCTTCCCAGGTCCGAGCAGCTCAGGTGACCAGGTGCTTGGTGATCGTGGTCGCTGTGACTTATCACCTCCCCCATCACTGCTGCTCGGTTTTCTAGGTGTACAACCAGTGCACCTTCTCAGGCGGATGTTGACCGTCCAGAATCCCAAGAAGTCTTAGTTAGCAATGAAGCCTGCTTGCAGTTTGGTAGATATTGTCTCTCTGGGGCTGTGATTACCCCTTTCCAGCTCTGGCTGTCTGTCACCGGAGGGGGGTGGTCTGCAGCCAGCGAGCTCTGCTCAGTCCTTTGTTCTGTGAGCAGGTCTGGCAGTGTCTTAGGTTAGGGCTTTTTGCGTGGTAGCTATCCCACAGTCTGATTTGCTAGCCCAAGTTAGTTCCCTCAGATTGCCCTCGAGGCATTCAGGCCTGGTCCTTACTCTAAGCAATGCAGCCCATGCTTCCCTGCCCAGCCCCCACATGCTAGTGGCAGATGCAGGTGTCTGCGCTGCTTCTTTGCTGGGGGAGTTACTGTTGGGCACGTAATCTGTGAGTTTTAATTATTTATTTATTTTTCCTCCCTGTTATGTTGCCCTCTGTGCTTCCAAGGCTCGCCACAGACTCGGCAGTGAGAGTGTTTCCTGGTGTTTGGAAACCTCTCTTTTTTAAGACTCCCTTCCTGGGACAGAGCTCTTTTCTGGGACAGAGCTCCATCCCTACCTCTTTTGTCTCTCTTTTTGTCTTTTATATTTTTTCCTACCTCCTTTCAAAGACAATGGGCTGCTTATCTGGGTGCCTGATGTCCTCTGCCAGCATCCAGAAGTTGTTTTGTGGAGTTTACTCAGCGTTCAAATGCTCTTTTGAGGAATTTGTAGGAGAGAAAATGGTCTCCCCATCCTATTCCTCTGCCATCTTAGGACCACCATTTAGTTGTATTTTTAAAAACAAGAAACAAATGGATTTTTAAAATTCATGCATATCACATATCTCTACTTGTTAAGGGAACAGGTGGTGTTTCAGGGACTCTGAGGATCTTCTTTATGTCTCAGCACAGAAAGAATTCAGTGAGAGGCAAAATGATAGATAAGAAGTGATTTATTAGAAAAGGATGCTTGTGAGGCTTACAAGTGGCTGGGTGGGAAAGAGGATGCTGTGCCTGAGAACTTAGTGGGCTACAGTTTTATGATCAAAGGAAAAATGGGAAAGGGGAAAAGATCATCTTTTTTCCTCATTCTTGAGTAGACTTGAAGCTTCCATCATAAACTCTTCTTCCAGGTTGGGCAGGGGTGTTTTCTTGTCCCTACATGATCAAGCCACAGGAGGAGGAAATGGGAACCCACTCCAGTATTCTTGTCTGGATAATCCCTCAGACAGAGAAGCCTGGCAGGCTACAGTCCATAGTGTCCAGAGTCAGACATGACTGACGTGGCTTTGCATGCAAATGGTCCAGCCAGGACTGTCATGGCACAGTGGAAATGAGCAAAAAGGCAGTAACATACACTAAAAATGGTAAACTATTTCAAGTTTTAGTATACTGTAAACTTTTCCTTACATTTTTGTCTTTAGTGTGTGCAAAAGAACATGTCCTTGATATCACTAACTTACTGAGCTCACTGGGAAGGATGTGGGTCTCATGCCACCACTGTTTTATTTTTGGGGAGCATGTTTCATGCTTCTGTTGCATGGTTTTATTAGCAAGCCTGCTTGGTTTTATGGTTCTGTCATTAAGCAAAACTGCTTTCTTGTATGCTTTAACTTACAAGTTTCTTCCGTACTTTTTCTTTACTTACAGTCCCTTAATAGGATTAACAATTTAATTACTTACTTGTCCCTTTACTCTTTATCCGTTTAACATGTTTAAATTTATTGTGTTGAAGGAGAGACTTGAGTTCATTCCTAACATTTTATTATGGTTTTGCATATATTATACTTTTTCCTTTCTGATTCTTTTTCCCCTGTTATTTCCTGATTTCTCTTGGATTGATAAATCTTGTCCTCTAAGTGATTTGGATGGTGCTGATTTTGTTCCTAAGTCTTTTCAGTGGGAATTTTTCTATTTGTAATGCACATAGTTGTATCTGCATTTCAATCAACAGTTGCAATCAACATGAGAAACAAAATATTTTCTGCCATATTAGTTAACAAAAGGCACTAAGAAGGGACAATCATCAGTGATTATAGCCCTCCACAGTGAACTGAGAGCCCTGAGGCAACTCAGGATGTGAAAACACAGGATACTGGCTCCAGATAGCTGAAATGCCTATCAAAAGAATGCTTTCAATGAGTCAAGACTCTGTGTGTTCCTATATATGAAAGACTTAAATTCCTTAACTTGAGATGTCTGGTCTTCTTTACTTAACAATAATTATTTTTGACATTTAGATTACCTGTATTTTGACTCCTCCTGACCTCTTTGGAGCAGTTTTCACAGGTTTATTTGAGATACTACCTCCTGGGTTTGAAATCCTATGAATATGCACTGAATAAAACATGTGGACTAAAAAAAATATTCACAGCCTAAAAGTTGATACTATGTTTATTCAGTGAAAATTTTTAGGACTCCAAGCCCGGGAGACAGCTTAAGTAACCCTGAGAGAATTTCTCCAAGGAAGCTAGGGGAACAGCTAGGTTATATAGAAGTTTTGCAACAAAGGGCAGGTAGTCTGAACATCTAAAGATTATTGTCAATGAAAGGAAACCACATATCTCAAGTTAAGGAATTTAGCACTTTTCTATGTATGAGAAGATACGAGTGTCGGTTCACTGAAATAAATTCTTTGATGTGCACCTCACCTATCTGGGGCTAGTATCCTGTGGCTTCACAAGACTCCAGGTTTTCTTAAGGCTCACCATACGGGGTGGTTGCAGTTTGAAGGCTACTATTTATAGATGGTGGGTATTCTTTTCTTTCCTGAGTTCCCCTAGTGGCTGTGATTGCTGATTCATAGTGGCTGTGATTGCTGATGATGGGTGACTGGGACATCATTTGTTTACTGATATGGCTCATCTAGAGCCAGACATCCTGGAACGGGAAGTCAAGTGGGCCTTAGAAAGCATAACTACGAACAAAGCTAGTGGAGGTGATGGAATTCCAGTTGAGCTATTTCAAATCCTGGAAGATGATGCTGTGAAAGTGCTGCACTCAATATGCCAGCAAATTTGGAAAACTCAGCAGTGGCCACAGGACTGGAAAAGGTCAATTTTCATTCTAATCCCAAAGAAAGGCAATGCCAAAAATGCTCTACTGCACAATTGCACTCATCTCACATGCTAGTAAAGTAATGCTCAAAATTCTCCAAGCCAGTCTTCAGCAATACGTGAACTGTGAACTTCCTGATGTTCAAGTTGGTTTTAGAAAAGGCAGAGGAACCAGAGATCAAATTGTCAACATCCGCTCATGGAAAAAGCTAGAAAGTTGCAGAAAAACATCTATTTCTGCTTTATAACTATGCCAAAACCTTTGACTGTGTGGATCACAATAAACTGTGGAAAATTCTGAAACAGATGGGAATACCAGATCACCTGACCTGCCGCTTGAGAAATCTGTATGCAGGTCAGGAAGCAACAGTTAGAACTGCACATGGAACAACAGACTGGTTCCAAATAGGAAAAGGAGTACGTCGAGGCTGTATATTGTCACCCTGCTTATTTAACTTCTATGCAGAGTACATCATGAGAAACGCTGGGCTGGAAGAAGCACAAGCTGGAATCAAGATTGATATGCAGATGACACCACCCTTATGGCAGAAAGTGAAGAGGAGCTAAAAAGTCTCTTGATGAAAGTGAAAGAGGAGAGTGAAAAAGTTGGCATAAAGCTCAACATTCAGAAAACGAAGATCATGGCATCTGGTCCCATCACTTCATGGGAAATAGATGGGAAAATAGTGGAAACAGTGTCAGACTTTATTTTTGGAGGCTCCAAAATCACTGCAGATGGTGATTGCAGCCATGATATTAAAAGACGCTTACTCCTTGGAAGGAAAATTATGACCAACCTAGATAGCATATTCAAAAGCAGAGACATTACTTTGCCGACTAAGGTCCGGCTAGTCAAGGCTATGGTTTTTCCTGTGGTCATGTATGGATGTGAGAGGTGGACTGTGAAGAAAGCTGAGCACCAAAGAATTGATGCTTTTGAACTGTGATGTTGGAGAAGACTCTTGAGAGTCCCTTGGACTACAAGGACATCCAACCAGTCCATTCTGAAGGAGATCAGTCCTGAGTGTTCTTTGGAAGGACTGATGCTAAAGCTGAAACTCCAGTACTTTGGCCACCTCATATGAAGAACTGATTCATTGGAAAAGACTCTGATGCTGGGAGGGATTGGGGCCAGGAGGAGAAGGGGACGACAGAGGATGAGATGGCTGGATGGCATCACTGACTTGTTGGACATGGGTTTGGGTGAACTCTGGGAGCTGGTGATGGATAGGGAGGCATGGCGTGTTACAATTCATGGGGTCACAGAGAGTCAGACACGAGTAAGTGACTGAACTGAACTGAACTGATGGCAAGAAATATTGCAGCTTTCAAATATAGCCCTCAACTTTTAGGTTTTATGATTTTTTTTTCAGTTGACAAATGGAACCCATTTTAGGTAGTTTAAGAGAAATAGCAGTATATCTAAGAATAGTGTACAGTTCATGGATTTTCTGAAGGACACCATGAGTAGGGGTTTGCCCCATGAGGTCCCCAGTTTCTGTTGCTTTGCCTGGACTTCCTCTTCCATTGTTGGATATTGAGTATCTGGACCTCTGTCACTCTGCCTTGAGCACACATTGTTACATTGATCAAATTCTCCAAGCCTACCTCTCAAGTGAAAGTGTCTGATTGAAGGAGGCCGTATCACATGCCTATTTATCTACAAAGTGGATGGGGAAAATGAGGTTGCCTTCTGCTTTGGGGACCCAGAGCTCATGAAACAGAGTTCCCCAAATATAAGAGTTCCTCAGATCCTCCTCCAATACCTACTTAAGTGCTTTCTTTACAATGCTTTCTGTATTTCCAGTGCAGGGCCTTGCTTGTCCTTGGGTCCCATAATAGTTTACACATACCTCTGCTAAAGTGGTCATCAAACTGTTAAGGCATGTCTGCAGCTGCATTGTCTTATTTACTAGCATTGTGCCTGGTACAGGGAAGATGTTTAGCAAGTGTTTTCATATGACTAAATAAGTAAATAAATTGCAATAGGTTAATTTTTCCATAGTAACACTTTCTTTACATCTCCTTTGACTTACCATCCTCCAGCAACTCTCTGTTATTTTCACTGAGGGAACTGGGCATCTCAGTGCTCACTCTGTTTCTGAGAGTCACAGATAATATTGTCATACCGTCTCTCTGCCAGGCCTCCTTGCCACCTGAGACATAACCCCATCTCTATTTGGGCGGTGGCACTTTCCTTAGCATGTTGTTGGGCATCTAGTGACTTTGCTTGCAATAATCTTTGCTGCTGGTAATATCTATTCTCCTCAATTCTCTTCCGTGTCCTAAGAGCTGGTCTTAGCAATATATAGCTCTCCATGTTTCCCCAGATGGAGGTTGTTTCTTCTCTGAATTCTTCTTTCTGGTAGCCACTGTCACTGTGGGCCAAAGACACCAGAGGCTGGTGTAATGTGTAGGCACTGAGAAACTCTGGTGTGCCTTGAGAAGACCTTGGGAATAGATGGATGTTGTGAATGAGTTAGTGTTGGAGACACTGCCAGGTTTGGCAGTTGTGAAGCTGAATCTGGCCTCTGTACCCCAATCAGTTCAGTTCAGTTCAGTTCAGTCACTCAGTCATGTCCGACTCTTTGCGACCCCATGAATCACAGCACGCCAGGCCTCCCTGTCCATCACCAACTCCCGGAGTTCACTCAGACTCACATCCATCGAGTCCGTGATGCCATCCAGCCATCTCATCCTCTGTCGTCCCCTTCACCTCCTGCCCCCAATCCCTCCCAGCATCAGAGTCATTTCCTATGAGTCAACTCTTCTCATGAGGTGGCCAAAGTACAGGAGTTTCAGCTTTAGCCTCATTCCTTCCAAAGATATCCCAGGGTTGATCTCCTTCGGAATGGACTGGTTGGATCCCCTTGCAGTGCAAGGGACTCTCAAGAGTCTTCTCCAACACCACAGTTCAAAAGCATCAATTCTTCGGTGCTCAGCCTTCTTCACAGTCCACCTCTCACATCCATACATGACCACAGGAAAAACCATAGCCTTGACTAGCCGGACCTTAGTCGGCAAAGTAATGTCTCTGCTTTTGAATATACTATCTAGGTTCGTCATAACTTTTCTTCCAAGGAGTAAGTGTCTTTTAATTTCATGGCTGCATTCACCATCTGCAGTGATTTTGGAGCCCCCCAAAATAAAGTCTGACACTGTTTTCACTGTTTCCCCATCTATTTCCCATGAAGTGATGGGACCAGATGCCATGATCTTCGTTTTCTGAATGTTGAGCTTTAAGCCAGCCTTTTCGCTCTCCTCTTTCACTTTCGTCAAGAAGCTTTTTAGCTCCTCTTCACTTTCTGCCATAAGGGTGGTGTCATCTGCACATCTGAGGTGATTGATATTTCTCCCAGCAATCTTGATTCCAGCGTGTGTTTCTTCCAGTCCAGCGTTTCTCATGATGTACTCTGCATAGAAGTTAAATAAGCAGGGTGACAATATACAGCCTCGATGTACTCCTTTTCCTATTTGGAACCAGTCTGTTGTTTCATGTGCAGTTCTAACTGCTGCTTCCTGACCTGCATACAGATTTCTCAAGAGGCAGATTAGGTGGTCTGGTATTCCCATCTCTTTCAGAATATTTCAGTTTATTTTGATCCACACAGTCAAAGGCTTTGGCATAGTCAATAAAGCAGAAATAGATGTGTTTCTGGAACTCTCTTGCTTTTTCCATGATCCAGCAGATGTTGGCAATTTGATCTCTGGTTCCTCTGCCTTTTCGAAAAGCAGCTTGAAAATCAGGGAATTCATGGTTCACGTATGGCTGAAGCCTGGCTTGGAGAATTTTGAGCATTACTTTACTAGTGTGTGAGATGAGTGCAATTGTGCAGTAGTTGGAGCATTCTTTGGAATTGGAATGAAAACTGACCTTTTCCAGTCCTGTGGCCACTGCTAAGTTTTCCAAATTTGCTGGCATATTGAGTGCAGCACTTTCACAGCATTATCTTTCAGGATTTGAAACAGCTCAACTGGAATTCCATCACCTCCACTAGCTTTGTTTGTAGTGATGCTTTCTAAGGCCCACTTGGCTTCACTTTCCAAGATGTCTGGCTCTAGATGAGTGATCACATCATCATGATTATCTGGGTCGTGAAGATCTTTTTTGTACAGTTCTTCCATGTATTCTTGCCACCTCTTCTTAATATCTTCTGCTTCTGTTAAGTCCATACCATTTCTGTCCTTTATTGAGCCCGTCTTTGCATGAAATGTTCCCTTGGTATCTCTAATTTTCTTGAAGAGATCTCTAGTCTTTCCCATTCTGTTGTTTTCCTCTATTTCTTTGCATTGATCGCTGAAGAAGGCTTTCTTATCTCTTCTTGCTATTCTTTGGAACTCTGCATTTAGACGCTGATATCTTTCCTTTCCTCCTTTGCTTTTCCCCTCTCTTTTCCCAGCTGTTTTTAAGGCCTCCCCAGACAGCCATTTTGCTTTTTTGCATTTCTTTTCCATGGGGATGGTCTTGATTCCTGTCTCCTGTACAATGTCACGAACCTCATTCCATAGTTCATCAGGCACTCTATCTATCAGATCTAGGCCCTTAAATCTATTTATCACTTCCACTGTATAATCATAAGAGATTTGATTTATGTCATACCTGAATGGTCTGGCGGTTTTCCCTACTTTCTTCAACTTAAGTCTGAATTTGGTAATAAGGAGTTCATGATCTGAGCCACAGTCAGCTCCTGGTCTCGTTTTTGTTGACTGTATAGAGCTTCTCCATCTGTGGCTGCATAGAATATAATCAATCTGTACCCCAATACCAAATTAAATCTCAGAGATAGAGTTTTAGGTGAAGTATTATGGAAAAAAATGTCTTTATTGCTTTGTCAAGCAAAGGGGGAAACAGCAGGCTAATGCCCTGAAAACTGTGTGTCCTAATCCACAGTGGAGGATGTATGGGCAGAGTTTTATAGTCAAGGGATGATATTGCTGATCATGGTGCATGCAGGACCTGCATTCCTTCAATTTAGAGATCTCCTGGCATCAGTGATAATGGGCAAACCGACCTTTGGAATGAAGAATGCTACATCAAATAGTTAACATCTTCCACTTGGTGGGAGTTTTAGTTTGGCAGAAGAAGTAAGAAATATTGTTAGATGTATCCCTTGAGGGGGAACCAGAACCCTGCTCCAAGGCTGCACTATTATTTCTTGAATGCTCTTCCATTATCTCTATATCCCCTCCCCTCCCTGATTAGCAACTGTTTAAACCTGCACTTTGGAACTCAGGGAATGGGACAGAAGGGTTTGTGCTCTGGAGCTCCACAGGGTCTGCTCAGTCAGTTTCAGATGCTCTGCTTCCCTTGGATATTACTTCCTGACTACCACCCTGTGGACTATAGGTACTCATCACCCTTCCTTCCTTGCTGCACACCTTGTGGATATGGGATTTGCTCAATTTCAGCCCCCCCAATTGTCTTTATAAAAATCTGTGTGTGTATAGATACTCCCACTGGTTCTTGCCTCTGACAGATGCAATGAAATGAATGTGTCCTGGGGAGGTGATTTAGGTTTCCTGCCTGAGAAGATAACCTCTGACCACTTCACATCCCTTCTTCCAACTAGGAGCATCTTCACTCTGCACAGTTGAGAGGTCCTCTGAATTTGAGGTGTGTTGAAGAAAGGGGGACTTGGGTTTTGTATGAGATATCAGTGGTCATCAGTGTCCCTCTGCACCTCTGGCTGGAGTAGAAAGAACTCCAATGCCTCATGTTTTGCACTGGGGAATCTTTGTTGTCTGGGCAGTCTTACATGGACATACAGAGTTTGGGCATTCCTAGAAGGGTAGTGCATCTTCTACTCTATAAATTATGATTTCTTGAGCTATTTCTGGGGCCAGATCCAACCAAACACCCCTTAGAGTACCTAGTTCTTACTGCACCAGTCTTAAGGAGTGGCATGATCAAGGTCTGGCTGCTATGTGCATTTTTATTTTGGTGAAATTCCCACATTCTCAGTTCTGCTATTTTCCTGGAGGACTGAACAAGGAGACCCAAGAACATACTATAGAAATGTCAGATCAATCCAAGGGTAGAGATAGGTTTGCCCACTTATGGCCATTATACATGAAGAGAAAACACAGGAGCAGTGACTGTACCTTCTGCTGCTAGGCTTGCAGAACTACCTGTGTTTCAGTTAAAACTTATTCTGCTGTAAGAATACAGCTTTAGGCAGGATCATTCTCCAGGTCAACATCACACATGTTCATGAGATTTAACGAGTGTGGAAATTTTATTTAACACGGTTAGAAAACTGGCAGATACTATCACCATTTCTAGTGACTAGAAATGCCAGCCAATGTCTTGGTTGAGGGGTAGGATCTCAGATGATGGCTCTTGATCAATTGGTGTGGAAATATTTCAATATTTTAACAAATATTTCCATAGAAGAATATCCCTTTGATATCTGCCCACCTCTCCTTCTCTCCTCTTCTCTTATCTATAGTTGTCAGGGAGTTGTGGGAGCTACATGTGAGCCCAGATTTGTTTTTGTGAGCAGTTATTTTAGTCTTCCCAGAGCACTGCCTTAGAGACCGTATGGGAAAACTAAAATACACTGCTAATGACTAAGAATTCCCTGACAGTCTTTCTCAACTTAAACCTATCTTCTCAGCCTCATTTGCTTAAATAAGAAGAATTCTCAGATGATTTTCAAATTAAAATATGACTATTCCTGTGCAGGATGTTGAGTTAAAAACTTGTAATTTATGCATGAGAAATTAAATATTTCCTGAAATGAAATATTTTGAGATATGAAAAATTTCCTGCCATATCAGTAAACAAAGATGTCATAGTCATCAGCATGAGTCAGTGAGCTTTGAGGAAACTCAGGAAAGAAAAAAATATCTGTCATTTAGCAGCCATCAGACTGTAGCCACTCCTTAAGGTGAGCCATGAGGAAACTCAGGTTGTGAAAACACAGGATACTGGCCCCAGATAGGTGAGATGCGTATCAACAAAATGATTTCAGTGAGTGCAGACTCTTGCATCTTCTCATACATAGAAAAGTGCTCCCTAATAGCTCAGTTGGTAAAGAATCCTCCTGCAATGCAAGAGACCCTAGTTCAATTCCTGGGTTGGGAAGATCCGTTGGAGAAGGGATAGGTTACCCATTTCATTATTCTTTGGCTTCCCTTGTGGCTCAGCTGGTAAAGAATCCACCTGTAATCCGGGTGGATCACTCAGTCGTGTCCAACTCTTTGTGACCCCATGAACTATACAGTCCCTGGAATTCTCCAGGCAAGAGTACTGGGTTCAATACCTGGGTTCAATCCCTGGGCTGGGAAGATCCCCTGGAGAAGGGAAAGGCTACCCATTCCAGTATTCTGGACTGGAGCATTTCATGGACTTGTACAGGCTCAGTAGTTTTGGTGCATGGGCTTAGAATTCCCATGGCATGTAGAATTTTCCCAGAGCAGGGATGAAATTTATATCCCCTGCATTGGCAGGTGGATTCTTAACCACCAGACCACAAGGGAGTGTGTGTGTGTGTGTGTGCTCAGTCGTGTCCACCTCTTTGCAACCCCATGGGCTGTAACCTGCCAGGCTCCTCTGTTCATGAAATTTTCCAAACAAGGATACTTGAGTGGGTTGTCATTTCCTTCTCCGGGGTATCTTCCTGACCCAGGTATTGAAACTATATCTCCTGTGTCTCCCGCAGTGACAGGCAGATTCTTTACTGCTGAGCACCAAGTCCATCTTTTTTCTTAATGTAGTCATTTGTTGTTATAAACTTCCTTCTTAGAATCATTTTTTCTGTATCTCACAACTTTTGGTGTTCTGTGTTTCCATTTTTGTCTAGATTTTAAAAATTTCCCTTTTGATCTTCTTTGACCCACTGATGCTTCAGGAGCATCTAGCTTCATTCCCAACATTCATTTCTGTATTTATGAGTTTTTCAGCTTTTTTCTTGTTATTGATAGCTAGTTTCACACCATTGTAATTAGAAAAGATAATTGATATGATTTCACTTTTCTTAAATTTCTTAAGATTTGTTTTGTGGCTTAACATATGATATATCCTGGAGAATGCTCAGAGTGTGCTTGAGAAGAATGTGCATTTTGCTGCTATTGGATGGAATGTTCTATATATGACTGTTGAATGTGAAAGTGAAAATCACTCAGTCGTGTCCAACTCTTTGTGACCCCATGGACTATACAGTCCCTGGAATTCTCCAGGTAAGAATACTGGAGTGGGTAGATGTTCCATTCTCTAGGGGATCTTCCCAACCCAGGGACTGAACCCAGGTCTCCCTCATTGCAGGTGGGTTCTTTACCAGCTGAGCCACCAGGAAAGCCCAGTACTGGAGTGAGTAGCCTATCCCTTCTCCAGCAGTTCTTCCTGACCCAGGAATTGAACCGAGGTCTTCTGCATTGCAGGTGTATTCTTTACCAGCTGAGCTACCAGGGGAGCCCATATGACTGTTAGGTCCACTTATTTAAAAGTGTAGTTCAGATCCATAATTCCTCATTGATTTTCTGTCTGGATGATCTGTTTATTGATTAAAATAAGGTATTGAAATACACTCAGTTCAGTTCAGTCGCTCAGTCGTGTCCTACTCTTTGCAACCCCTTGGCAGCACGCCAGGCCTCCCTGTCCATCACGAACTCCTGGAGTTCACTCAGACTCACGTCCACTGAGTCAGTGATGCCATCCAGCCATCTCGTCGTCTGTCATCCCCTTCTCCTGCCCCCAATCCCTCCCAGCATCAGAGTCTTTTCCAATGAGTCAACTTTTCGCATGAGGTGGCCAAAATATTGGAGATTCAGCTTAGCATCATTCCTTCCAAAGAAATCCCAGGGTTGATCTCCTTCAGAATGGACCGGTTGGAGCTCCTTGCAGTCCAAGGGACTCTCAGGAGTCTTCTCCAACACCACAGTTCAAAAGCATTAATTCTTCGGTGCTCAGCCTTCTTCACAGTCCAACTCTCACATCCATATATGACTACTGGAAAAACCATAGCCTTGACTAGACGGACCTTAGTTGGCAAAGTAATGTCTCTGCTTTTGAATGTGCTACCTAGGTTGGTCACAACTTTTCTTCCAAGGAGTAAGCATCTTTTAATTTCATGGCTGCAATGATTTCTTAATATTTGCTTTATATAATTATGTACTTTGTTGTAGGGTACACATATAGTCACAACTGTAATGATCTATGGATGAATTGACCCCTTATATAATGACCTTTTTGTCTCCTAACCATTTTTGACTTAAAGTCTATTTTGTCTGATATGAAAAAGCTACTTCTGCTCTCTTTCTACTTGCGTGGATATCTTTTTCCATCACTCTACTTTGAGCCAATATATATCCTGTGGTAGCATATAGTTGGGTCTTTTTTTTTTTTTTTTCAATTCCTTCATTCACTCTGTGCCTTTGATTGGAGAATTTAATCCATTTACATTTAAAGTAATTTTTGATAGGAGGACTTCCCAGGTGGCTTATTGGTAAACAATCCATCTGCCAAGCCAGAGATATGGGTTCAATCCTTGGCTCAGGAAGATCCCCTGGAGAAGGAAAAAGCAGCCCACGCCAATATTCTTGCCTAGAGAGTCCCATGGACAGAGCAGCCTGGCAGGCTACAGTACATAAGATTGCACAATCAAACATGACTGAAGCAAATTTGCATGCATGCACATGGTTTTTCGCTGTCTGTGATTTTGGGTAGTCCTTTCTAGATATGTTACTATTGGAGCCCTCCTCCTCATGCTCTTTACAGAGGTCCATACAAGGCAACTGTCCCAAGGCTGGAGGTCCAGGGGTCCCTCTTTAAACTCCAGTGGGCTGAGGTACCTACCAGTGATAACATGGAACAATATCTCCTGAGCATACTGGAAACAGGCTCAGAGATTATTTGTTCTTCTGGGCTTCATTATCAGCATGAGTCAAAAGGGGGCCTGTTTATGGAACACAAATTTCTCAGAGAAAGGTTTACCTACCTGCAGTTTACAACCGGAATTCAAGTCTAGCTTGGCCATTTAAAAGATCTGCATCTCTCCAAGTCTTAATGTCCCTATCTATCGATTGAGGGAATAGCAAACACACCTGGAGGATGTTTGAGAATTAAATAAGATGATGTATACGCAGAGTTAATGTAGGAAGTGGTCCACTGCAAGGCTAATATATACTGGTTAGATGGTTTTAGTCCCAAGCACTGTGTGAGATTCTATGCAACTTCACCCCATGTAGGATCCATAGTTGCTTGGGGTAACTAACGAGAAGGAGGACCAGTTGGTCATGTGGCTGGAAACAAAGACTTACTCATAGGCTCAAACTCAAGTTTTTTGATTCTAAAGTTTGCTTAGGTTTCCTTTTGAAGGTCCTGTGCTCTGTTCAGTTTGAGTACTAAAAAAGTGCTTTGGATTTTGCAAGTTGGTCACAGAATGGGTAACTCCTCTGGGCTTTCATGGATATGAGGTCAGTGTCCTTTTCCTCCACAGATTCCCGTGCTCCTAAACCTGAGCAGAGATCCTGAGGTCAGCCTGCCTGCTCCACCACTCATGTATGCCCTGGCCCTTGGTGCCTGTCTGGGAGGTAAGCGGGTATTGGATTTGAGGGAGGGCCCCCAGACACTATGGTAAGCCTGAAGTGATGATTCAGTTCAGAATTGCAACACACCAGGCCTCCCTGTCCATCACCAATTCCTGGAGTTCACTCAGACTCACGTCCATCGAGTCAGTGATGCCATCCAGCCATCTCATCCTCTGTCGTCCCCTTCTCCTCCTGGCCCCAATCCCTCCCAGCATCAGAGTCTTTTCCAATGAGTCAATTCTTCACATGAGGTGGCCAAAGTACTGGTGCTTCCGCTTTAGCATCAGTCCTCCCAAAGAACACCCAGGACTGATCTTCTTCAGAATGGACTGGTTGGATGTCCTTGCAGTCCAAGGGACTCTCAAGAGTCTTCTCCAACACCACAGTTCAAAAGCATCAATTCTTTGGCACTCAGCTTTCTTCACAGTCCAACTCTCACATCCATTCATGACCACAGGAAAAAGCATAGCCTTGACTAGACGGATATTTGTTGGCAAAGTAATGTCTCTGCTTTTGAATACGCTATCTAGGTTGGTCATAACTTTCCTTCCAAGGAGTAAGCATCTTTTAATTTCATGGCTGCAATCACCATCTGCAGTAATTTTGAAGCCTAGAAAAATAAAGTCTGACACTGTTTCCACTGTTTTCCCATCTATTTCCCATGAAGTGATGGGACCAGATGCCATGATCTTCATTTTCTGAATGTTGAGCTTTAAGCCAACTTTTTCACTCTCCTCTTTCATTTCATCAAGTTCCTCTTCATTTTCTGCCATAAGGGTGGTGTCATCTGCATACCTGAGGTTATTGACATTTCTCCCGGCAATCCTCATTCCAGCTTGTGCTTCTTCCAGCCCAGCGTTTCTCATGATGTACTTTGCATAGAAGTTAAATAAGTAGGGTGACAATATACAGACTTGACATACTCCTTTTCCTATTTGGAACCAGTCTGAGAAGTGATGATTAATGAATACCAAATTGAAAGTAAAGTAAAAATATGTAAAGTAAGAATAGTTCATGATTTCCTAAGTGGAAACCCATCTTTACCTTTGACTGGAGAGTTCTATCCCTACTCAGTTTCTCTGCAAAGTGTGTTACTTTCCATTCTCTGCAGAACTGCCCCTGACCTTCTGAGCTGTGGCTTGAGGATGGTCATTACTGACATCTCAGAGTTAATGTCTTCCCACACTGCATGCAGATGTGGCTTAGTGGCTTAGGTTTAGAAGCAGATTTTGAATCAGAAACCATCCTCAGTGGCAACTTCTTATTCCCCCTTTTAAAGAGTGTGTGTTGTGGGTGATGGTGGGTAAAGTGATGAATGTGTGTGCTAAGAAGTAGAGACTCTAGTGGAAGAATATGAAGAAAAATTTTAAAAAGTTTTTTTTGGGGGGCTGAAAAAGTGTTTTGTCTTTTGGAGACATTAAAAATTCACTTAGAAGAAGTATCAGGAAAGACTAACCTCTGGTGAGTAAACACAGGGATTTGGATGTGATTGTATTTGGAAGGAGACCTAATCACCTTTAGGAACACAAGAGAATTGTGAAAAATCTTCGACAAACACAATAAATACCTTTAAAATTTTTGTTTTTGCTTCCAGGTATGCTTAGATAATCTAGCTTTCTTTGTTCTTTGATTGGTCTCTAACTATTAAATCAACAACTTTGTTTTTAGTGTATCTTCTAGTTTGTAAAGGGGGACTAATGTCATTCAGTGAAGTTGTTCTGAATTCTGGAGACAGCTAGTTCATCTAGTTCAGCAACTGAGGCCTCAAATTCTGAATTTAGACTTGTTAAAATGGCCCCCATCTGAGATCGGCCCCAGGAAAGGCAACAACTGCATTCACAACCACATTTAATAGCAATGATAGAGACAGAATCCAGAGACACCTGGAAATATGTCCACTGTGCGGAATTTTGTTCATTAAACCTTATTGAGCATCTTCTACTTTTATATGGTGACATTGTCTTCCTGAGTGGGGAGACAGTCACCTAAATTAAGATCACAATATAAATGGATCCTCTTATGGCCATGTACATAGAGTGCTCAGGGAACACCACAGAGGCTGGAGGAAAGTTTGGAATGGCTCCCAGGAGGGAAGTTTTGAGCTGGTTCTCAAAGAATAAGAAGCCTCCTGGACTGGTTCTTATTCACCCAGACCATGTAGAATGAATAGAATAGAGGGGATTATCAAGGAGAGAAGTTAACATGGACCACTTACATGGCTAATAATCTAAAATATGTTAAACATTTGATGATTGAGACTCTTTTTAAAATTTATATATTTTTAATTGAATGATAATTGCTTTACAACATTGTGTTGGTTTCTGCCATACACCAACATGCATCAACCATAAGAGTATGTATGTCCCCTCCCTTGTGAACCTCTCTCCCACTTCCCACCCCATCCCACCTCTCTAAATTGTCACAGAGCTCATATTTGAGTTCCCTGTGTCATACAGAAAATTCCTACAGGCTATCTATTTTGCATATGGTAGTGTATATAGTGTATATAGTGTGTATCTCCATTCATTCCACCCTCTTCTTCCCTCCTTTCCTGTGCCCACAAGTCTGTTCTCTATGTCACTGTCTCCACTGCTGACCTGCAGATAGGTTCATCAGTACCATCTTTCTAGATTCCTTATATATGCATTAATATACCATATTTGTTTTCTATTTCTGATTTACTCCACTCTGTATAATAGGCTCTAGGTTCATCCACCTCATTAGAACTGACTCAAATGCTTTCCTTTCTATGACTGAGTAATATTCCAGTAATATTTTGTATATGTACCATAGCTTCTTTAATCATTCATCTGTCGATGGACATGGAAGCAACCTAGATGTTGCTTCCATGTCCCAGCTATTTTAAATAGCGCTTCAGTGAACGTTGAGGTACATATTGCTTTTTCAATTCTGGTTTTCTCTGGGTATATGCCCAGTAGTAGGATTGTTGGGTCATATGGTCGTTTTCTTCCTAGTTTGTTAAGGAATCTCCATACTCTCTTCCATAGTGGCTGATCAATTTATATTCCCACTAACAGTGCGAGAGGGTTCCCTTTCCTCCACAGCATCTTCAGCATTTATTGTTGTAGATTTTATTTATTTGCTGAATGTATGTGTATTTTCTTTTAAAAAATATATTTATATATTTTAATTGGAGGATAATTACAATATTGTGATGGCTTTTGGCATACATCAACATGAATCAGTCATAGGCATACACGCATTCACTGCATCCTGAACCCCCCTCCCACATCCCTCCCCACCCCATCCCTGCAGGATGTCACAGAACACTGGTCCTGGGTTCCCTGCTTCATGCATCCAACGCACAGTGGTCATCCATTCTACATATGGTAATGTATATGTTTCAGTGCTATTCTAACCCTCTCCTTCTCCCAGTGGGTCCAGAAGTCTGTTCTTTATGTCTGCTGTGTCTCCTTCTGTACATAGGATCATCAGTACCATCCTTCTAGATTACATAAGTTCAGTTCAGTCGCTCAGTCATGTCCAACTCTTTGCAACCTCATGTATTGCAGCACACCAGGCCTCCCTGTTGATCATCATCTCCCAGAGTTCACTCAGACTCATGTACATTGAGTCAGTGATGCCATCCAGCCATCTCATCCTGGGTCGTCCCCTTCTCCTCCTGCCCCCAATCCCTCCCAGCATCAGAGTCTTTTCCAATGAGTCAACCCTTCGCATGAGGTAGCCAAAGTACAGGAGCTTCAGCTTCAGCATCATTCCTTCCAAAGAAATCCCAGGGTTGATCTCCTTCAGAATGGACTGGTTGGATCTCCTTGCAGTCCAAGGGATTCTCAAGAGTCTTCTCCAACATCACAGTTCAAAAGCATCAATTCTTTGGTGCTCAGCCTTCTTCACAGTCCAACTCTCACATCCATACATGACCATAGGAAAAACCATAGCCTTGACTAGACGGACCTTAGTCGGCAAAGTAATGTCTCTGCTTTTGAATATAGTATCTAGGTTGATCATAACTTTTCTTCCAAGGAGTAAGCATCTTTAATTTCATGGGTGCAGTCACCATCTGCAGTGATTTTGGAGCCCAGAAAAATAAAGTCTGACACTGTTTCCACTGTTTCCCCATCTATTTCCCATGAAGTGATGGGACTGGATGCTATGATCTTCGTTTTCTGAATGTTGAGCTTTAAGCCAACTGTTCCACTCTCCTCTTTCACTTTCATCAAGAGGCTTTTTAGCTCCTCTTCAGTTTCTGCCATAAGGGTGGTGTCATCTGCGTATCTGAGGTTATTGATATTTCTCCTGGCAATCTTGATTCCAGCTTGTGTTTCTTCCAGTCCAGCATTTCTCATGAGGTACTCTGCGTATAAGAAATAAGCAGGGTGACAATATACTGCCTTTACATATTCTTTTTCCTGTTTGGAACCAGTCTGTTTTTCCATGTCCAATTGTAACTGCTGCTTCCTGACCTGCATACAGATTTCTCAAGAGGCAGGTCAGGTAGTCTGGAATTCCCATATCTTTCAGAATTTTCCACAGTTTATTGTCATCCACACAGTCAAAGGCTTTGGCATCGTCAATAAACAGAAATAGATGTTTTTCTGGAACTCTCTTGCTTTTTGCATGATCGAGCGGATGTTGGCAATTTGATCTCTTGTTCCTCTGCCTTTTCGAAAACCAGCTTGAACATCAGGGAATTCATGGTTCACGTATTGCTGAAGCCTGGCTTGAAGAATTTTGAGCATTACTTTACTAGCATGTGAGATGAGTACAATTGTGCGGTAGTTTGAGCATTCTTTTGCATTGTCTTTCTTTGGAATTGAAATGAAAACTGACCTTTTCCACTCCTGTGACCACTGCTGAGTATTCCAAATGTGCTGACATATTGAGTGCAGCACTTTGACATCATCATCTTCCAGGATTTGAAACAGCTCAACTGGAATTCCATCACCTCCACTAGCTTTGTTCGTAGTGATGATTTCTAAGGCCCCCTTAACTTCATATTCGAAGATGTCTGGCTCTAGATTAGTGATCACATCATCATGATTATCTGGGTCATGAAGATCTTTTTTGTACAGTTCTTCTGTGTATTCTTGCCACCTCTTCTTAATATCTTCTGCTTCTGTTAGGTCCATATCATCTCTGTCCTTTATCGAGCCCATCTTTGCATGAAATGTTCCCTTGGTATCTCTAATTTTCTTGAAGAGATCTTTAGCCTTTCCAATTCTGTTGTTTTCCTCTATTTCTTTGCATTGATCGCTGAAGAAGCGTTTCTTATCTCTTCTTTCTATTCTTTGGAACTCTGCATTCAGATGCTTATATCTTTCCTTTTCTCTTTTGCTTTTCACCTTTCTTCTTTTCACAGCTATATGTAAGGCCTCCCTAGACAGCCATTTTGCTTTTTTGCATTTCTTTTCCATGGGGATGGTCTTGATCCCTGCCTCCTGTGCAATGACACGAACCTCATTCCATAGTTCATCAGGCACTCTATCTATCAGATCTAGGCCCTCAAATCTATTTCTCACTTCCACTGTATAATCATAAGGAATTTGATTTAGGTCATACCTGAATGGTCTAGCAGTTTTCCCTACTTTCTTCAACTTAAGTCTGAATTTGGTAATAAGGAGTTCATGATCTGAGCCACAGTCAGCTCCTGGTCTCGTTTTTGTTGACTGTATAGAGCTTCTCCATCTTTGGCTGCAAAGAATATAATAAATCTGATTTCGGTGTTGACCATCTGGTGATGTCCCTGTGTAGAGTCTTCTCTTGTGTTGTTGGAAGAGGGTGTTTGCTATGACCAGTGCATTTTCTTGGCAAAACTCTATTAGTCTTTACCCTGCTTCATTCTGCATTCCAAGGTCAATTTTGCCTGTTACTCCAGGTGTTTCTTGACTTCTTGTTTTTGCATTCCAGTTCCCTATAATGAAAAGGACATCTTTTTTGGCTGCTGGTTTTCAATGGTCTTGTAGGTCTTCATAAAACCATTCAGCTTCAGTTTCTTCAGCATTACTGGTTGGGGCATAGGCTTGGATAACTGTGATATTGAATGGTTTGCCTTGGAAACGAACAGAGATCATTCTGTCGTTTTTGAGATTGCATCCAAGTACTGCATTTCAGACTCTTCTGTTGACCATGATGGCTACTCCATTTCTTCTGAGGGATTCCTGCCCACAGTAGTAGATATAATGGTCAGCTGAGTTAAATTCACCCATTCCAGTCCATTTTATTTTCCTGATTCCTAGAATGTCGATGTTCACTCTTGCCATCTCTTGTTTGACCACTTCCAATTTGCCTTGATTCATGACCTGACATTCCAGGTTCCTATGCAATATTGCTCTTACAGCATCGGACCTTGCTTCTATCACCAGTCACATCCACAGCTGGGTATTGTTTTTGCTTTGGCTCCATCCCTTCATTCTTTCTGGAGTTATTTCTCCACTGATCTCCAGTAGCGTATTGGGCACCTAATGACTTGGGGGGTTCCTCTTTCGGTATCCTTTCATTTTGCCTTTTCATACTGTTCATGGGGTTCTCAAGGCAAGAATACTGAAGTGGCTTGCCATTCCCTTCTCCAGTGGACCACATTCTGTCAGACCTCTCCACCGTGACCCACCCATCTTGGGTTGCCCCGTGGGCATGGCTTGGTTTCATTGAGTTAGACAAGGCTGTGGTCCTAGTGTGATTAGATTGACTAGTTTTCTGTGAGTATGGTTTCAGTGTGTCTGCCCTCTGATGCCCTCTTGCAACACCTACCATCTTACTTGGGTTTCTCTTACTTTGGGCACGGGGTGTCTCTTCACGGCTGCTCCAGCAAAGCACAGCCACTCCTCCTTACCTTGGACGAGGGGTATCTCCTTACTGTCGCTGTTCCTGACCTTCAACTTGGGATAGCTCCTAGCTTCCTATATATACATTAATATACATCAATTGTCTTCCTCTTTCTCACTTACTTCACTCTGTACAATAGGCTCTAGGTTCACCCCCCTCATTAGAACTGACTCAAATGCATTCCTTTTATAGCTGAGTATTATTCTGTTGTGTATATGTATCACAACTTCCTTATCCATTCATTTGCCGATGGACATCTAGGTTGCTTCCATGTCCTAGCTATTGTAAATAGTGTTGTGATTAACATTGTGGTACATGTATCTGTTTCAATTCTGGTTTCCTCAATATATGGTTTCCTCAGTGTGGCATTGCTGGGTCATAGGATTGTTGTATTCTCAGTTTTTTAAGGAATCTCCACACTTTTCTCCATAGTGGCTATACCAGTTTGCTTTCCAACAAACAGTGCAAAAGAGTTCCCTTTTCTCCACACCCTCTCCATTTATTGTTTGTAGACTTTTCGATGATGGTCATTTCTGACCATTATGAGATGATACCCCATTGTGGTTTAGATTTGCATTTCTGTGATAATGAGTGATGTTGAGCATCTTTTCATGTGTTTATTAGCCATCTATATGTGGCCTTTGGAGAAATATCTGTTTAGGATTTTTGCCCACTTTTTGATTGGATTGTTTGTTTTCTGGTATTGAGTTACATGAGCTGCATGTATATTTTGGAGATAAATCTTTTGTCAGTTGTTTCATTTGCTTTGTTTTTTCCTATTATGAAGGCTGCCTTTTCACCTTGCTTATAGTTTCCTTCATTGTGCAAAAGCTTTTAAGTTTAATAGGTCCCATTTGTTTATATTTGTTTTTATTTCCATTATACTGGGAGGTGGGTCATACAGGACCTTGCTGTGATTTGTGTCACAGTGTGTTCTGCCTATGTTTTCTTCAAAGAATTTTACAATTTCTGGTCTTACATTTAAGTCTTTATCCGTTTTGAGTTTATTTTTGTGTATGGTGATAGGAAGTGTTTTAGTTTCATTCTTTTACATGTAGTTGACCAGTTTTCCAAGCACCACTTGTTGAAGAGACTGTCTTTTCTCCATTGTATATTTTTTGCCTTCTTTGTCAAAGATAAGGTGTACATAGGTGTATGGATTTATCTCCAGACTTTCTATTTTGTTCAATTGATCTATATCTTTGTCTTTGTGCCAATACCATACTATCTTGATGACTGTAGCTTTGTAGTACAATCTGAAGTTGGGAAGATTGATTCCTCCAGTTCCATTCTTCTTTCTCAAGATTGCTTTGGCTATTTGGGGGCTTTTGTGTTTCCATACAAATTGTGAAATTATTTGTTCTAGTTCTGTGAAAAATACTGTTGGTAGTTTGATAGGGATTACGATTACATTGAATCAATAGATTGCTTTGAGTAATATACTCATTTTCACTATATTGACTTTTCCAATCCAAGAATATGGTATATTTTTCCATCTTTAATCTTTGGTTTCTTTCATCAATGTTTTGTAATTTTCTATATACAGGTCTTTTGTGTCTTTAGGTAAATTTATTCCTAAGTACTTTATTCTTTTCATTGCAGTGGTGGATAGGATTGTTTACTTAATTTCCTTATCTGATCTTTCATTGTAAGCATATAGGAATGCAAGGAATTTCTCTGTGTTAATTTTATATCCTGTGAAGTGAAGTGAAGTGAAGTCTCTTAGTTGTGTCCAACTCTTTGCGACCCCATGGACTGTAGCCCACCAGGTTCCTCCTTCCATGGGATTCTCCAGGCAAGAATACTGGAGTGGGTTGCCATTTCCTTCTCCAGGGGATCTTCCCGACCCAGGGATCGAACCCTGGTCTCTCACCTTGCAGGCAGATGCTTTAACCTCTGAGCATCTTGTGACTTTACTGCTTTACTGTATTCATTGCTTAGCTCTAGTAATTTTCTGGAGGCTTCTTTAGGGCTTTCTATGTAGAGAATTACGTCATCTGCAAACAGTGAAAGTTTTACTTCTTTTCCAATCTGGATTCCTTTCATTTCCTTTTCTTCTCTAATTGATGTGGCTAGGACCTCCAGAATTATTTTGAATAGTAGTGGTGAGAGATCCTTTTTTTTTTTTAACAGTTCTTCTGTGTATTCTTGCCACCTCTTCTTAATATCTTCTGCTTCTGTTAGGTCCCTACCATTTCTGTCCTTTATCGAGCCCATCTTTGCATGAAATGTTCCCTTGGTACCTCTAATTTTCATGAAGAGATCTCTAGTCTTTCCCATTCAGTTGTTTTCCTCTATTTCTTTGCATTGATCACTGAAGAAGGCTTTCTTATCTCTTCTTGCTATTCTTTGGAACTCTGCATTCAGATTTTTATATCTTTCCTTTTCTCCTTTGCTTTTGGCTTCTCTTCTTTTCACAGCTATTTGTAAGGCCTCCCTAGACAGCCATTTTGCTTTTTTGCATTTCTTTTCCATGGGGATGGTCTTGATCCCTGTCTCCTGTACAATGTCACAAACCTCATTCCATAGTTCATCAGGCACTCTATCTATCAGATCTAGGCCCTCAAATCTATTTCTCACTTCCACTGTATTATCATAAGGAATTTGATTTAGGTCATACCTGAATGGTCTGGCGGTTTTCCCTACTTTCTTCAACTTAAGTCTGAATTTGGTAATAAGGAGTTCATGATCTGAGCCACAGTCAGCTCCTGGTCTCATTTTTGTTGACTGTATAGAGCTTCTCCATCTTTGGCTGCAAAGAATATAATAAATCTGATTTCGGTGTTGACCATCTGGTGATGTCCCTGTGTAGAGTCTTCTCTTGTGTTGTTGGAAGAGGGTGTTTGCTATGACCAGTGCATTATCTTGGCAAAACTCTATTAGTCTTTACCCTGCTTCATTCTGCATTCCAAGGCCAAATTTGCCTGTTACTCCAGGTGTTTCTTGACTTCCTAGTTTTGCATTCCAGTTCCCTATAATGATAGGACAACTTTTTTGGCTGTTAGTTCTAAATGGTCTTGTAGGTCTTCATAGAACCGTTCAACTTCAGCTTTTTCAGCATTACTGGTTGGGGCATAGACTTGGATAACTGTGATATTGAATGGTTTGCCTTGGAAACGAACAGAGATCATTCTGTCGTTTTTGAGATTGCATCCAAGTACTGCATTTTGGACTCTTTTGTTGACCATGATGGCTACTGCATTTCTTCTGAGGGATTCCTGCCCACAGTATTAGATATAATGGTCATCTGAGTTAAATTCACCCATTCCAGTCCATTTTAATTCGCTGATTCCTAGAATGTCAACGTTCACTCTTGCCATCTCTTGTTTGACCACTTCCAATTTGCCTTGATTCATGGACCTGACATTCCAGGTTCCTATGCAATATTGCTCTTTACAGCATCAGATCTTGCTTCTATCACCAGTCACATCCACAGCTGGGTATTGTTTTTGCTTTGGCTCCAACCCTTCATTCTTTCTGGAGTTATTTCTCCACTGACCTCCACTAGCATATTGGGCACCTACTGACCTGGGGAGTTCCTCTTTCAGTATCCTATCATTTTGCTTTTTCATACTGTTCATGGGGTTCTCAAGGCAACAATACTGAAGTGGCTTGCCATTCCCTTCTCCTGTGGACCACATTCTGTCAGACCTCTCCACCATGACCCGCCTGTCTTGGGTTGCCCCGCAGGCATGGCTTAGTTTCATTGAGTTAGACAAGGATGTGGTCCTAGTGTGATTAGATTGACTAGATTTCTGTGAGTATGGTTTCAGTGTGTCTGCCCTCTGATTCCCTCTTGGAACACCTACCATCTTACTTGGATTTCTCTTACCTTGGGCGTGGGGTGTCTCTTCACGGCTGCTCCAGCAAAGCACAGCCACTGCTCCTTACCTTGGATGAGGGGTATCTCTTCCCACCACCATTCCTGACCTTCTACATGGGATGGCTCCTCTAGTCCCTCCTGCACCTGGGCAGCCACCACTCCTTGGGTGTGGGGTTGCTCCTCCCGGTTGCTGCCCTGGCCTCAGGCGTGGGGTTGCTCCTTCTAGCTGCTGCCCCTGGCCTCGGGCACTGCCCCTGGCCTCAGATGCGGAGTGGCTCCTCTCGGCCATTGCCCATGACCTCGGACATGGGGTGGCTCCTCCCAGCTGCCATCCCTGTCCTTGGATGCAGGGTATCTCCTCCTGGCCATTGCCCCTGACCTTGGATGCCAGGTAGCTTCTCTCAGCCGCTGCCCCTGACCTCAGAGGCAAGGTAGCTCCTCTTGACCGTTCCTGTGCTGTTGCAGCCTGGCACTCTAGGCCACTGCCCCTGACCTCAGACCTGAGGTAGCTCTCGGCCATGCTTAGTGCGCCGGCCACCGCCGCCTGCACTTAGTGTGCAGGCCACCGCTGAGCTGTACAAAAAGGATCTTCATGACCTGGATAATCACAATGGTGTGATCCCTTACCTAGAGCCAGACATCTTGGAATGTGAAATCAAGTGGGCCTTAGAAAGCATCACTACAAACAAAGCTAGAGGAGGTGACGGATTTCCAGTAGAGCTATTTCAAATCCTGAAAGATAATGCTGTGAAAGTGCTGCACTCAATATGCCAGCACATTTGGAAAACTCAGCAGTGGCCACAGGACTGGAAAAGGTCAGTTTTCATTCCAATTCCAAAGAAAGACAATGCCAAAGAATGCTCAAACTACCACACAATTGCACTCATCTCACATGCTAGTAAAGTAATGCTCAAAATTCTCCACGTCAGGCTTCAGCAATACGTGAACTGTGAACTTCCTGATGTTCAACCTGGTTTTAGAAAAGGCAGAGGAACCAGGGATCAAATTGCCAACATCCACTGGATCATGGATAAAGCAAGAGAGTTCCAGAAAAACATCTCTTTTTGCTTTATTGACTATGCCAAAGCCTTTGACTGTGTGGATCACAATAAACTGTGGAAAATTCTGAAAGAGATGGGAATACCAGACTACCTGACCTGCCTCTCGAGAAATCTGTATGCAGGCCAGGAAGCAACAGTTAGAACTGGACATGGAACAACAGACTGGTTCCAAATAGGAAAAGGAGTACGCCAAGGCTGTATATTGTCACCCTGCTTATTTAACTTCTATGCAGAGTACATCATGAGAAACGCTGGACTGGAAGAAACACAAGCTGGATCAAGATTGCCAGGAGAAATATCAATCACCTCAGATATGCAGATGACACCACTCTTATTGCAGAAAGTGAAGAGGAACTAAAAAGCCTCTTGATGAAAGTGGAAGAGGAGAGCAAAAAAGTTGGCTTGAAGCTCAACATTCAGAAAACGAAGATCATGGCATCTGGTCCCATCACTCCATGGTAAAGAGATGGTGAAACAGTGGAAACAGTGTCAGACTCTATTTTCTGGTCTCCAAAATCACTGCAGATGGTGACTGCAGCCAAGAAATTAGAAGACGCTTACTCCTTGGAAGAAAAGTTATGACCAACATAGATAGTATATTCAAAAGCAGAGACATTACTTTGCCGACTAAGGTCCGGCTAGTCAAGGCTATGGTTTTTCAAGTAGTCATGTATGGATATGAGAGTTGGACTGTGAAGAAGGCTGAGAGCTAAAGAATTGATGCTTTTGTTGTGGTGCTGGAGAAGACTCTTGAGAGTCCCTTGGACTGCAAGGAGATCCAACCAGTCCATTCTGAAGGAGATCAACCCTGGGATTTCTTTGGAAGGGAATGATGCTAAAGCTGAAACTCCAGTACTTTGGCCACCTCATGGGAAGAGTTGACTCATTGGAAAAGACTTTGATACTGCGAGGGATTGGGGGCAGGAGAAGAAGGGTACAACCGAGGATGAGATGGCTGGATGGCATCACGGACTCAATGAACATGAGGCTGGGTGAACTCCGGGAGTTGTTGATGGGCAGGGAGTCTTGGCCTGCTGTGATTCATGGAGTCGCAAAGAGACAGTGGTGAGAGAAGGCACCCATGTCTTGTTCCTGATTTTAGAGGAAATGTTTTCAAATTTTTGCTATTGAGGATAATGTTTGCTCTGGGTTTGTCTTCAATGGCTTTCATTATGTTGAGGTATATTCCTTCTATGCCTACTTTCTATAGAGTTTATCATAAATGGTTGAATTTTGTAAAAGGCTTTCTCACAATCTATTGAAATAATCATATGGTTTTTATCTTTTAATTTGTTAATAATGGCATTGATCAACTTGCATATATTGAAGAATCCTTGCACCCCTGGATAAACCTGACTTGATCAGGCTACATGATCTTTTTAATAAACACATTAAAATTTTTGTTTGCTAGAGTTTTGTTGAGGATTTTTGCATCATTTTCATTAGTGATATTGGCCTGTAATTTTTTTTCTGTGTGTGTGTGTGTGGTGTCTTTGGAATAAGGGTGATACCTTGTAGAATTAGTTTGGAAGTGTTCTCTCCTCTTCTGTTCTTTTGGGAGAGTTTTAGAAGGATACCCAATCAAAAAGTGGGCCAAAGAACTAAATAGACATTTCTCTAAAGAAGACATACAGATGGCTAACAAACACATGAAAAGATGCTCAACATCACTCATTGTCAGAGAAATGCAAATCAAGACCACAATGAGGTACCACTTCACACCAGTCAGAATGGCTGTGATCCAAAAATCTACAAGCAATAAATGCTGGAGAGGGTGTGGAGAAAAGGGAACCCTCTTACACTGTTGGTGGGAATGCAAACTAGTACAGCCACTATGGAGATAAGTGTGGAGATTCCTTAAAAAACTGCAAATAGAACTGCCTTATGACCCAGCAATCCACCAGAATCGAAAGAGACAAGTGTACCCCAATGTTCATCGCAGCACTGTTCATAATAGCCAGGACATGGAAGCAACCTAGATGTCCATCAGCAGATGAATGGATAAGAAAGCTGTGGTACATATGCACAATGGAGTATTACTCAGCCATCAAAAAGAATACATTTGAATCAGTTCTAATGAGGTGGATGAAACTGGAGCCGATTATACAGAGTGAAGTAAACCAGAAAGTAAAACACCAATACAGTATACTAACACACATATATATGGAATTTAGAAAGATGGTAATGATAACCCTGTATGCAAGACAGCAAAAGAGATGCAGATGTACAGAACAGACTTTTTGACTCTGTGGGAGAGGGAGAGGGTGGGATGACTTGGAAGAATGGCATTGCAACATGTATATCATATAAGAAACGAATCTCCAGTCTAGGTTCGATGCAGGATACAAGATGCTTGGGGTTGGTGTACTGGGATAACCCAGAGGGATGGTATGGGGAGGGAGGTGGGAAGGGGGTTCAGGAGTGGGAACTTAATGTACACCTGTGGTGGATTCATGTTGATGTATGGCAAAACCAATATAGTATTGTAAAGTTAAAAAAAAAATTTTTTTTAAAGAAGGATAGGTATTAGCTCTTCTCTAAATGTTTGAAAGAATTTACCTGGCCCTGAAGCCATCTGGCCCTGGACTTTTGTTTTGGGAGATTTTTTTAAAATCACAGTTTTGATTTGATTGTTTGTAATTCACTTTTCATAATTTCTGTTTCTTCCTGATTCACTCATTGAAAGTTGAACTTTTCTAAGAATCTGCATTTTCTGTGTTTTCTATTTTATTAGCATATAGTTGTTCATAGTAGTCTCTTATGGTACTTTGTATTTTTGCATTTTCTGTTGTAACTGCTGCTTTTCCATTCCTAATCTTGTTGATTTGGCTTTCTCCCTTTTTTGCTTGATGAGTCTGGCTATTGGTTTGTCAAATTTGTTTATCTTCTCATAGAACCAGCTTTTAGTTTTATTAATATTTACTATTGTTTCCTTCCTTTCTTTTTCATTTATTTCTACTCTGATATTTATGATCTCTTTCTTTCCACTAAGGTTTTTGGGATTTCTTTGTTGTTGTTCTTCTAGCAGCTATGTGATGTTTTTCTTGTTTCTTGTGGTAGGATAGTATTGCTATAAACTTCCCTCTTAGAATAGCTTTTGCTGCATCTCATAGATTTTGGATTGTCGTGTTTTTGTTGTCACTTGTGGCCAGGAATTTAAAAAATTTTCTTCTTATTTCTTCAGTAACCTATTCATTAAATGTGAATGTATTGTTTAATCTAGATTTGTTTGTGTGTGTTTTTTTTTTTTTACAGTTCCCCCTCCCCCCTGTATTTGATACCTAGTTTCACAGCATCTTGGTCAGAAAAAATGCTTGATATGATTTCAATTTTCTTAAGTTTACTGAGGCTTGATTTGTGACCCAAGATGTGATCTATCCTGGAGAATGTTCCATCTACACTTTAGAAGGAAGTGTATTCTTCTGTATTTGGATGAAAAGTCCTGAAGTAATCACTTAGGTCCATTTGGTCTTATGTTTCATTTAATGTTTGTGTTTCCTTATTAATTTTCTGTTTTGATGATCTGTTCTCGTTGATGGAGTTGGATCTTCTCTCTCTGAAGGGCAGTACTGTGTCGAGTAGTAGGTTTTGGAGTGTCTATGGGTTAGATATGGCTTTGGGCAGCCTGTCTGCTAGTGTGCAGTGTTGTGTTTCTGTTTTATTGAAGGATTGTGTGGGCTATCTGGGCACGTGCTTGCTGGCCTTTTGGTGGGCTTGGTTTTGGTGTTGAGATGGAGGCCGTTGGGAAGACCCTCATCTATGAATGTTCCCTGAGGTCATGAGTTCTCTGGTGGGATTGGAATTGGGTCTCTCATTTCAGGGGTTCAGGCTCATATTGAACCTCTAAGACCTCACAAGCCACACTGCACAAAAGACAAGTTTCCAATACTCTTGGTGAGGGCAACACTCAGCAGCCCAGGACATCCAGCAAGGCTTATACCAAAGTCCCCTAATGTTTCTAAGAAGGCCTTTTGACCTGTTTGGGGCAGCATGGGTTTAATTCAATCTCAGATATGGCCTTATTCCAGCTTGCAGTTGCTCCTAATGTTCACAGTTGCCCCTGAAGTCCCCAGTCTATTCCCCACCTGGACATGAGGCAACAAAGATCAAGGCTCATTAGGACTCATACACTCTCTTGGGCTGGAGAAAGGGGAGGATATGACAGCCACATATGTGTTGTGCTGGAGAGTGGCTGTTGTGCCCTGTTGGGTGTTGTTACAGTCTAAGATAGATTGTGAGTTCTTCCATAGGAAAGGGGCACAGTTTGTGGTTCCCTAGAAAGAGCTCAGCTGTTAAAGCTCCCACCAAGTTGCAGGCAGTAACCTGTAACTGCTCATAGCCTGGAGGTAGCTGCAACATCTGGGATCAGGACCACATCCATGGTGTTTTTTCTGCTGCCTCTAGCACCCCTCCTGGCTTTGTCAATGGTAGTCATGTCTATTTCCTCAGCCTTGTTTTAGTAGCCCTCTCAGTGCATCCTCATAGCCGCTAGCCCCCTACCTCTTCCTGGGATCTTCACTGCAGCCTCTGGCCCCAGACCCACCCTCTGCTGCAGGTCAAGCTTGCTAGCCACTCATCCTGGACCGCTGTCCTCACCCTCTGGTCTGGGCTGAGGCTCGTGAGCTGCTTATGGGCTGAGAAGCTCTGTTGGGCAGCTTTCTGTGTATTTTGCCTTCTGAACCCCACTGTTGCATGGCACTCTGAGGTTCCACAGCTCCCCCTTGGTCCCACCTGAAAGGGGATTTCCTAGTGTGTGGAAACTTTTCCTCCTTCATGACTCCTTCCCTCCCTAGGAGCACAAACTCCTGTCCTGAAGTCCTCTATCTTTCTTTTTTAAATGTGTTTCCTTTATCCTACCTCATTTCAGGGAAATTAGCTTGCCTTTCTGGAGGCCCGGGGTCTTCTGTGGTCATTGAGAAGTTGCTCTGTAGGAGTTGTTCCATATTTTTTTTTTAAATGTATTTGTGGAGAGCAGGCAATCTCTGCCATCTTCTCTGCCCCGTCTTTTTTTAGCTTAAAAAAATTTTTTTTTTTATTAACGTATAGTTGATTTGGTTGATTTCTTTGATGATCCATTTGTAGTTTAATAACATATGTATTGGGGCTTCGCTTGTAGCTCAGCCAGTAAAAAATCTGCCTGCAGTACAGGAGGCCCAGGTTCGATCCCTGGGTTGGGAAGATCCCCTGGAGAAGGAAATGGCAACACACTCCAGTATCCTTGCCTGAAAAATCTCATGGACACAGGAGCCTGGTGGACTTCAGTCCATGGAGTCTCCAAGAGTCAGGCATGACTGAGCAACTAACACTTACTTACTTAACATATGTATAGCCTCAAAGTGTTTGTGTTTTTAACAGGTTTTCTCCCTTCAGTTGATTTCTGATCACATAGTGTTTTGGTCAGAGAAGATGCTCTATATGATCTCTATCTTCTTCAATTTACTAAAGATTGATCTGTGATCCAGATGATATCTATCCTGGAGAATATTTTGTGTACATTTGACTATATTTTTCTGCTTTGGATGGAATTTCCTATAAATTAAGTCTATCTATTATGTCTATCTGGTCTAATATGTCATTTAAGGCTTGAGTATTTTAAAAAATTAATTTCTCTCTCAGTGATCTGTCCCTTGAAATATGTGAAACTCTCAAATCCCCCACTATTATTGTGTTACTGTCAATTTCCCCTTTTATGACTGTTGCTGCTGCTGCTGCTGCTAAGTCGCTTCGGTCGTGTCTGCCTCTGTGCGACCCCATAGATGGCAGCCCACCAGACTCTCACAGAGTCGGACACGACTGAAGCGACTTAGCAGCAGCAGCAGCAGCAGCAACAGTCATAAAAGGGGAAATTGACAGTAACACAATAATAGTGGGGGATTTGAGAGTTTCACATATGAGTGTTTGCCTTATCTATGGATGTGCTCCTGTGTTGTGTGCATATATATTTCCCACTGTTTTATCATCTTCCTGGATTGATTCCATAATAATTATATATGTCCTCCCTGTCTCTTGTAACAGTCTTTATTTTAAAGTCTATTTTATTTTTCTGATACGAGTTTTGGTATTCCAACCTTCTTTTGATTTCCATTTGCCTGGAATATCTTTTTCCATCCCCTCACTTTCAATCTGTTTCCATAGGCCTGAAGTGTGTCTCTTGTAGATAGCCTATATAATAGTCTTTGTTATATCCCTTTAGACAGTCTTTTGGTTGGAGCATTTAATCCATTTACATTTATGGTAATTATCAATATCTATGTTCCTATTGTTATTTTCTCAATGGGTTTTGGTTTGTTTTTGTAAGTTTTTTTTTCTTCTGTTTCTTTTTTATTTTTTTTTTCTTGTGGTTTGATGACCATCTTTAGAATTGCTTTTTCCTTTATGTATGTGTTTCTACCATAGTTTTTTGTTTGCATTTCCTGTAAGATTTTGCTATAGCAGTATGTGTATACTCATATATACTCATTTCTTTTCATTCTTTTCTCTCTCTCTCTCTACACACACACGCACAGATTGGTTCCAAATTGGGAAAGGAGTGAATCAAGGCTGTATAGTGTCACATGCAGAGTACATCACATGAAATGCCAGACTGGATGAAGCACAAGTTGGAATCAAGGTTGCAGGGAGAAATGTCAATAACCTCAGATATGCAGTTGACACTACCCTTATGGCAGAAAGCAAAGAGGAACTGAAGAGCCTATTGATGAAAGTGAAAGAGGAGAAAGTAAAAGCTGGCTTAAAACTCAACATTCAGAAAACAAAGATCATGGCATCTGGTCCCATCACTGCATGGCAAATAGATGGGGAAACAATGGAAACAGTGAGAGACTATTTCTTTGGGCTCCAAAATCACTGCAGATGGTCACTGCAGCCCTGAAATTAAAAGATGCTTGCTTCTTGAAAGAAAAGCTATGACCAACCTAGACAGTATATTAAAAAGCAGAGACATTACTTTGCTGACAAATGTCCATCTAGTCAAAGCTATGGTTTTTCCAGTAGTCATGTATGGATGTGAGAGTTGTACCATAAACAAAGCTGATGGGCAAAGAATTGATGCTTTTTAACTGTGGTGCTGCAGAAGACTCTTGAGAGTCCCTTGGACTGCAAGGAGATCAAACTAGTCACTCTTAAAGAAAATCAGACCTGAATATACATTGGAGGGACTGATGCTGAAGCTGAAACTCCAATACTTGGGCCACCTGATGCGAAGAACTGACTCATTGGAAAAGACCCTGATACTGGGGAAGATTGAAGGTGGGAGGAGAAGGATACAACAGAGGATGGGATGATTCAGTGGTACCACCGACTCGATGGACATGCATTTGGGCAAGGTCTGGGAGTTGGTGATAGACAGGGAAGCCTTGGGATCACAAAGAGTTGGACATGAGGCAGTGGCACTCCACTCCAGTATTCTTGCTTGGAAAATCCCATGGATGGAGGAGCCTGGTGGGCTGCAGTCCATGGGATTTCGAAGTCGGACACGACTGAGCAACTTCACTTTCACATTTCACTCTCATGCATTGGAGAAGGAAATGGCAACCCACTCCGGTGTTCTTGTCTGGAGAATCCCAGGGACAGAAGAGCTTGGTAGGCTGCCATCTCTGGGATCGCACAGAGTCGGACACGACTGAAGTGACTTAGCAGCAGCAGCAGAGCAACTGAACTGACTGACTGATACATACATGTGTGTGTGTGTGTGTGTGTGTGTGTGTGTTTGTGTGTGTGTGTGTGTATATATATAGTTACTGGTTTCTTATTTTTAAATGCAATTCCCATTTCTTATATTTGTACTCTCTTCATAGTTCTTGGTTTTGATATTATATTTGTGTATGGCTGATTTCCAGCTTTTTGCTTTTACTGGTGAGCTTTCCTATTTGTGATTTCTTATTTCTAGTTGTGGCCCTTTTTCCCCTGCCTAGAGAAGTTCCTTGGCTTGGTGGTGCTGAATTCTCTTGGCTTCTACTTGTCTTTAAAGTTTTTTATTTCTCCCTTGAATTTGAATAATAACTTTTCTGGGTAGAATATTCTAGTGTTGTAGGTTTTTCCCTTAGTTTTTCTGAGTTTAATTAATATGTGTTCTGGTATGTTCCTCCTTGGATTTATCCTGTATCTTCATTTCCTGGTCTTGTGTGGTTTCCTTTCACATTGTATGGAATATTTGGACTATAATTTCTTCAATATTTTCTTAGGCCCTTTCTCTTTATCTTTGTCTTCTGGGATCCCTATTATTCAAACGTTGGTGAAATGCACCAAACAAACAATGTTGTATCCTCATTTCTTTTCATTCTTTTTTCTGTATTCTGTTCCATGGCAGTTATTTCCATGGAAGAGGGTCTGTTTTCCAGATGGAGTAGAAGCACTGAGACTTGTGTTCCATGTGGCTTTATTGGCCTGAAGTGTGTGCTCTATTCCTAAGGAGGTGAGCATGAAGGAAGTGAGCCCTGTATGTGCACGTCAGGTCTATATGCTACCCGTGCAGCCATTTGCAATTCTGCCAGAAGCAGCCCAAGATTGTGTCTGTTTCTCTGTTGTATTCATCCCAGACCTCTTGCTAGGCTGTTGCTGGGGGGCAAGGTTTTGTGACTGCTGGTCTTCCCTCTGGGGCCTAGGCTGCCTCTGTGGTAGGACTCTCCAGGACCTGTCTATTCCAGATCTAGCTCTAAGCTGTATTGGAGGTGGGCAGAGCTGAAGGGCTCCCACTGGGAAAGGAATTACTTTGTATCACACCCTAGGGACTCTCTATGATAGATAAGTGATTCTGTGATGCCACCAACCAGCTGGTTTATTCATCAACAGTCTACTGCTACCAAATTTGCCACGGTCAAGGTCACAAGGCTGCCAACACTGGAACTGTGAAGTGCTGTGAGCGTGCTGACAGTAATTTCCTGTGGGCACCTATGCTCTCACCTGCATGTGCTAATGGTGGTGCTCCTATGGCAGACTTATGCCCAGCTCTGTGTGTGTTAATGATGGGCTCTGAGTTTTGGCCTGGACTACACTCCAAGCCCTCTGGAACTAGACCATATTCTCTCTCAGGGACCTTTCATTGAAGCCTGTGTTTCATTGCCTAGCTGGGCAGGGCACATTAGAAACCCTGCCCAGTGCCTGTTTGGGGTGGGAAGTGGCATGAGGTAGCAACTAATACATGTACAGCAGCTGATACACATGCACTCCTTGCAAGTAGAGTTCATGCCCCTTCTGTCCATCTCTCTGTCTTAGAAGGCCTCTGTGAAGGAAAGGGGGAGTTCCCAGGGAGACCACCTGTGTGGACCTTTCCTCTTTCACAACTTCCTCCCAGAGGTGCCAGACTCATTCCAATACCTTTTATCCCATCCTGCTCAGTTACATGGGAATCTTTCCTGCTGCTTTGGTTGTATAAGAGATCTCATGTTAGCTTTCAGTTGGTTTTCTGTGAAATTCATTCTACATGTAAATGTATTTTTGATGTGTCTGCTGGGGGAGGTGAGTCCCATGTCCTTCTACTTCACCATTTTGATCCAAAAAGAGTATTTTTCAAATATTAATCCTTAACATGAGAGAAAGAAAGTGTTGCCTTTTATTTTTTAGAGCTCACTCAAGTTCTTGAATGTGACCCTGAATTATGTGTGAAATTCTGTTTTGTCCAGAAGGAGAGTTCTCAATGTTAAATCCTGGACTAGCAATGTTTGGGATGCAGAGCAGATGCTACTCAGCTATTGAGGTGTGTGCTCTGCGATGGAGGCTGGCAGGGCCCTCTGAGGAACATTTGCATGTCAGCATGTTGCTTCTCTGTGCCTCACTTTCTTCATGGGGACACTGAGGACCTCAGTGCTCAGCCCCTTGAGCATTTTCTCTCTGCCTGTCTGATCTCAAGCCTGCTGCACATCTCCTACATTGTGCCGTGTCTTTGGTAACAGGCTCCCTGTGAGCCTCTGAAGGATATGAGCTGATTTCCATGCGGAATGACTTGCTAGGGTGAGAAGGAAAGCCTGCCTAGGGTTAGGCAGGTAGGAAGAAGCTAATGGAAGTCTGGGGTAGGGGGAAGGTGGGAGCTGAGGCAGATCTCAGAACTGAGATGCAAATCCAGACTCAGTTCTGGTCATAAAAAATAGATAAACTTTGGGGACTTTTAGGATGGGTCTGCTTCCAAACTCATTCAGGTTGTTGGCAGAATCCAGTTCCTTGGAGGTGTAAGACTGAATATCCTGTCCCTTGCTGGCTGTCAGCTGAGGCTGCCCTTAGCTCCTAGAGGCCTCTCTGGTTATGGCCCTTGGACCTAAATCTCAGAACCAGCAATGTTATATGGAAGTCTCATGGTGGGAATTCTTCCACCCCCTTGGATCTCTCAAGCTCTCTATCCTGGGCTTTCTCCAGCTCTCCTCTGGGACAGCTCCCTGGAGTCTCCAGGATCTCTATGACTCTCCCTCTGAGGCTTCTTTTCTGCTTCTAGCTTGAGAAAGTTTCCTACTTTTAAGGGTTCATGTGAGTCAGTTGTGCCCACTCAGATAACTGAGAGTAATCCCGCATCTCAAGATCTATAACCTGAAATACTTCTGTGAAGACCTTCTTGCCATACATCGTAACATAATGACATAAGCACATGTTCTGAGGACTAAGGTGTAGGCTTCTCTATGGGGCTAGGGGGTATCATCATTTTACTGCCTGGAACAAGGCAACATCTTATAGTCTGGACTGTCCACCAACCAGGGTCTATGCCTCCTTTGTTGCCACTCTAAAATCTGTCCTGCCCAAGCTGTTTGAATGTTGATCTGCCATGCCCTTCCCTGCTATGGGGCAGCTATCCCTCTCCCCTTGGTGATGGGCTTGCCCCTCCTGACCTCTCACCTCTATTACACCCTTCCTAAAATTCTGGATGGGTTCATACACTTTTAATTACACTGAGGAACAGGAGGATTGTCATGAAATGGACCATCAGAAACACAGTGAGCACAGCGGACTGGGGCTTGGGTTTGTGGGGTTCAGAGCTCTGAGGAGACCCTGAAGATTTTTATCAAGCTCTTAAGATCCAAAGTCTTATATTATTGACATGTCAAATATATTTCATCCTTAGATAAAGCATGTAAATGGATGTGGTGTGCTATTTCAGGAGTTTTCACGGAAACTAGGTTGAACTCTTATATGGAATAAAAGCAGGAAGAGTGAAGTAAAACTTTGTTAGCCTTTCCCCTGCCTGCCTATGGACCTGGTAGTTGTGTTGGATGCCTATGTATTTCAGGACTGTGTAAGGACTAAGTGGAGGGGGGGCAGGATAAACCTCATAAGTGACACAGCTTATTATTTATTCCTTACTTCTCTGCATCCTCCGTATTCCAGTGTGGAGTTCTGGGCCAACATAGCACCTTGGGGCACAGCTTTCTTGATCCTCACCCTCCTGCTCTGCTGTCCAGTATTAAAAAGTCATCCCTCAGGCCAATAAAGGCTGTTGGCAGTTGCAGATTTGTGTCTCACAATTCAGTCCTCAGCGATGCACAATACCAGAACTAAACTAACTTGGCTAAGCCTGGGTTCTGCACCCATCCCCAAACACTGACCTCTGTGGTTAGTGGATAAAAGATCCCAAAGGGCTTCACCCAGTAGATTCTACCCTTCCATGATCCCATCTCTCTGTTAGGTGTCAGGCTTGAGTCACATCCCTCACTGAGGCCACACTTGTGTATATGTGTGCACGTTAGTCTTCCTGAAGATCATACATTCTGTCAAAAAGGCCCACCCAGCGAAGCATTATATTATCCTGGTTGCTTGCATCCATCTTTCCATACACACAAAGGATTTCCTGGTACATGCCCTGACCTGGAGTCCTAAAGGTGGTGGTTTTTCATTTGAGATGAGAACCTCCTTGCATTTCTCATGTTGAATCCACTTGCATTTCCTCTGAAAGATATATGCCACCACAGCATGGTGACTTGCTAGTTCTCCTTAGCATTTCTTCTTTCCTATCACATCCAACAACAATAGTCCTATTCAAAAATGAATACTTGCAAGTAATGAATTTATCTTCTGTTTGCTGGTATTTTTTCTGTTCCCTGCAGATATTCGCACAAGCAATCACTTTCATAATAAACTGTAATCATCAAATCAAAAGCCTGTGAGATGGTTCAAGTATTACAGAACAAAAGAGAATAGAAGTCTACCTCCAAGATGAACTGAGATTTTATTTTAATTTTTGAATTTTGATTCTAGGTAACGGGACACTGATTGGAGCATCAGCAAATGTGGTTTGTGCAGGAATTGCAGAGAAGCATGGATATGGATTCTCTTTCATGGAATTTTTCAGGTACTTAAAAAATTGGGGCTGATGCACTGGGATGATCCAGAGGGATGGTACGGGGAGGGAGGAAGGAAGGGGGTTCAGGATGGGGAACACGTGTATACCTGTGGCAGATTCATGTTGATGTATGGCAAAACCAATACAATATTGTAAAGTAATTAGCCTCCAATTAAAATAAATAAATTTATATTAAAAAATAAAAACTATAAAACAGAAAAAAATAAAAAATAAAACTTACACTCAATAAAAAAATAAATTTTCTATATAGTCTAAATTTATTAGTTCCTAAGCTTAAATAATTAAAAATAAGCCACACATATTTAATATAAGTATGTTTTAATAATCAGCAAGACGTTGATATTTTATGTTGTTTTGAACATTCCAATGGGGATTTGTGCCTTGACTGTCCAGGATGAGGGTGCATAATGAGAGTTTGACATCCTGCATGGTATTACCTAGTGAAAAAATTCATGATAGAAAGGATCCAGGAAAATTGAAGACTGGGGGCAGCCTGGGAGCAGGTGCCTCTCAGGAGTATAGCACAGAGAGGAGTCCTTGGATGGGGGAGTGCAGCTGATGCCAGCTCCTGCAAAGGAGAATCTGCTCTGAGGGAGCTAGGCTTGCTCTGGGGCCCCAGCCCTTGCATGCTTGTTTTTTAATGGCACCACTGCAATTTGGATGCAGGAACTGGGTAAAATAGTCTTTGGTGGTGCCTGTAAAATAATGCTGCCAAAATGAACTGAAATTTATTTGGGGGATACAGTGGTGGTTATCTCATGGAGGCATGCATCCACATCATCTAGGCTGAACCCAACTTTTGATTTCTAGAAATAAGAGACAATTACCTTTATAGATATATAAAGCTCTCAAGGCCACATTCTTTTGCAATAACATAATTATAAATTCAGATCTCACTAAATTATAAATTCAGTATTCTCCAGACACCAGATGCCATAATCCACTTCTCTGTGTTTCAGGCTGGGCTTTCCAATGATGGTTGTCTCCTGCATGGTTGGGATGTGTTACCTCCTTGTTGCTCATATCGTGATGGGATGGAATTAGTAGATAACAATGTATGAAGACTAAGGGAAACTTGACCCATCATCAATGTCAGTAGAAAAATGCCGCAAAACCACTTTTTGGAGAAAAAAAGGTGCTTACCATGGGGGTGCTCTGGAATGGAGACCTTTGCTATCCACATTCTTATTTGAGTGAAGCTGGCAAACTGATAAATACGAGATAACTTACCCAAGATTCTACTATAGGAAAATGTGTATATTTCAATATATATCTTGCTCTGTTCTATAGGAAAAGACACAAAAGGCTTGTATTGTTTAAATGTCACTTCTTCTGAGGTGACTGTTTTCCTTCATGTAATCACTTTTTATGTTAAAATAATAAGAATTCAAATTGTGTATACTCTGAATGCATACCCTTCTTGGGAAGGGCATACAACTTGGAAGGAAACATTAAATGTATTTAAAACATACTGCCCCTTGAGAAAAGGTCTTAGAATTTGTTAGTCTCTTACTTTTCAGTAGAGAAACTATTGATGTTGTCCATATAGGTCCGCTCCTGTGGATACAGCAGGACGAGTAGAAGGAAAGTAGTTCTGAATGGGCAGATGGAAGATACTTAGCTCTGTCCATCATTTTTGTTCTTCAGCAAGTGAAAAAAATGTTCATGTCTGCAATAAAAGAAACAATGAAAGTTCCACCAGATTTTCTATCAAGTTTGTCAATTCTCCTGATACTGTCTCCAGAATTAATAGGTAAACGATCCAGTACCTATTAAATCCTGTTTCATCATGATAGAAAGAGACAGCACTGAAGGAACAAATGGCTTTTCTATGAATGTTGAAACGACAGAGTTAAACATTGTTCTGATGCCTCATGCGTAAACCCTGAAGGTCCAAGGACGATGGGGACACACTTTTACTGTCTGAATTCAAGATAAAGAGTGTTCTTCTCCTGCATATGAAGATCATGTCCTTCTTGAGTTGCATTAGTAGCTATGTACAGGTTTGAAAGTCACCTCTATCCAGATTAAGGCCATGTGCAGGCAAGGGTGGAGGGACAGGTGGCCAAGCAACAGACACAACTAACATGGGAATTGGAACCACTTCCTCTTGCAATTTGTGTGTGCCTTCCAGATCTTGGGCCCCAGTCTCCTAAACACCACATAACAGAAGACAATGTGCATGCCTAACTTTCTGGATCAGTTGGTTAGAGGATATTTGGTTTACAGCACACAGTTCAACTTTGCCTGGTGGCAATGTTTCCCACAATAAGGTCTTCAAACTGTAGCAGGGCCCAGTAGCACCCAAGAGCTGCCTTTACAATGAAGACTAGTAGTCAGAATGGGAGCGTGTGGACCTTATCCAGCCATTCATGCTCTGCATTGTGATTTCCCCAAGGAGGTCAGCCAGAGACACTGGGACTCCTTCAGTGTGCTATGCCATTGCAAAAGGCCCAGTTGACAAGGCAGATTGCTTGACAGCTTGGCCTGCTGAAAGGCCTTCATTTCCTTGAGTGTTCCTCAACATTTGCAGCTTCAGGAAGTCATCTGGTAATGGGTTGGAGTAGCTTCTCCAATGTGTTATATGTTTCCTACAAGATTGAAAGTGGACCTCCAAGAATTGTACTTTTAAATTTTTGTGTGTGATTAGTGCAATAATTTGTCTCTCACTTTGCAGGGTAATTTTAAGTCACTGATTGGTATTAGCCTTTAAATTTTCCATTGAGAAATGAAACTGAGGTGGTGTACTTTTTTGCTTTTACTATCTTGGTATGGATGAGAAGCTTCCTAATATAAAAGAGAACAATTTTGGAGAGTCTAACAGTTATTTATCATATTATCTATCCCAGAACTTATTCTGGAGCTAGGGAAATAACCTCAAATGGGTCTACTACTCCACAGAATCAAGTATTGTATGAGCTTAGACCAAGAATGCATCCACCATTTGACCTCTGTAGGCTGCTACTCTATAAGTAACTAGAAGGCATTTTGGGTCACTGAGAATTGCAGAAAATTAATACTAGAAAAGAAAATCTGTTTTCATCAATGTGCAAATTACTGTTATTGTGCTTGTTCAGTTGCTAAGAGGTGTCTGACTATTTGCAACCCAATGAAATGCAGCATGCCAGGCTTCCCTGTCCTTCAGTATCTCCCAGGGTTTGCTCAAACTCATATACATTAAGTTGGTGATGCCATCCAAACATCTCATCCTCTGTTGCCCACTTCTCCTCCTGCCCTCAATCTTTCCCAGCATCAGGGTCTTTTCCAATGAGTCAGGTCTTCGCATCAGGTGGCTGAAGTATTGGAGCTTCAGCTTCAATATCAGTCCTAAGGAATATTCAGGGATGATTTCCTTTAGGATTGAGTGATTTGATCTCCTTGCTGTCCAAGGGACTCTCAAGAGTCTTCTCCAATACCACAGTTCAAAAGCATCAATTCTTTGGCACTCAGCCGTCTTTATGGCCTAACTCTCACACTCATACATGACTACAGGAAAACCATAGCTTTGACTATACAGGCCTGTGTCTGCAAAGTGATTTTTCTAGTTTTTAATACACTGTCTAGGTTTGTCATAGCTTTTCTTCCAAGGAGCAAGCACCTTTTAATTTTATGACTGCAGCCACCATCTGCAGTGATTTTGGAGCCCAAGAAAACAAAATATGTCACTGTTTCCATTATTTCCCCATCTATTTGCCATGAAGGGATAGATCAGATGCCACAATCTTAGTTTTTGAATGTTGAGTGTTAATTTTTCACTCTCCTCTTTCATCTTCACCAAGAGGCTCTTAGGTTCCTCTTCACTTTCTGCCATTAGAGTGGTATCATCTGCATATCTGAGATTGTTGGTATTTCTCCTGGCAATCTTGATTCCAGCTTGGGATTCATCACAACGGGTATTTCGCTGATGTATTCTACATGTAAGTTAAATGTTGTCATGTCTAAGTGTTGTCAGTGAAGCAGAAGTAGATGCATTTTTCTGAATTCCTTTGCCTTTTCTATGATCCAGTGGATGTTGGCAATTTGGTCTCTGGTTCCTTTATCTTTTCTAAATTCAGCTAGTACATCTGGAAGTTGTCTATTTAACTGCTAAAGCCTAGTTTGAAGGATATTGAGAATTACCTTGCTAGCATGTGAAATGAGTGCAATTTGTATAGTAGTTTGAGCACTCTTTGGCATTGCCTTTCTTTGGGATTACAATGAAAAATGACCTTTTCCAGTTCTGTGGCCACTGCTGAATTTCCAAATTTGCTGGCATTTTCAGTGCAACACTTTAACAACATCATCTTTTAGGATTTGAAATAGCTCACCTGGAGTTCCATCACCTCCACCTAGCTTTGTTCATAATAATACTTCCAAGGCCCACTTGACTTCACATTCCAGGATGTCTAGTTTTAGGTGAAAAACTGCATCATCATGGTTATCCTGGTCATTAAGACCTTTTTTTGTACAGTTTTGTGTATTCCTGTTACCTCTTGTGAATATCTTCTGCTTCTGTTAGAGCCTTACTGTTTCTGTCCCTTATTGTGCCCATTTTGAATGAAATATTCCCTTGATATCTCTAGTTTTCTTGAAGAGCACTCTATTATTTCCCATTCTATTGTTTTCCCCTATTTCACTGCATTGTTCACTTAAGAAGGCTTTCCTTTCTCTCCTTGCTGTTGGGTGCATCTTTCCCTTTATCTTTTGCCTTTAACTTCTCCTCTTTTCTCAGCTATTTGTAAGGCCTCCTAGGAGAACCATTTTGCCTTGTTACATTTCTTTTTCTTTGGGATGGTTTTGATCACTGACTCCTGTACAATGCTATGAACCAACTCATTGGAAAAGACCCTGGTGCTGGGAAAGATTGAAGGCAGAAGAAGAAGAGGGCGACAGAGGATAAGATGTTTGGATGCCATCACTGATTCAGTGGACATGAATTTGGGCAAACTCTGGGAGATGGGTGAGGGACAGGGAAGCCTGGTGTGCTGTGATCCACGGGATTGCGAAGAGTTGAATACAATTTGGTGATTGAATGACAGACCCTGTGATGAAAAAGACATCTTTTTTGGTGTTAGTTCTAGAAGGTCCTGTAGGTCTTCATAGAACTATTCAACTTCAGCTTCTTTGGTATCAGTGGTTGGGAATAGATTTAGATTAGTGTGATGTTGAATGGTTTTCCTTGGAAATGAATCGAGTTCACTCTGTTGTTTTGGAAATTGCACCCAAGTGATGCATTTTATACTCTCTTGTTGACAATAGGGCTACTCCATTTCTTCTAAGGGATCCTTGCTCACAGGAGTAGATGTAATGGTCATCTGAATTAAATTCCCCCATTCCCATCCATTTTAGTTCACTGATTCCTAAAATGTCAGTGTTCACTCTTGCCATCTCCTGCTTGACTACATCCAATTTACCTTGATTCACAGACCTCACATTCCAGGTTCTTATGCAATATTGTTCTTTACAGCATCAGACTTTACTTTCACCACCAGACAGTCAACAACTAGGTCATGGCTCATGGCTTCACTAGTTACAGAAGGCTGTGGCCCATGTGATCATTTAGTTTATCTTTATGTGATTGTGGTTTTCATTCTGGAGGCTGTGAGATTGTAATTCTTGCTTTTTCTGTCTGCCCTCTGATGGATGAGGATAATAGGCTTGTGCAAGCTTCCTGATGGGAGGGACTGGCTTTGGGGAAAACTGGGTCTTGCTTTGGTGGGCAGGGCCATGCTCAGTAAATGTTTAATACAAGTGTCTGCTGATGGGTGATGAGGAAGCCCAAGGTGGTGGAATAGAGGACATGCACTCATCTTCTCTTGCAAGAACACCAAAATCGCAACTAGCTATTGAATAACTATTGATAGGAGAACATTGGAACATCACTAAAAAAGATACCTTATATCCAAGGACACAGGAGAAGCCACAACAAGACAGTAGGAGGGGAACAATCAAATTGAAATCAAATCCCATACCCAACAGGTGGGTTACCCACACTTTGGAGAACAATAATTCCAAAGAAGTTCTTGCTCTGTTATGAAGATTCTAGGCCCCTCATCAGACTTCTCAACCTGGGGATTTGGCAAAGGGACTGGGAATTCCCAGGGAATCTGACACTGAAGAACAGAGAGATTTGATTACAGAAACTCCACAGGACTGGGGAAAGCAGACACTCTAGGAGAGCAGAAACAAAACCTTGTGTGTATCAGGACCCAGGGGAAAGGAGCAGTGACCCCACAAGAGACTGAGCCAGATCTACCTGTGAGTGTTTGAGGGTCTCCTTTGGAGGTTGGAGGTGTGGGTTGGCAGTGGCCAGTCACAGGCGCTGGCAGCAGAAATTCTGGGAGGCACATATTGGCCTACATCCTTTCAGAGGTTGCCTTTAGCCCTACCATAGAGCTTGTAGACTCTAGGACTGGGTCACCTCAGGCCAAACAACTAACAGGGCAGGAGCAGAGCAGCAGACAAGTTCTTGTTAAATGGCTGCAAATGGCTATGATCTTTCACCACACCTTTCTCTGAAGAAGATGTGAGGGGAGATCACAAGCATGTCCTCAGTTGTGCTGAAGGATTCTTTCTTAAAGGAAAATGGCCTCCTTTGAAGAACATACTTAGGTCTAGGAAATGGCTGAGGTAACTAATCCTTCTTAGGATCCTTGATACTTCTTATCAGATCCAGATTTCATCCAGTTTTATGTGTGAAGCTACCCATGTAATTCATTACCATGAACTCCACGATCGACTTGCCTTTTGGCATAGGTCTCTGAAGTTCACTGCAGTCAATGTGCCCACCCTGACTGTGACAATGAAGTGCTTCACAATGAAGTACCTCTTTTGCCTTGGGATCACGTTATCACCATTGGGAAAAGAGGACTTCCTTCCATTACTGTGTCCCCTACTCTCAACAACTCTCCAGAGGAAAGTCATAACAGGGGTTTCCAAAGATGTTGTGCCCTCCTTTACACCTTGCCACACCTGATGCCTTCATGAAGGAAGTGGCCTCTGGATTCTCTTGCAGAGAATGCATGGAGCAGTGTGGTAGATCAGACACAGTCAGTCCAAGCCTTTGAATTCTTTTGTATATATGCCAAGAACTAACCAGCTGTACCTAGAATTTACACCCCATTAGGGAAATAAAAAAGAAGTGGTCTTTTTCAGGCTTCACAGGCAAAAGAGCAGATCAGGCCTCTGATCTTGCTTCTAATCTGCCCAGACTGGGAGTGACCAGGAGAGACTGCCTGATGTGAGTGTAAGGCTTGTAGTACCATAAATAAGATGGGGGAAGAATTTTGAGATTGTTGAGCCCCTGGAGGGGACCTGGCCAACCAAGCCCCAGACTTAACAACATTCCAGGTTTTACAAGACAAAACAAGCAACATTATCATGAAATCAGGCTTGCAGTTTGGTCACAGGTTGATGGTGATATCTGTCTTGGGATTATAAGTGGGAACCTGAATTGCAATCTTTGAAATCTCACCCACGGAGTAGATGCACTTCCTGGGAACTTTTCCCAATTGGGACTCCAGATGTGCTGTGACACGGGACTTTCCAGTGCTGATTCAGTCTGGATGTTGGTCAAAACCCAATTTAGTGATGTATTCTCTGCTCTTTCTATCTCTCTTTTCCTTTAATGTTAGTATATTTAACTTAAGCTAGATAATTCTCTAATAAATATTTGTATTACTTATTTGTATATAATAAGTGGATTATTTTGTTAGCAAACCCTTTAAACATGAAACAAAAGTGAAGACTTTTGGCAAAATACACCTCTTCCAAGTGATCAACCCAATACATGTAATTTCAAATTCCAAGTAAGTGCTGACTTGTTGAAACATTATATTTCATCCTTCATTGTGTGATATCCACAGACTCCAATTCCCTATGTACTCCCTACACAGAGTGGGAACTTTTTCAATAAGCAAAATAGTTTTTCTTGAAGTAGACTTTATATCTCTATCAGGATATACTAGTTTGTTAGATCCCTGGAGAAATGAAGGGTTTGGGGGATGTCTTGAGGCAAATTCATATCATCTTGGGAGACAACTAACTCAAGCGCAGCCACAAAATGGTTGTTACACGGTGAGGCTGCTCTCCTGTACACTTCTGAGGGTGGTCCAGTCAGAGTTTTTTGGTTCAGTGTTCTCAGGTAGGTCTGAGTTTAACTACATATCTTTGCCCCACTATCAGGGTCCCTCTTCTTCCTCACCAGCATCATTGCCAAACCTCACAGTCAGGCTCTGGGTCTGGGCGTCAGCAGATATGCTGGCTCCTTCCAAGTCGCCTTCAAAGCTTTCTGACCAACCACTCATGCCATCAGTTGAAGACATTATCCTTGGCTTTCAGCTTGTATACAGTTTCCTGTTTATCTGTCAGGAGAAGCCATGTGATTCCAGACACCTTGGTGATCAAAGTCCACTGAGGTCCAATGTCTTGTCCTCCTGCTGACCTTCAGGGATAGCAATGCTGCTGTAGCCATGAGCAGCATGGTTCTATTCTCTCCAGAAAGGAGGGTAAAACCCTGCCTCCCTCAGAAATGTGAGGAAAATAGTTCCAGTTCTTACTATGGGAGTTTTTTTTCCTGGATCCACTTAAGTTATGGATTAGGCAGGGAACAGAGAGCACAGTAAAACTGCAAAATATGAGAAGCATTTGATGAAATAACTCTTTGCAAAGTATGGGCACAGTATTAAGAAACTACAAAGGGGAGTGAAGTGCCTGTAGTTTGTAATGGTGAAATAGCATTCAGTTCAGTTCAGTTCAGTTCAATCACTCAGTGGTGTCCGACTCTTTGCGACCCCATGAATCACAGCACGCCAGGCCTCCCTGTCTACCACCAACTCCCGGAGTTCACTTAGACTCACGTCCATCGAGTCAGTGATGCCATCCAGCCATCTCATCCTCTGTCATCCCCTTCTCCTCCTGCCCCCAATCCCTCCCAGCATCAGAGTCCACTCTTCGCATGAAGTGGCCAAAGTACTGGAGTTTCAGCTTTAGCATCATTCCTTCCAAAGAAATCCCAGGGCTGATCTCCTTTAGAATGGACTGGTTGGATCTCCTTGCAGTCCAAAGGACTCTCAAGGGTCTTCTCTAACACCACAGTTCAAAAGTATCAATTCTTCAGCGCTCAGCCTTCTTCACAGTCCAACTCTCACATCTATACATGACTACTGGAAAAACCATAGCCTTGACTAGACGGACCTTAGTCAGCAAAGTAATGTCTCTACTTTTGAATATGCTATCTAGGTTGGTCATAACTTTTCTTCCAAGGAGTAAGCGTCTTTTAATATCATGGCTGCAGTCACCATCTGCAGTGATTTTGGAGCCCCCCAAAATAAAGCCTGACACTGCTTCCACTGTTTCCCCATCTATTTCCCATGAAGTGATGGGACCAAATGCCATGATCTTTGTTTTCTGAATGTTGAGCTTTAAGCCAACTTTTTCACTCTCCTCTTTCACTTTCATCAAGAGGATTTTTAGTTCCTCTTCACTTTCTGCCATAATGATGGTGTCATCTGCATATCAGAGCTTATTGATATTTCTCCTGGCAATCTTGATTCCAGCTTGTGTTTCTCCCAGTCCAGCGTTTCTCATGATGTACTCTGCATATAAGTTAAATAAGCAAGGTGACAATACACAGCCGTGATGTACTCCTTTTCCTATTTGGAACCAGTCTGTTGTTCCATGCCCAGTTCTAACTGTTGCTTCCTGACCTGCATGCAGATTTCTCAAAAAGCAGGTCAGGTGGCCTGGTATTCCCATCTCTTTCAGAATTTTCCACCATTTATTGTGATCCACACAGTCAAAGGTTTTGGCATAGTCAATAAAGCAGAGATCAGTGGAGAAATAACTCCAGAGATAATGAAGGGATGGAGCCAAAGCAAAAACAATACCCAGCTGTGGATGTGACTGGTGATAGAAGCAAGGTCCGATGCTGTAAAGAGCAATATTGCATAGGAACCTGGAATGTCAGGTCCATGAATTAAGGCAAATTGGAAGTGGTCAAACAAGAGATGGCAAGAGTGAACATCGACATTCTAGGGCTCAGCGAACTAAAATGGACTGGAATGGGTGAATTTAACTAAGATGACCATTATATCTACTACTGTGGGCAGAAATCCCTCAGAAGAAATGGAGTAGCCATCATGGTCAACAAAAGAGTCCAAAATGCAGTACTTGGATGCAATCGCAAAAACGACAGAATGATCTCTGTTCATTTCCAAGGCAAACTGTTCAATATCATGGTAATCCAAGTCTATGCCCCAACCAGTAACGCTGAAGAAGCTGAAGTTGAACGGTTCTATGAAGATCTACAAGACCTTTTAGAACTATCACCCAAAAAAGATGTCCTTTTCATTATGCTGCTGCTACTGCTGCTAAGTCGCTTCAGTCATGTCCGACTCTGCGACCCCAAAGATGGCAACCCACCAGGCTCCACCGTCCCTGGGATTCTCCAGGCAAGAACACTGGAGTCGGTTGCCATTTTCTTCTCCAATGGATGAAAGTGAAAAGTGAAAGTGAAGGCACTCAGTCATGTCCGACTCTGTGCGACCCCATGGACTGAAGCCTATCAGGCTCCTCCATCCATGGGAGTTTCCAGGCAAGAGTACTGGAGTGGGGTGACATTGCCTTCTCCTTTTTATTATAAGGGACTGGAATGCAAAAGTAGGAAGTCAAGAAACACCTGGAGTAACAGGCAAATTTGGCCTTGGAATGCGGAATGAAGCAGGGCAAAGACTAATAGAGTTTTGCCAAGAAGATGCATTGGTCATAGCAAACACCCTCTTCCAACAACACAAGAGAAGACTCTACACATGGACATCAACAGGTGGTCAACAGCGAAATCAGATTGATTATATTCTTTGCAGCCAAAGATGGAGAAGCTCTATACAGTCAACAAAAGCAAGACCAGGAGCTGACTGTGGCTCAGATCATGAACTCTTTATTACCAAATTCAGACTCAAATTGAAGAAAGTAGGGAAAACCATACAAGTATGACCTAAATCAAATCCCTTATGATTATATAGTGGAAGTGAGAAATAGATTTAAGTGCCTAGATCTGATAGATAGAGTGCCTGATGAACTATGGAATGAGGTTCGTGACATTGTACAGGAGACAGGGATCAAGACCATCCCCATGGAAAAGAAATAGCATTATCACTCCCTAAAGCTAAAAATCACTGCAGATGGTGACTGCAGCCATGAAATTAAAAGACGCTTACTCCTTGGAAGAAAAGTTATGTCCAACCTAGATAGCATATTGAAAAGTAGAGACGTTACTTTGCTAACAAAGGTCCATCTAGTCAAGGCTATGGTTCTCCAGTGGTTATGTATGGATGTGAGATTTGGACTGTGAAGAAAGCTGAATGCTGAAGAATTGATGCTTTTGAACTGTGGTGTTGGAGAAGACTCTTGAGAGTCCCTTGGACTGCAAGGAGATCTAACCAGTCCATTCTGAAGGAGATCAGCCCTGGGATTTCTTTGGAAGGAATGATGCTAAAGCTGAAACTCCAGTACTTTGGCCACCTCATGCGAAGAGTTGACTCATTGGAAAAGACTCTGATGCTGGGAGGGATTGGGGCAGGAGGAGAAGGGGATGACAGAGGATGAGATGGCTGGATGGCATCACCGACTCGATGGACGTGAGTCTATGTGAACTCCGGGAGTTGGTGGTGGACAGGGAGGCCTGGCATGCTGCGATTCATGGGGTTGCAAAGAGTCGGACACGACTGAGCAACTAAACTGAACTGAAGTGAAAGCTATGTGAAGAGGGCCTCCAGACAATATGTAGTCAAATGATACAGCAATCTTTTAGTCTGCAGAAAAGAGGAAAAGAGATACCACTGTCAATCCCCCTTTCTTCTAGCTCTTGCCAGCAGTTTCCATTGGCCAAACCCAACCAGAATTACAGGGTGTTGGACACCTTTCAGAGACTTTCCTGGTGGCTTAGATGGTAAAGCATCTGCCTGCAATACGGGAGACCCAGGTTTGATCCCTGGGTTGGGATGGTCTCCTGGAGAAAGAAATGGCAGCCCACTCCAGTATGTTGTCTATGTCGGCCAGCTTCTGGGCCAGAAGCAGAATGGAGAAAGGAGAGGTGAGCCTATAGGTCAGAGGGAGGAGCTGCAGCTCACTTAGAAAGTTCATGTTTCTTTGCTCTGGGAAGATTCCATGCCTCCTCTACTCCAAGACCTCACAATTTATCAACTCCCATTTGCAATTTTACTCCACTGAGTTCATGGAAATCCTCAAAAAAGAACATTGTCTTTAGTAACTTTACAAATTTATTTCTGCAGCTTGATCCAAATTTCTGTCTTATCAAATAATAGCAGTGCCTCTGGCTTCATCAAAGGCCTCGTGTGTACTCTGAATCTTGAACCCTCATTTTTTCAGGAGTTGTACTTTTTCTAAAAAGAAACTGCTCTCCTCTGCACCATCTACCACACCATTTCCACCCACATACAGACATAACTTCATAGGCTTCATTCATTCATTCATTTGTTAATTTAAAGACATTTATTTAATTTTTTTAATGTTCCAGGCAATGTTTCCAGGTTCTAAAGTTGGGAAAGTAAAAACAAACAAAAAATTCTGATCGTATGGAACCTCCATTTAAGACTATCTTAAAAATACTCATCTTCTTCTAACCACCACCCCAGTTCCTAAAACTTTTGGAAACATTTTCTTCTGTGCTATTTGCATCTTTTGTTTTCCAATTCATTCACTTTTTATTACTATAAATAATTCAGGCATAAAAAATTGGAAAATATAATGATTATCTATGTATGTACTACCCATCTTACTTGAAAAAAAATACTGCATGTAATGCAAGTACTCTCTATCCTTCTCAATAACATCAGGCCCCAACTAAAGGTAAATATAAGCACAGATTTGATGGTTTTGCTCTACTTTATGTAATCAAATGGAGAAGGCAATGGCATCCCACTCCAGTACTCTTGCCTGGAAAATCCCATGGATAGAATCAAATTTCCCATGTTATTACATGGTCTTGACCTTGTGTCAACACCAATCCTCACCTGTGCTGTTGCATTAGCTGTTCTGGGCTCTCCTCTCTGTAGGTGAGTGACAATCACTTACTGAGTTTGTTCTTTGTGCTGGGCAATTTTCTAGGTACCTGTCCTAATGGTGTTTATCTTCAAGAGAGACAGAAAGTAGATTAGATAAATGTTCAGGCAGTGGTGGGCTCTGGGAAGAAAGATGCAGTCAGCAGTTCTATCTAGTTTGGTTGGGGACAGGACATCTGGACAGAAACAAAGTGAAGGACCAGATGTGGAAGTTTCTAGAGAAGGAAGGAGCAGCCAAGTGCTCAGGGAGTAAGCTCCCAAGGCAAGGGTATGTTGGAGTGTTCCTGTCATAGCAGAGTGACCTTAGGGAAGAGGAACCCCGGGTCTGACCATGCAAGATATAGGCCTAGCAGAGGAATTTAGATATTGGTTCATTGGAAGAAAAAACTAGATGAATGAATGGAATGTTGAAGGGAGAGTATCAGTCCCAGCTGTCCTAGAAACATGCTGCTATCTCCCTTGCTGTGTCAAAGGCAAACGTTGAGCAAAGTAGGGAGACTGATTTTATTTAGGTTATTGCAATGAAGAGAACAAACCAGATCCACAAATCAGCATCTCAGAAGGGTGAGCTTGCTGCTTTCTGTGAGGAGTAAACAAGCTACAGATGAGGTTATTTGTAACTGAGGTTGTTTCCTGAAAGGGACATGTCAATTATTATTTTAGCCAATCATGAAAACCAGTTTTAATTACTGATCAATCATGAGATAAAGGACAGGAAGTTGAAGGGTCTGTGTTTGCTCTTGGCAGTTGCAATTGTATAACCACAAGACCTCAGGTCACCCTGTTTCAAACATTCAAGTAAAACCCATCTTGAAACTGAGAATATCTAAATATAAATATCTGAATACAAAATGTGAATTTTTACTTGCTTTGTCTAGTGGGAAGGCCCAGCTCGCAAACCCTGGTGAGGGTCCCAGTTCATGAAGGTGAGGTATACAGTGCTGCTCACCACTAGTAATGGTCTGCTCACTGCAGGCTGCACCCACTGTCTCCCCTGTGGAGTTGGAGTAGCTAAAGAGAGCTGAAGAAGCAAAGCATTGGTCCGTACAATACTTTATTCACAGAGGAGAGACTCAGCAAGAACCAAGTCTTGTCTGTGGTGTACTGTATCTTCTGATCTCCTAATGTCAACACCAGGTGATGGGCTGCATGGTCCCCTCCCTGCTGCAGGCAAAGACCCTGTCTCCTTCCCATAGGGGCAGATAAACTAGTGGGCTGGACAATGCTCTGGGTCTAGGGCCCTGGAGGTGCAATCCCAGGAAGGGATGACAGACCCCATGATAGATGCTTCCCCAACCAGCCTCTTAAGAGAAAAGCAACAAGAGCTAGTACAAAATCCACAGCAGAACTTCTGAGAAGCAAATTCTTTTGTCTTCATCCCTGTCCCTGTCATCAGCACTGGCTGGTTCTTGAGCTCTCTCTTCCTCTCAGGCCCCAAAATGCCCCCCACACAGTCATTCCTTCCCTACCCACCTCAACTTTCTTGGATTTATTTTCCATCCTCTTCCAGTCTTACATTTTCAGTGCAAAAATTCCCACAGTCTTTCCTTTGTTTCCTTTACATGTTGCTGGGTTGTTGTTGTTGTTGTTGTTGTTGTTTTTAACACCTCATTTATGTAAACTGGTCCATCAGGTCAAGGCTATGGTTTTTCCTGTGGTCATGTATGGATGTGAGAGTTGGACTGTGAAGAAGGCTGAGCGCTGAAGAACTGATGCTTTTGAACTGTGGTGTTGGAGAAGACTCTTGAGATTCCATTGGACTGCAAGGAGATCCAACCAGTCCATTCTGAAGGAGATCAACCCTGAGATTTCTTTGGAAGGAATGATGTTAAAGCTGAAACTCCAGTACTTTGGCCACCTCATGAGAAGAGTTGACTTATTGGAAAAGACTCTGATGCTGGGAGGGATTGGGGGCAGGAGGAGAAGGGGACGACAGAGGATGAGATGGCTGGATGGCATCACGGACTCAATGGACGTGAGTCTGAGTGAACTTCAAGAGATGGTGATGAACAGGGAGGCCTGGCGTGCTGCGATTCATGGGGTCGCAAAGAGTCGTACACGACTGAGCGACTGAACTGAACTGAATTGATGAAAAGACCACCTTTTTCCTCCTTGGTGGTTCCTCTCTCAGAGATGCAAACAGTCTCAGATGCCGAAGGTGAGGTAGCATGAGGATTAGAACACTAGAATGTAATGCTTATTTTCAGTTTTTCTTCCCACATCACACTGGACTTTAAGGGCTTCCCTGGTGGCTCAGAGATTAAAGCGACTACCTGCAATGCGGGAGACCTGGGTTCGATCCCTGGGTCGGGAAGATCCCCTGGAGAAGGAAATGGCAACCCACTCCAGTGTTCTTGCCTGGAGAATCCCATGGACGGAGGAGCCTGGAGGGCTACAGTCCACGGGGTTGCAAAGAGTCGGACACGACTGAGCGACTTCACTTTCACTTTCAAGGGACACTAAAATAAGTTGCAGATGTTGTGTGAATGAGCAAGGGGACTGGTTTTTACTGACCCTTTGTCTCTTTCTTACCCTCTTTCGTGATTCTAGAGTGGTAGGAAATCAAAGAAAACTTTCATAGGGGAAATGCTTCCAGGGAAGCATTTGTGAAAAGGGAAGCCACTGGTAAAATAAAGAGTAGAGATCTCACCAGTGAAACATCAGTAGACTGGCAGTAGAGAGACGTCTGGGGGCAGGGGTGTTAGTGTTGGGAGGGAGCCTCCTGAGACCAAACAGAAGTTGGCCTCCTCCCCCACTGTGGTCAATGAAATTCATTTACCAGGCACTATCAGGACATAAAGTGGGCCTGAAGAACAAAGGGTTTGGGGTTGAAATCCACTGTCTGTATGGTGATGGAACTCCTGGCCTTTATCTATGAACAGACTTTTAACTACTGAACAATTCATAGACCCCTAGACTTCACAGTGCTTTTAGACTTGACATAGGGCAGACCACTTGTGATATATGCAGACTTGTCCTCAACTTATTGTTTCTGCTCAGATATAAGCTTTGTAGAAAGATGAAGGAGGACAAAATCTGAAGGTGCTTCAGAAGGCTCTCTGCCCTGGTGCTCAGGAAACCGGTATTGATTTCTTCTTGCCAGTAGAAAGAAACAGAACTAAGAGGTAGCAAAATAAATCTTTTTGGAATGTGTGTTTTGAGGACACTTTATTCTGTGGGTGAATTAAGAACAAGATTTGTAATTAAGTGCCTAATCAATTACATAGCACCATGAGGTGTGTACAGATGAAATAGGAGCCAGTTAAGCCCTACCCTCTAGGAGATTTCACAAAGAAGCCCATATTTCATCACGTTCTCCCTCTTCAATCTCTCCCTGAGGCTGCCACTAAGTGTTGGCAAGTTCTCTAATACAATTAGACTACTGAGAGGCCCTTGCATGCAGCCTGGCCTCGGAAAAAAAAAAGTATTTGTGGTTAAATATATGATTGCAGAATTTGTTATACACAGGCAACCAAGATAAGTCTTCAGTTATCTTTATTAGAATCATTATTTTTGGAAAAAGTAATGGCTAACAAAAAGAAGTTTAAATCATTGTTGAATGTCCAGTCAGTTGAAAAAGGTAGCTTGGTCCAGATGCACTTCTGTGGCTCTGAGTTGTTCCATATGATGATAAATTTTTATCATGTTACAATAGCAAACAATATGCTATTTAAAACAATTTATGGAATTGAGCTGCAGGAGTTGCTTGTATATTTGAACTAATCTCAAAAATATACAAACAACTCCTGCAGCTCAATTCCAGAAAAATAAACGACCCAATCAAAAAATGGGCCAAAGACCTAAATAGACATTTCTCCAAAGAAGACATACAGATGGCTAACAAACGCATGAAAAGATGTTCAACATCACTCATTATCAGAGAAATGCAAATCAAAACTACAATGAGGTACCATTTCACGCCAGTCAGAATGGCTGTGATCCAAAAGTCTACAAGCAATAAATGCTGGAGAGGATGTGGAGAAAAGGGAACCTTCTTATACTGTTGGTGGGAATGCAACAGCCACTGTGGAGAACAGTGTGGAGATTCCTATAAAAACTGGAAATAGAACTCCTTATGACCCAGCAATCCCACTGCTGGGCATACACACTGAGGAAACCAGAACTGAAAGAGACACATGTACCCCAATGTTCATCACAGCACTGTTTATAATAACATGGAAACAACCTAGATGTCCATCAGCAGATGAATGGATAAGAAAGCCATGGTACATATACACAAAGGAGTATTACTCAGCCATTAAAAAGAATACATTTGAATCAGTTCCAATGAGGTGGATGAAACTGGAGCCAATTATATAGTGAAGTAAGCCAGAAAGAAAAACACCAATACAGTATACTGACACATATATATGGAATTTAGAAAGATGGTAACAATAACCCTGTATGCAAGACAGCAGAAGAGATACAGATGTATAGAACAGTCTTTTGGACTCTGTGGGAGAGGGAGAGGGTGGGATGATTTGGGAGAATGGCATGGAAACATGTATAATATCATATAAGAAATGAATTGCCAGTCCAGGTTCGATACAGGATCCTTGGGGCTAGTGCACTGGGATGACCTGGAGGGATGGTACGAGGAAAGAGGTGGGAGCGGGATTCAGGATGGGGAACACGTGTATGCCCGTGGCAGATTCATGTTGATGTGTGGCAGAACCAATACAATATTGTAAAGTAATTAGCCTCCAATTAAAATAAATAAATTTAAATTAAAAAAACACAATATATGTAAGATATTTGAATAAAAGTAATTTGAAATAATTCATAGTGATGATGTTAAACTTTCCCTAAGTCAGTGCTCCTGGAAACTGTAAAGGTTAGGAAATTTCCTTTATGTTCCTAAAAATGATTTACTGATCCCCGCCAACCACCTGCCCTATGTGATTTAGGCAAGACTCATGGATGATCCCTATTATTTATCTAGAATGAGGCCACACACAGACCTTCCAAATTCCCATTCTCATAAATGATTAGCTGAATTGACTGTATTCACTCACCATCCAGGAAAATGTCCTTCCTCCAAGTTCCCTCAATATGGGCTCACTATGAGCACTGCCTTCCTTAATACCCACCTGGGAACATTTACTACTCAACTACGGGATCACACCACCCACTCAGAACAGACCCTGTTCTTTCTAGCCTTATTCACCCCTCCCTATGACAGAAAATCCCCTTCTGATTCATCTTGAGAGCCTTGCAGGTCTGATGGTCAAAGTGCTCCTACTGTTGTACTAGCTCTTTTTTCTATGGCAAAATCACTTTCCCCTAATGAAACAACATTCAAGCCCCAATGTCCCCATCTTTTGAAGTAAAAGCTTTTGCTTTAGTCTCTCAGGCCTCCCCTGAGTCTCAAAAGGCTGGATCAAGAGTTAATGATTGGAAGAATGTGAACATATAGTAAGAAAAAAATAGCAGTTGGGCCAGGAGAACTGGTAACAATTTAAACAATAGATCAGCCCCAGCCAGCCAGCAAGATGGATCTGAGACAAACTTCAGTCTTCCATGCTCTTGGTTGATGCCCTCTCCATCAAGAAATCTTTTTCTACTCCATACTTCAAAGTTTCAGTTTGTTTGGCCTCCCATGAAACGGGCACATGATGTTGAGTTTGACAACAATTTCTGGTGAGTCAGCCAGGAGTCTGTGCCCATGGTAGGTTGGCCCTGATCAGGGGGCATCTCTTTCTTAAGTCCTTACCAGCTTCCAAGGCCTCATTTTACCATGGGGAACTTGCAGGAACTATTCCCAACAGGCATCATCACCCTCAGCAAAGCTTTGGTTTTGTTTTGGTGTAGGTTGCTCTGGGATACAGAGGAATCCCACCCTCCACTCCATCTGGGCTTATTCTCCTTTAAGAACTGAACCGGTACAGGTTGCTTCTCTTCTGGGAACTGGGCCAGTTTGGTTTGTCTAGATGCCTCCATTTGTGAGGGGGATTGGAATTGTTAAATCTTAACTGTGTGGCCATAACTGTTGTTTAAGTGTGTGTGTATTCTTATATTTTGACAAAATGGGAAATCAGACCTCTATTCTGTCCTGCAGTCCCCTATGGTGTACAAAATGTGGAAATCTTCAGCTGTGCTCCTACGAAGACAAAAAGATGATTTTCAAAAAATTAACACCACATGGCAACAATATACTTTAGACTGGAGAAAAATACTAAGATGAAACTCTTCTGACATTCCAGAACTGAGTCCTCTGGCATATATAGCTAGAGAAAGCTGGCTTGATAAATTTCTCTCTCTCTCTTTTTTTTTTTTTTTCAAAATTCAGACCCTGAGAGAATAAAAGCATTCCTAGGATAAAGCTAGATATAACTTGATATAACTCTTATCAAGTTCTTAAAATGCAAATACTGCTGACATTGCCATTTTTAGCTATATTTTTGCCTCAGTCTTCAAGAGGAAAAGGGAAATCTCTAGTGAAATCATCACAGAGTATAATACTCATGAAATATAGAACTTTAAGTCTACTGCTAAATGGACATGTACAATGACTGAGTAACAATTTGGTATAACCTCAAATGTAAAATGTATATGTGTAGTCTCTAAAATGTTTCCCCATCAGCATACCTCTCAGCTTGTTCAAATTTTACTTAATTGATTAGTAGTACTGGGAGAAATGTCAATAACCTCAAATATGCAGATGACACCACCCTTATGGCAGAAAGTGAAGAACTAAAGAGCCTCTTGATGAAAGTGAAAGAGGAGAGTGAAAAAGTTGGCTTAAAACTCATCATTCAGAGAACTAAGATCATCGCATCTGGCCCCATCATTTCATGGCAAATGGATGGGGAAACAATGAAAACAGTGAGAGACTTTATTTTTAGGGAGGCTCCAAAATTACTGCAGATGTGACTGGAGCCATGAAATTAAAAGACACTTGCTCCTTGGAAGAAAAGTTATGACCAACCTAGACAACATATTAAAAAAGCAGAGACATTACTTTGCCAACAAAGGACCGTCTAGTCAAAGCTATGGTTTTTCTAGAAGTCATGTATGGATGTGAGAGAATTGGACTATAAAGAAAGCTGAGCACCTAAGAATTGATGCTTTTGAACTGTGATGTTGGTGAAGACTCTTGAGAGTCCCCTGGATTGCAAGGAGATCCAACCAGTCCATCCTAAAGATCAGTCCTGGGTGTTCATTGGAAGGACTGATGTTGAAGCTGAAACTCCAATAGTTTGGCCATCTGATGCAAAGAACTGACTCCTTGGAAAAGACCCTGATGTTGGGAAAGATTGAAGGCAGGAGGAGAAGGGGATGGCAGAGGATGAGATGGTTGGATGGCATCAGTGACTCGATGGACATGAGTTTGAGTATGCTCCGGGAGTTGGTGATGGACAGGGAGGCCTGGTGTGCTGCAGTCCATGGGATCACAAAGAGTTGGACATGACTGAGCAACTGAACTGAACTTAGAACCTAAAACAAAGAAAAATCTTTTAAACTCAAGTGAGTAAACTTATTCCATTGTAATTTTCAGTTTTGCATTTGACAGATGAGTTGCCACAAGACATGGGAAATGACTTCCTGTTCTTTTTTTGTTTTTTAATTGGAGGATAATTGCTTTACAATGTTGTTTTAGTTTCTGCCAACACCAACATGAATCAGCCATAGATATGCATATAGCTCCTTCCTCTTGAACCTCCCTCCTGTCTACCATACAATTCCACCCCCCTGGGTTGTCACAGAGCCTGGATTTCAGCTCCCTCAGAAGTCATAGAGCAAATTACTTGGCTTTTTACACATGATAATGTATACCTTTCAATGTTACTCTTTCAATTTGTCCCTTCTTCTCTTTCCCCCAGTGTGTCTACAAGTCTGTTCTCTATGTCTGCATCTCCATGTTACTCTGCAAATACGTTCATCAGTACCAATTTTCTAGATTCCATATGTATGTGTTAATATATTTTTCTCTTTCTGACTTACTTCACTTTGTGTAATTGGCTGTAAGTTTGTCCACCTCATTAGAACTGACTCAAATGCATTTCTGTTTATAGCCAAGTTATGCCCTGGTAGCTCAGGTGGTAAAGAATCTGCCTGCAATGCATGAGACCCCAGTTTGATTCCTGGGTTGGGAAGATCTGGTGGAGAAGGGTATGGCAATCCACTCCAGTATTCTTGCCTGGAGAATTCTATGGGCTATCAAGGGGTTGTAGAGAGTTGGATACGACTGAGCAACTTTCACTTTTCACCACAACTTCTTTATCTATTCAACTGTCAACAGACATCTAGATTGCTTCCATTGCTATTGTAAGTAGTGCTGCAAAGAATATTGGGATACTTGAGTCTTTTTGAATTATGGTTGTCTCTGGGTATGTGCCCAGTAGCGGGATTGCTGGGTCATATGGTGGTTTTATTTCTAGTTTTTAAAAGAATCTCCATATTGTTCTCCATAGTGGCTGAATCACTTTACATTCCCACAACTGTGCAAGAGAGTTTCCTTTTCTCTACATTCTCTCCAGCATTTATTGTTTGTAGATATTTTGATGATGGCCATTCTGACTGGTATGGGGTGATACCTCACTTAATTTTGGTTAGCATTTCTCTAATAATGAGTCATATTGAGCATCTTCCCATGTGTTTATTGGTCATCTATATGTCTTCTTCAGAAAAATGTCTATTTAGGGTCTCCTGCCCACTTTTTGGTTGGGTTGTTTGTTTTTCTGATATTGAGTTGCATGAGTTGCTTGTGTATTTTGGAGATCAACCCTTTGTCAGTTGTTTCATTTACTATCATTTTCTCCCATTCTGAGGGTGTCTTTTCATCATATTTATAATTTCCTTTACTGTGCAAAAGCTTTTAAGTTTAATTATATGACATTTGTTTATTTTTGTTTTTATTTCCATTACTCTAGGAGGTAGGTCAAAGAGGATTTTGCTACAATTTTTGTCAAAGAGGGTTCTGCTTATGTTTTCCTGTAAGAATTTTAAAGTTTCTGGCCTCACATTTAGATCTGTAATCCATTTTGAATTTATTTTTGTGTATAGTGTTAGGAAGTATTCTAATTTCATTCCTGTACAGGTAGCTGTCCTGTTTTCCCAGCACCACATAATGAAAAGGCTGTCTTTTCTCCACTGTATATTCTTGCCTCTTTTCTCAGAGATAAGGTGCCATTGGGGCATTGGTTTATCTCTGGATTTTCTATCTTGTTCTATTGATCTAAATTTCTAGTTTTTGTGTCTTGATTACTGTAGCTCTGTAGTGTAGTATGAAGTCAGGAAAGTTGATTCCTCCAGCTCTATTTTTCATATTATTACTTTGGCTGTTCAGTTTTTTTGGTTTTGTTTTCTTTGTTTCCATATAAATCATAAATATATTTTTTGTTTTGTTCTGTGAGAAACACCATTGTTAATTTGATAGCAATTGCATTGAATCTGTAGGTTGCTTTGGGTAGCGTAGTCATTTTCACAGTATTGATTCTTCCAGTCCAAGGACGTGATATAAATATATCATCGATCCATCTATCCGTCTGTTTGTGTTATCTTTGGTTTCTTTCATCAGCATCTTACAGTTTTCTGCCTACAGGTCTTTGTCTCTTTAGGCGGGTTTATTTCTAGATATTTTATTCTTTTCATTGAAATGGCAAATGGAATTGTTTTCTTAATTTATCTTTCTGATTTTTTGTTGTTAATATATATGAATGCAAGGGATTTCTGTGTATTGATTGTGTATCCTAGGACTTTACTAAGTTCATTGACTTTCTCTAGTAATTTTCTGATGGTATCTTTAGGATTTTCACCTGCAAACAATGAGTTTTGCTTCTTCTTTTCCATTCTGGATTCCTTTTATTTCTTTTTCTTCTCTGCTGGGTAAGAACTTAAAAAACTATATTGAATAATAGTGGTGAGAGTGGGCACCCTTATCTTGTTCCTCATCTTACAGGAAGTGCTTTCCATTTTTAACCACTGAGATTAATGTTTGCAGTGGGTTTGTAATATATGGCCTTTATTATGTTGAGGTAGCTTCTTTCCATGCTCATTTTATGAAGACTTTTTTTTTTTTTACCATAAATGGGTGTTGAATTTTGTCAAAAGCTTTCTCTGCATCTATTGAGATTATCATATGGTTTTTATCTTTCAATCTGCCTATATAGTATCTCATATTGATTGATTTGTATATATTGAAGAAACCTTGCATCCATGGGATAAACCCCATCAAATTAAACTTAAAAGTCTTGCACAGCAAAGGAAACTATAAACAAGATGAAATGACAACCCTCAGATGGGAGAAAATAATTGGAAATGAAGCAGGTCAATCTCCAAGATATATAAGCAGCTCATACATCTCAATATCAGGAAAACAAACAGCCCAATCAAAAAATGGGCAGAAGACCTAAAAAGACATTTCTCCAAAGAACAGACAGATCACCAATAAATACATGAAAAGATGCTAAACATTGCTCTTTATTAGAGTAATGCAAACCAAAATTACAATGACATATTACCTCACACCAGTGAGAATGACCATCATCAAAAAAATCTACAAACAAGAAATGCTGGAGAGGATGTAGAGGAAAGGGAACCCTCTTGCCCTGTTATGACTCTGGTAGCTCAGACAGTAAAGAATCTGCCTGAAATGCAGTAGACCCGGGTTTGATCCCTGGGTTTGGAAGATCTCCTGGAGAAGGGAATGACAATCTTCTCCAGTATTATTGTCGAGAGAATCCTCTGGAGGGAGGAGCCTGTCAGGCTACAGTCCATGGAGTCACACAGGGTCAGACACGACTGAGTGACTAACTCTTGCACTTGCCCTTTTGATGGGATTGTAAATTGATACAGCTACTATGGTGAATAATATGGAGATTCCTTAAAAAACTAGGAATGAGATTATCATATTACCCAGCAATCCCACTACTGGGCACATACCCAGAGAAAACCATAATTCAAAAAGACACATGGAGAACTGCCATATGACCCAGCAATCCCACTGCTGGGCATACACACTGAGGAAACCAGAATTGAAAGAGACACATGTACCCCAATGTTCATTGCAGCACTGTTTATAATAACCAGGACATGGAAACAACCTAGATGTCCATCAGCAGATGAATGGATAAGAAAGCTGTGGTACATATACACAATGGAGTATTACTCAGCCATTAAAAAGAATACATTTGAATCAGTTCTAATGAAATGGATGAAACTGGAGCCGATTATACAGAGTGAAGTAAGCCAGAAAGAAAAACACCAATACAGTATACTGACATATATATATGGAATTTAGAAAGATGGTAATGATGACCCTGTATGTGAGACAGCAAAAGAGACACAGATGTATAGAATGGACTTTTGGACTCTGTGGGAGAGGGAGAGGGTGGTATGATTTGGGAGAATGGCACTGAAACATGTATACTATCATGTAAGAAATGAATCGCCAGGCTATGTTCAATACAGGATACAGGATGCTTGGGGCTGGTGCACAGGGATGATCCAGAGAGATGATACCGGGTGGGAGGTGGAAGGGGGGTTCAGGATTGGGAACTCATGTACACCCGTGGTGGATTCATGTCAATGTATGGCAAAACCAACACAGTATTGTAAAGCAAAAAAAAAAAAAGACACATGGATCCAAATGTTCATTGCAGCACTATTTACAATAGTCAAGACATAGAAGCAACCTAGATGTCCAATGACAGATGAATAGATAAAGAAGTCATGGTACAAATATATCATGGGATATTACTCAGCCATAAAACGAACATGAGTCAGTTGAACTGAGTGAATGAACTTAAAGCTTGTTATACAGAGTGATGTAAGTCAGAAAGAGAAAAACAAACACTGTATATTAACACATATATATGGAATCTAGAAAAATGGCAGTGATGAATGTATTTTCAGGGCAGAAATAGAGAACAGCTTGTGGACACAGCAGAGGAAGGAGAGGATGGGACAAATTGTGAGAAAAGCATTGAAACATATGCATTATCATATGTAAAATAGATAGCTAGTGGAAAGTTGCTGTATATCACAGGAAGCTAAACCCAGTGCTCTGTGACAACCTAGAAGGGTGAATGCAGGGATGGTGGGAGTGAGGTTCAAGAGGGAGTGGATATATGTATACTTATGGCTGATTCACATTGTTGTACAGCAGAAACATATTACACAACATTGTAAAGCAATTATCCCCCAATTAAAAATAAATTAAAAAACAATTTATAGACAAAAACTTGCTTATAATTTGAATGGGATTGCAATGAAGTCTGTATATATTGATTTGGAGAGAACTGTTATTTTAACAATATCAAGTCTTCTGATCCATAAAATTAAAATCCCTAGCTTCTTTCTTCAGAGAAGGAAATGGCAACCCACACCAGTACTCTTGCCTGGAAAATCCCATGGACAGAGGAGCCTGGTAGGCTGCAGTCCATGGGGTCGTGAAGAGTCGGACACGACTGAGCGACTTCACTTTCCCTTTTCACTTTCATGCATTGGAGAAGGAAATGGCAACCCACTCCAGTGTTCTTGCCTGGAGAATCCCAGGACAGGGGAGCCTGGTGGGCTGCTGTCTATGGGGTCACACAGAGTTGGACACGACTGAAGCTACTTAGCAGCAGCAACTTCTTTCTTAATGGCACTGGTGATAGTCTGCTCCAGCCATGCCCAGAAAGGTGCTACCCATTTCCACCATCAGATTCTCCACTGAATCTTTAGCCTGTTAGGCACAGAGAACTTCAGCTCTTCTCAGAATAAAATTCTCCTTGATAAACTACCACAAATAACTGAGCAGAAGGCAAAAGTTGAAAATCTTTAGATGTGTTCCCATTTGGGTACTGAGGACCAGAAGTGATTCCAAGAAAGCAGTAGTTATCTGAAGCAGAGGAATACAACTGTCATTCCTTGGAGCTGGTCAGGAAGGGAATCACTCATTTAGCAATTCCTCCAAAATATAAATAAATAAAGAAAAACATTATGCTGATGGATCTATTCAATTATATTTTTATGCACAAGAAAGTAATTAACACTCATACCAGCTCTAAAATATCTGAAAAAAGTAGGGATCATAGAATTAAAATATGATACATCATGAACACACAGAAGTTATTTAGGGAGAACACAACCTGTCAAATTGATAAATTTATAAATTGCATTTGAAATTTATTCTTTCAGAACTTCAAGTAATATTTACTATTTTTAGACTTTGGAATAGATGTTTCCTTGAAAAACTTTCTTCACAATATTTTTTTTTGTTGTTATTGACTTTACAGTTTGCTTCTATAACAGATATACATGATGATATTAGGCATTTAAATATTTTGCAAACTTCTGTTTACTTCATATAACACATCACCACAGGCTTAAGCTTTCAAGTAGCAAATAATTCTGCTTGTTGATTTTCCTCCAATCAGAGATTCAGGGACTCAGCGACCTTCAGTGTGTTGATTTTCCACCCGCCAACATGTAGCTTCAACTCTCAGTATTTTCCTTGGATTTATTCCACTCAGTCATAAAGAAGAATCGTATGACACATCATGGGGGACATTGTCATGACCTGAGCCTGTACACAGCAAATAACACTTCCATATCCATTTACTTGCTGAGAACTATGCTGTGTGCTTAGTTACTCAGTTGTGTCCAACTCTGTGACCCCGTGAATATAGCCCACCAGACTCTGTCCATGCGGATTCTCCAGGCAAGAATACTGGGGTGGGTTGCCATGCCTTCCTCCAGGAGAGCTTCCTAACCCAGATATTGAACCCAGGTCTCCCACACTGCAGGTAGATTCTTTACTACTGAACCACCAGGGAAGCCCGAGAATACTGGAGTGGGTTGGATGGTTGGATGGCATCTCTTCTCCAGGGGATTTTCCTGATACAGGAATCAAACCGGGGTCTCCTTCATTGCAGGTGGATTCTTTACCAGCTGAGCTACCAGGGAAGCCTTTGTTGAGAACCACTTCAATGTACCCTTGCCTCATAGCTCCAGAGGATGTGGGGCACTTAAAGGCTGGCGCTGTGGCATCATAAAGAGCTCATGTCTTGAGGAGAGCCCTTGGTCCATTGGACCTGCTTGTGCAGGGAGATGGGTGTCATGTGCACTGTCCTGGGACTGCCCATGGCCACTTGTTTATGTAGGGACCTCAATAAGAGTCCTGGCCACTCCTCCTACATATCCACATACATCTGCCCTCATTAGGAGGCCTGTGAACCTGGCCTTCAGATTGTACCAGTCCAGCTAACTTTGTTAACCAACTCTTTCAGGTTCTGAAGATAAAAATTTTGAAAGCCACCCCCACCCCAGCAAAATCACTAATCAATCATCAAGGAAATGCAAATCAAATTTATTTTTTCAATCAATATTTGATCAGTGATCAGTCTTATTATGTGCAATGATAAAATGCAAAGTCACCATAAAATTTGCCAGAATTTATATATTTTGATTTTAACCATTATCAGTTTCATTTTATTTGGGTGCTTTTAATTCATATTATTCACTTTGTGGTTTCAGAGTTTCCATAGAGTATGTATTTGTTATTGTTCAGTTGCTAACTAATGTCTCACTCTGTGACCCCATGGACTGCAGCATGCCAGGCTTCCCTGTCCTTCACTATCTCCTGGAGTTTCCTCAAACTCATGTCCACTGAGCAGGGATACCATCCAACCATCTTATCCTCTGTCATCCCCTTATCCTCCTGCACTCAATCTTTCCTAGCACCAGGGTGTTTTCCAGCTCTTTGCATCAGATGGCCAAAGTATTGGAGCTTCAGCTTCAGTGTCAGTCCTTCCAAAGAATATTCAGAGTTGATCTCCTTTGGGATTGACTGGTTTGATCTTCTTGTAGCCCAAGGGACTCTCAAGAGTCTTCTCCAGCACCACAATGCAAAAGCATCAATTCTTCAATGCTCAGCCTTTTTTATGGTCCAGCTCTCACATCCACACATGACTACTGGGAAAACCATAGGTTTGACTGTATGGACCTTTATTGGAAAAGTGATGTCTCTGTTTTTTAATATGCCCTCTATGTATATCATAGCTTCCCTTCTAAGGAGCAGTGCAGAATTTCAGAGACAAGCAAGGAGAGATTAAAAACAAAAACAAACCTTTTTATGTGAACAATGCATTTGATTGACCCATTTTAAACACTCTTTTCATGCCATCATCCTCCAGCTGCTGTCCCATTTCCTGAGCTACTCCAATTAAGCTCCTGTCCTCTCCACTACATCTAGTCAAGTCCCCAGTGAACTTCTTATTGAGAAATCAGCCGTTGGTCCCCATTCCAGTGCCCTGCAGCTTATTGCCCACCCTTCTTCACTCTGCACATGGCAGCTTCATGCTCTCCTGTGCTCCTCTTGTCCTGGAGCTCCTTCCTTCTCAGGCTCTCTTGATAGATCCTTCTTGTCTCTGAACTCTTCCCTTTCCTGTCTACTCCTGCTGCCTGAGGGTGTGCGTCTTCTGTTCATGGTAACACCCACATTGTGCCTCCAGCCTGGCCCTCACTGCTGATTTCTGAGCACCTTCTTTGTTTTTCTGCTCCATGGTCACATCTCACATGAAATGCCCAAGGCTGAACTTACTTTTCCTCTGCAAACATGTTCCACCAGATGTCCCCATTGAATTCAATGACATCTTGGGCCAGAAAAACCTTTAGTCTTCTAGGTCTCACACCCAGATCCAATCCAGAATCAAACTCTGGCCATTCTCACACACCTTCCTCCAGAGCCCCATTGTGTTGTTGCCCAACCCAGTCTGATCTTCTCGGACTCCCAGGCTCAACCCTTGGCCTTCCGCTCATTGTCTACCCAGTTGTCACTAAGGCAGACCGTGTCATTCATCTGATCCATCACTGACATGTCATGGATCCCTGGGCTCCCAGGCACACTTCCTCACAGGCTTGTCTGGCTCTTCTTCCAGGTATCTCTCCTTTATCCCAGAGGAAGAGCTTCCACTCCAATCTCACTTTCTTTGAGAAAAACTGCAAATACTCCCTTTTTGTTTTAATCTTTTCATCTGCAGAGCATTTTTCATCCTCTAACATACTATTTATTTTACTCATTTTTCATTTATTTTCCTTCTCCTAGCATAATTTACTTACCATAAAGACAGATCATTTTTTCTGTTTTATTTTTCTCTATATGTGTTTCTGTTTTATTTGCCTCTGTATAGAGTCAAGGAAGTGTTTAATATATAATTGTTAAGAGAATTCTACTCCTATTTATCAGCAAGCCAGTGTGATGTCCTACCTCTAGCTCTGGTTCATCCATTCACCCTCATACCTGCTGGTATCAGCCAGACTCTGCTGCTCTTGGCTTTTGTCAAGCTTTGTCTGACTCTTACCAGCAGAAAGTACTCTTCCACTTCTTGTATCCAGAGTCCTTCTGTTTCACATCCTGAGAGATAGTTGTTGTATTCACACCCCTTACTCCCTTCTACACTAAGCTTCTAAGAGCCCCACCAGATCTGTGGGCTCTCACTCAGCATCAACACAGTCTCTTGTACCTGACAGGCCCAAATACCTGCCTGAAGGAACAGATTCAAAGAATTTAAGCCATCTGTAAATCTCTGCAGCTGATGGTGCGAGCCAGGAAACTCACAGTGAAGTTCGCACTCTGTGCATCCTCAATGGCCACCTTTGGAGAGAGACCCTGGCACACTGTTCTCCCCACTGAGGCTGCCTGGCTGGTGCATATACAGATGGGTGGGGCATGCTATGCTGTTGGTGTTGGAAGCCTCCTTATTCATCTTTGTGTCCTGAGTGTCTAAGGAGGCCCTTTGGAACGTTGGAGATTGAACTAGGAGGGTAAAAGTGCACGATTAAGCCACCAAAGGCACACCTGATTGAGAGCCTGAGGGAGAAGCACAGTCTTTGTAGCAGGTGCAGCTATTGTTCACAAGACCTGGTGTGACAATAGTCATTCGCAGCTAACACACTGTCAAAAGCACAGAAATAGCAAAATTAAAACCACTAGTCAATAAAATAGTCGTTAGGAAGATTCTTTTTGGTATACATAATAACAATTCACAAACTGGGGGCTCTTAAAGCAGTGAAATAAAGCTCAGAGATATATTGTTATAGGATAGCTCATAGTGAAAATGCAAGGTTGTTTATTCTTTACAATTACTTCCTATAGCATTATAATTTTCCTAGTGATAGCAGATTAGTTAAATGTGGTTACCTCATATTCAGCTTAGTTTTTACTTATGCTTTTCCCTTGAGGCATTACAAGAAGTGGCCTAGGTTAAGTTTCATTTGTATTGCAGAAGAAGTTAAACTGTTTCACTTATGTGGCTTAATTCTTTTTGTCTGCTCAGTACATTTTGAGTCTGGTCTCTATTTAATATTTAACTTTAATATTCTTTAATAATTGGCCATTCTTTCACCAAACTGAGAGTATGAGTGTTACTTTCAGTTACCACTGTTGACATAGTCAGATCAGAGTCATGTAGCCACAATTATCGGCCGCTGAGTTGTCAGTGCAGAGGGTCAAGTAGTCATAGTCGTCATCTTTTGCATAGCCAACATTCAGTTCATCCAGCTGTCTAATCCCAGTGGATACTGTTTGACTTTGTGACTTCCTGCCAAAAGACATGTAAAGCCCTGAGAGGATGCAGGACACTGGAAAGGATAATATGATGACTATATGGATTGAAAGGGTTGAAAAATTCCCCAGAGCAGAGATTTCCATATATCATGGTTTACCCAACCAAATAAATCAAATGGGTAATAATCAGGCACAGATTTTACTATTCTAGATCAATATACAGTTTTATGGATGCTGTGCAATTGGGTTTCAATTTTTTCAGAGTTACATAGATACACATGATGTATTAGCACTTACATATATTCATATACTATAGACATAACATTGTACAGGAGACAGTGACCAAAACTATCACAAAGAAAAAGAAATGCAACAAGGCAAAAATGGTTGAGGAGGCCTGACGAATAGCTCAAAAAAGAACAGAAGCAAAAGGGAAAGAAGAAAGGGAAAATATACCTAACTGAATGCAGAGTTCCAAAGAACAGCAAGGAGAGACAAAAAAGCCTTCTTAAGTGAACAATGCAGTGAAATAGGGGAAAACAATAGAATAGGATAGACTAGAGTTCTCTTCAAGAAAATTAAAGATACCAAGGGAACATTTCACGAAAAGATGGGCACATAAAAGGACAGAAATGGTAAGTAGAAGAGATTAACAGAAGTAATGGTAAGTAACAGAAGTAGAAGAGATTAAGAAGAGGTGGCAAGAATACACAACAGAACTGTACAGAACAGGTCTTAATGACCCACATAACAATGGTGGTGTGGTCACTTATCTAGAGCCAGAAATCCTGGAATGTGAAGTCAAATGGGCCTTAGGAAGCATTACTGTGAACAAAGCTAGTGGAGATGATGGAATGGTTCAGTTCAGATCAGTCGCTCAGTCGTGTCCGACTCTTTGTGACCCCATGAATCGCAGCACGCCAGGCCTCCCTGTCCATAACCATCTCCCGGAGTTTTACTCAGACTCACCTCCATCGAGTCCGTGATGCCATCCAGCCATCTCATCCTCGGTCGTCCCCTTCTACTCCTGCCCCCAATCCTTCCCAGCATCAGGGTCTTTTCCAATGAGTCAACTCTTCACATGAGGTGGCCAAAGTACTGGAGCTTCAGCTTTAGCATCATTCCTTCCAAAGAAATCCCAGGGTTGATCTCCTTCAGAATGGACTGGTTGGATCTCCTTGCAGTCCAAGGAACTCTCAAGAGTCTTCTCCAACACCACAGTTCAAAAGCATCAATTCTTTGGTGCTCAGCCTTCTTCACAGTCCAAATCTCACATCCATACATGACCACTGGAAAAACCATAGCCTTGACTAGACGGACCTTAGTCAGCAAAGTAATGTCTCTGCTTTTGAATATAGTATCTAGGTTGGTCATACCTTTTCTTCCAAGGAGTAAGCGTCTTTTAATTTCACGGCTGCAGTCACCATCTGCAGTGATTTTGGAGCCCCCAGAAATAAAGTCTGACACTGTTTCCACTGTTTCCGCATCTATTTCTCATGAAGTGATGGGACCGGATGCCATGTTCTTCGTTTCCTGAATGTTGAGCTTTAAGCCAACTTTTTCACTCTCCTCTTTCACTTTCATCAAGAGGCTTTTTAGCTCCTCTTCACTTTCTACCATAAGGGTGGTGTCATCTGCATATCTGAGTTTATTGATATTTCTCCTGGCAATCTTGATTCCAGTTTGTGTTTTTTCCAGTGAGCTATTTCAAATCCTGAAAGATGATGCTGTGAAAGTGCTGCACTCAATATGCCAGCAAATTGGGAAAACTCAGCAGTGGCCACAGGACTGGAAACGGTCAGTTTTTATTCCAATCCCAAAGAAAGGCAATGCAAAAGAATGCTCAAACCACTGCACAATTGCACTTATCTCACATGCTAGTAAAGTAATGCTCAAAATTTTCCAAGCCAGACTTCAGTAATACATGAGTCAGGAACTTTCAGATGTTCAACTGGTTTTAGGAAAGGCAGAGGAACCAGAGATCAAATTGCCAACATCTGCTGGATCATGGAAAAAGCAAGAGAGTTCCAGAAAAGCATCTTTTTCTGCTTTATTGACTATGCCAAAGCCTTTGACTGTGTGGATCACAATAAACTGGAAAATTCTGAAAGAGATGGGAATACTATCTTGAGAAACCTATATGCAGGTCCAGAAGCAACAGTTAGAACTGGACATGGAACAACAGACTGGTTCCAAATAGGAAAAGGAGTACATCAAGGCTGTATATTGCCACCCTGCTTATTTAACTTCTATGTAGAGTATATCATGAGAAACCCTGGGCTGAAAGAACCACAAGCTGGAATCAAGATTGCCAGGAGAAATATCAATAACCTCAGATATGCAGATGATACCACCCTTATGGCAGAAAGTGAAGAGGAACTAAAGAGCCTCTTGATGAAAGTGAAAGAGGAGAGTGAAAAAGTTGGCTTAAAGCTCAACATTCAGAAAACGAAGATCATGGCATCCGGTCCCATCACTTCATGGGAAATAGATGGGGAAACAGTGGAAACAGTGTCAGACTTTATTTTTCTAGGCTTCAAAATTACTGCAGATGGTGATTGCAGCCATGAAATTAAAAGATTCTTACTCCTTGGAAGAAAAGTTATGACCAACCTAGATAGCGTATTCAAAAGCAGAGACATTACTTTGCCAACAAAGATCCATCTAGTCAAGGCTATGGTTTTTCCAGTAGTCATGTATGGATTTGAGAGTTGGACTGTGAAGAAAGCTGAGCACCAAAGAACTGATGCTTTTGAACTGTGGTGTTGGAGAAGATTCTTGAGAGTCCCTTGCACTGCAAGGAGATCCAATCAGTCCATCCTAAAGGAGACCAGCCCTGAGTGTTCATTGGAAGGACTGATGCTGAGACTGAAACTCCAGTACTTTGGCCACCTCATGCGAAGAGTTGACTCATTGGAAAAGTCCCTGATGCTGGGAGGGATTGAGAGCAGGAGGAGAAGTGAATAACAGAGGATGAGATGGCTGATGACATCACCGACTCAATGCACATGAGTCTGGGTGATCTCCTGGAGAGGTGATGGACAGGGAGGCCTGGCGTGCTGCGATTCATGGGGTTGCAAAGAGTCGAACACGACTGAGTGACTGAACTGAACTGAAAAGTACCACATTCAATATGCCAACAAGTTTGGAAAACTCAGCAGTGGCCACAGGAATTGAACGGGTAAGTTTTCATCCCAGTCTCAAAGTAAGACAATACCAGAGAATGGTTCAAACTACCCTATATTGCCCTCATTTCACATGCTAGCAAGGTAAGCTCAAAATCCTTCAAGCTAGGGTTCAATAGTACATAAACCAAGAACTTTCAGATGTACAAACTGGATGTACAAGAAGCAGAGGACCCAGAAATCAAATTGCCAGCATTCGCTGCATCATAGAAAATGCAAGAGAATTCCAGAAAAAAAAAATCCACTTCTGCTTCACTGACTAGGCTAAAGCCTTTGACTATGTGGATCACAACAAACTGTGGAAAATTCTCAAAGAGATGGGAATAGTAGATCACCTTACCAGCCTCCTGAGAAACCTGTATACAGGTCAAGAAACAAAATTTATAACAGAACATGGAACAACAGACTGTTTCAAAATGGGGAAAGGAGTATGACAAAGCTGTATATTGTTACCCAGCTTATTTAAATTCTGTGTAGAGTACATCATGTAAAATGCCAGACTGAATGAATCACAAGCTGGAATCAGGAGTGCCAGGAGAAATAGCAACAATCTCAGATATGAAGATGACACTACACTACCCTCATGGCAGAAAACAAAGAGGAACTAAAAAGCCTCTTGATGAGGGTTGAAAGACAAAAGTTAGAAAGCTGGCTTAAAACTCAGTATTCAAAAAACTAAGATTATGGCATCTCGGTCCATCACCTCATGGCAAAGTTGGAGAAAAAGTGGAAACAGGGATTTATTGGGCTCCAAAATCACTGCAGATGGTAACTTCAGTCATGAAATTAAAAGATGCTTGCTTTTTGGAAGAAAAGCTTTGACTAACCTAGAGATTGTATTAAAAAGCAGAGACATCACTTTGCTGATAAAAGTCCTGTGGTTTTTCCAGTAGTCATTTGTGACTGTGAGAGCTGGACCATAAGAAGTCTAAGCACTGAAGAATTGATGCTTTCAACCTGTCATTCTGTAGAAGACTCTTGTGAGTCCCTTGGACAGAAAAGAGATTAAACCAGTTAATAATATATAAATCTACCTTGGATATTTATTGGAAGGACTGTTGCTGAAGCTGAAGCTCCAGTACTTTATGTGAAGAGCCAACTCATTTTAATGAGTGTTTTAGACCCTAGAGCTGGGGAAGATTGAGGGAAGCAGGAGAAGAAGGTGACAATGGATGAGATGGTTAATGACATGATTGACTCAGTGGACATGAGTTTGAGCAAATTCCAGGAAATAGTGAAGGACAGGAAAGCCTGGCATGGTGCAGCCCATGGGGTCACATATGCATTACCTCCAATTTATGAAGAAACGTTTACAAATGATGGCCATATACCAGGCACTGGGCCTGATGTTGGACTTGGGATGGGGCAAGTCATGTCTCTCCAATGAGCTGAGTAAGCCAACTATTCAGTACTTGGGCCAATATATGTCTAAGAGACTAGTGAGAACAGGTAAGAAGGATATGTAGATTGGTAGATGAAACTTGAAATGTACCTGAAAGAATGCACTAGGGAGCAGAAGACAAGTAGGTGGAACATCTGCAAAGTCAAGGAAAGGTGAAAGAACAAAGCCACAACCATGCTGAGAGGAGAGGGCAGGCAGCTTCCCAGGGAGAGCTTGTGCACCATGATGGGATTAGTGGACTTTTCTGCAGGCTATTACTCTGCAGGGAGTAATAAAAGGAGCTTAAGCAGAAAATTGAAAGATGGCTACAAATCTCCCACCAAGACCACCCGGACTGAGCACATGAAGCTGAGTTTATTCAACTTTCTGAGCAAGAGTGTGCATCCAGAAAATCTTGGTAACATCTCAAAGGGAAAGTGAGGGCAGGGTGCTGAAAAGTTTCAGATGGTTCTGGGGTAGGTTGCAGCAAGGGCCTGCCAGAATTTGTAAACCAAGGAGGTTTCTTTCACAGTCTCAATTTTGGAATCCTTGAGTATTTGTGAAACCCTTTATGAACTAACAACTTATCTTGGAATCAAATATATAGACCTGAATGAGCTTGTGTTAAGCCAGTTTTAGCTTGAGGTAGTTTTTCTTGCATGTCATAGTATGAGACAGTTTATTGGTGTTGAGACACACTGTTAGTTTTATAAATTGTGGTTTCTGTTTCATTTCTCATTATTTTGCATTTTAAAAAGATCATCAAGAAATAGTGTGAGGAAGGGATCATATGGGGATAGATAAGAGACAAGGAGACTTTGAGATTGTCGAGTAATGCACAACACCTACAGGACAAGGTGGAACCATGGAGCAGTGAGCAGGTGATGGGCGAGGAATAATGCAGAGGAACTGTAGCAAGTTGTGAAAACCTAAATAATTTTAGGAAGAGGAATAGGGCAGGATAAGAGAGAGGGAAAATTGGGGAGTGATACCAGCCTGCTAGCTTGGATGAATGGGGAGGGGGAAAAAACGCTTGGAAAAACATAAATAGGTTCAAGGTGGACTTGTTGCCTGTGGATATCTGAGTGCTGCTCAGAGGACACTCACTCATTTTCTAACAAACATTTCTTGAGGACTCTCATGTGTCTGGTCAACTTTTAGTTACCAGGATAGATTAGTGCTTTGTCTCCTGAAAAACCCCCAGATCTCTGTCCATGTGTAGCTTGTATTTGAATGAGAGGAGATTAAAATTAACAATAAACACAACAAGTGAATTATCTTGTGTGTTAGAAGGTGACAAATGTTGTAAGGAAAAAAGAGAGTAAGTAAGGTAAAGGAATTTGGGTGTGATAGGTAAAGAAAGATATAAGCATCTGAATGCAGAGTTCCAAAGAATAGCAAGGAGAGATAAGAAAGCCCTCCTCAGCTATCATTGGAAAGAAATAGAGGAAAACAACAGAATAGGAAAGATTAGAGATCTCTTCAAGAAAATTAGAGATACCAAGGGAACATTTCATGCAAAGATGGGCTTGATAAGGACAGAAATGGTAGAGACCTATCAGAAGCAGGAAATATTAAGAAGAGGTGGCAAGAATACACAGAAGAACTGTACAAAAAATCTTCATGACCAAGATAATCACGATGGTGTGATCACTCACCTAGAGCCAGACATCCTGCAATGTGAAGTCAAGTGGGACTTAGGAAGTATCACTAAAAACAAAGCTAGTAAAGGTGATGGCATTCTAGTTGAGCTACTTCAAATCCTGAAAGATGATGCTGTGAAAGTGTTGCACTCAATATGCCAGCAAATTTGGAAAACTCAGCAGTGGCCACAGGACCAGAAAAGGTCAGTTTCCACTGCAATCCCAAAGAAAGGCAATGACAAAGACTGCTCAAACTACCAAACAATTGCACTCATCTCACACCCTAGTAAACTAATGCTCAAAATTCTCTAAGCCAGGCTTCAGCAATACGTGAACCATGAACTTCCAGATGTTCAAGCTGGTTTTAGTAAAGGCAGAGGAACCAGAGATCAAATTGCCAACATCAGTTGGATCATGGAAAAAGCAAGAGAGTTCCAGAAACACATCTATTTCTGCTTTATTGACTATGCCAAAGCCTTTGACTGTGTGGATCAAAATAATCTGTGGAAAATTCTGAAAGAGATGGGAATACCAGACCACCTGACCTGCCTCTTGAGAAACCTATTTGCCGGCCAGGAAGCAGCAGTTAGAACTGGACATGGAACAACAGACTGGTTCCAAATAGGAAAAGGAGTACGTCAAGGCTGTGTATTGTCACACTGCTTATTTAACTTCTATACAGAGTACGTCATGAGAAACGCTGGGCTGGAAGAAACACAAGCTGGAATCAAGATTGCTGGGAGAAATATCAATAACCTCAGATATGCAGATGACACCACTCTTATGGCAGAAGGTGAAGAGGAACTAAAGAGCCTCTTGATGAAAGTGAAAGAGGAGAATGAAAAAATTGGCTTAAAGCTCAACATTCAGAAAATGAAGATCATGGCATCTGATCCCATCACTTCATGGGAAATAGATGGGGAAACAGTGGAAACAGTGTCAGACTTTATTTTGGGGGGCTCCAAAATCGCTGCAGATGGTGATTGCAGCCATGAAATTAAAAGATTCTTACTCCTTGGAAGGAAAGTTATGACCAACCTAGATAGCATATTGAAAAGCAGAGACATTACTTTGCCAACACAGGTCCATCTAGTCAAGGCTATGGTTTTTCCTGTGGTCATGTATGGATGTGAGAGTTGGACTGTGAAGAAAGCTGAACACTGAAGAATTGATGCTTTTGAACTGTGGTGTTGGAGAAGACTCTTGAGAGTTCCTTGGACTGCAAGGAGATCCAACCAGTCCATTTTAAAGGTGATCAGTCTTGGGTGTTCATTGGAAGGACTGATGCTAAAGCTGAAACTCCAATACTTTGGCCATCTCATGTCTCATTGGAAAAGACTCTGATGCTGGGAGTGATTGGGGGCAGGAGTAGAAGGGGATGACAGAGGATGAGATGGCTGGAGGGCATCACTGATTCGATGGACATGAGTTTGAGTGAACTCTGGAAGTTGGTGATGGACAGAGAGACCTGGCGTACTGCTATTAATGGGGTCGCAAAAGTTGGACACGACTGAGCAACTGAACTGAACTGAAATGAGGGTATGTTTCAAGAGCCCAAAACATCATGTCAGTCAGGGAAGGGGTCACAGGCTGCTTTGGGCCTGCAGGAGATCACATCAGATTGTCCTTGTGCCTTAGGCAACTCCTGGGGCTGCTTCTTCTACCTCCAGCCCCATCTCTCTTGCTTCCTGCCAAGACCTATATTTTCTAAAGGAAAACATAATACACTCTTTGACATCAGTCTTAGCAATTGAAAGGTTGTTGCTGAATGAAAAGACACTGGGATTCTTGGCCTCTGGAGGAGGAGAATTCAATCTGGGGCCAAAGACGAGGCTCAGAGCTTTTGTGTAATAAAGTTTTATTAAAGTATAAAGGAGATAGAGAAAGCTTCTGACATAGGCATCAGAAGAGGGCAGAAAGAGTACCCTATCCCCTTGCTAGTCTTCAGATGGATGTTATATAGTCACTAGCAGTCTGTTAATGAAAGAAAGGAATGTCTTAAAACTCAAATGGCACCAGGCCCCTCATCCATAAGATGTATTTTGGGATAATCTTGGCACCAGATGATTCATCCCGGGCCATAGAATGATTGACTTGAATCTTGTAGAAGGGCAGATTACCATAGAAATAGTTTCATTTACATAGATTAGGGGAACAATATCTGGGTATAACATACTGGTTTGTCAAGTAGGTTCTGAGACATTAGGCAGAACCGACTTGAAGATGGAGTTTGGGGTAAATGCATAGTACATGAACATAGCTTAAGACAAACATTTCCATAAGAAAAATGCATTGATTGACTCAAGGTTTGAGAATAGTTAACTTCAGGTGAAACCAGGTGTCATTATGGCAATACAGTATTTTTTTTCCTGGGTTTAACTTTTTTTTAAAAATTCTTATAGAAGTTTTAGATTTAAAACAAAGTCAAAAGGGTGATACAGAGATTTCCCAAATACCCACATTCCACACAATTACCTAACCTTCACCATTATCAACATCCCTCACCAGAGTGGTACCTTTGTTATAACTGATGAACCTGCATTGGCCATTGTAATCACTCTAAATCTATCATTTATATTAAGATTCATTCTTGGGCTGTACTTTCTATGGGTTTCATGTACATAGATTAATGTATAATGACAGATAGGCTTCATTACAATATCATACAGAGTATGTTCACCACCCTAAAAATCCCCTGTGCTCTGCTTATCCATCCCCACCCACCCCCTACAACAAACATACACCCTTGGCAACAACTGACATTTTAAATTATCTCCCTAGTTTTACCTTTTCCAGAATATCATGCAGTTGGAATCATACAGAATATAGCCTCTTCTTAGCTTCTTTTACTTAGTAATATACATTTAAGTTTCTTCCATGACTTTTTTTTTTTCAGTTTTGGGATATTTTCAATTGTGGTTCCTTTAGTTGTGGGTCTTTAGTTGTGGCATGAAAACTCTTAGCTACTGTATGTGGGGTCTAGTTCCCCAATCAGGGGTCAAGTCCAGGCCCTCTGCATTAGGAACTCAGAGTCTTAGCCATTAGACTAAGGGAAGTCCCTCCTCCATGTCTCCATGTCTTTTCATGGCTTGATAGCTTGTTACTTTTTAGAGTTGAATAATATTCCCTTGTCTGAATATAACATGGTTTATTTATCAGTTTACCTACTGGAAGACATCTTGATTGCTTCCAAGTTTTGGCAATTATGAGTAAAGCTGCTATAAATATCCTTGTGTAGGTTTTTGTTTGGACATAAATTTTAAACTCCTTTGGTTAAACAAATACCAAGGGGTATGACTACTGGATCATATGGTAATAGTATTTTAGTTTGTAAGAAACTGCCAAAATGCCATCCAAAGTGGCTGCAGCATTTTGCATTCCCACCAGCAGTGAATGAGAGTTCCTGTTGTTCCACATCCTCATGAGCGTTTGGTGTTGTCAGTGTTCTGCATCTGACATTCTAAAAGGTGTGTAGAGATATCTCATTGTTGTTAATCTGCATTTCCCTGTTAACACAGGATGTAGAACATTCTTTCATATGCTATTTGCCATCTGTATACCCTTTTTGGTGACATGTCTGCTCAAGTCTTTGGCCCACTTTTGAAACCCGTTTTTTGTTTTATTATTGTTGAGTTTTAAGAGTTCTTTTGTATTTTGGATGGCAGTCCTTTCTCAGATATGTCTTTTGCAAATATTTCCTTCTTCTCTGTGGCTTGTCTTCTAATTCTCTTGTCATTATCTTTCACAGAGCAGAAGTTTCCAATTTTAATGAAGTTCAGCTTATCAATTCTTTCTTTCACAGATCACATTTTTGGTGTTGCATAACAAATGCTGTTTTAAGCCTCTACAGATTTTTTTGTTTGTTTGTTTTTCAGTAGTGTGTTATGCACAGTAGTTAACTTTTACTTACCTCAAAAGTCACGGTGGAAAAAAAAAAAAGCAATTCATTAACTTCATTGCTATAAAATACGCTTCTCTTTTCTTATTTTCCATTTTCTTTATCCAATTATCTAAGCTTAAACTCTTAAGAGTTATCTTAATATCTTCCCACTCCAGCATTTACTTTATTCTGTAGGCAAAAGAAAGCTGCTGAAAAATTTTAAGCAAGGGAGAGACAGAAACAAATTTATACTTTATAAAGATCCATACTAACAGTTCTCAAAGTGTGGCCCAGGAAACCCTGGGTTCCCCAAGACTGTTTTAGAAGGTTTTCAAGGTCAAAAATATTTCCATAGTAATATATTGTTCACTCTCATTTTTTATGAGTGTACAGTGGAGGCTTACAGAGACTACATAACGTGTGACCTCATAACAGATTGAATGTAGAAATAGATGTGTGAATTCATCTGTCTTCTATTAAGAAGAGTATCTACCAACATTACAGAGACTTGTAAAAAAAAAAAGCAATGTGACTCTGCTCACTAAATTTTATTTTGTTTTATAAAATGTATTTTTCATAAAAATGTATACTTAACATGAAATGAGATTACTTTTATTTATAAATTTTTATTTTTATTTTTACTTTACAATAGTGTATTGGTTTTGCCATACATTGATATGAGTCCACCACGGGTGTATACGAGCTCTGAATCCTGAATCCCCCTCCCACCTCCCACCCCATATCATCTCTCTGGATCATCCCCTTGCACCAGCCCCAAGCATCCTGTATCCTGTATCGAACATAACTGGCGATTCGTTTCTTACATGATAGTATACATGTTTCAATATCATTCTCCCAAATCATCCCACCCTCTCCCTCTCCCTCAGAATCCAAAAGTCCGTTCTATACATCTGTGTCTCTTTTGCTGTCTCGCATACAGGGTCATCATTACCATCTTTCTAAATTCCATATATATGTGTCAGTATACTGTATTGGTGTTTTTCTTTCTGGCTTACTTCACTCTGTATAATCGGCTCCAGTTTCATCCATCTCATTAGAACTGATTCAAATGTATTCTTTTTAATGGCTGAGTAATACTCCATTGTGTATATGTACCACTGCTTTCTTATCCATTCATCTGCTGATGGACATCTAGGTTGTTTCCATGTTCTGCCTATTATAAACAGTGCTTCAATGAACATTGGGGTGCATGTGTCTCTTTCAATTCTGGTTTCCTCAGTGTGTATGCCCAGCAGTGGGATTGCTGGGTCATAAGGCAGTTCTATTTGCAATTTTTTAAGGAATCTCCACACTGTTCTCCATAGTGGCTGTACTAGTTTGCATTCCCACCAACAGTGTAGGAGGGTTCCCTTTTCTCCACATCCTCTCCCACATTTATTGCTTGTAGACTTTTGGATTGCAGCCATTCTGACTGGCGTGAAATGGTACCTCATTGTGGTCTTGATTTGCATTTCTCTGATAATGAGTGATGTTGAGCATCTTTTCATGTGTTTGTTAGCCATCCATATGTCTTCTTTGGAGAAATGTCTATTTAGTTCTTTGGCCCATTTTTTGATTGGCTCGTTTATTTTTCTGCAGTTGAGCTGCATAAGTTGCTTGTATATTTCTGAGATCAGTTGTTTGTCAGTTGCTTCATTTGCTGTTGTTTTCTCCCATTCAGAAGGCTGTCTTTTCACCTTGCTTATAGTTTCCTTTGTTGTGCAGAAGCTTTTAATTTTAATTAGATCCCATTGGTTTATTTTTGCTTTTATTTCCAGTATTCTGGGAGGTGGATCATAGAGGAGCCTACTGTGATTTATGTCGGAGAGTGTTTTGCCTATGTTCTCCTCTAGGAGTTTTATAGTTTCTGGTCTTACGTTTAGATCTTTAATCCATTTTGATTTTATTTTTGTGTGTGGTGTTAGAAAGTGATCTAGTTTCGTTCTTTTACAAGTGGTTGACCAGTTTTCCCAGCACCACTTGTTAAAGAGATTGTCTTTACTCCATTGTATGTTCTTGCCTCCTTTGTTGAAGATAAGGTGTCCATAGGTGCGTGGATTTATCTCTGGGCTTTCTATTTTGTTCCATTGATCTGTATTTCTGTCTTTGTGCCAGTACCATACTGTCTTAATGACTGTGGCTTTGTAGTAGAGCCTGAGGTCAGGCAAGTTGATTCCTCCAGTTCCATTCTTCTTTCTCAAGATTGCTTTGGCTATTCGAGGTATTTTGTATTTCCATACAAATCTTGAAATTATTTGTTCTAGTTCTGTGAAAAATACCGCTGGTAGCTTGATAGGGATTGCATTGAATCTGTAGTTTGCTTTGGATAGTATACTCATTTTCACTATATTGATTCTCCCAATCCATGAACATGGTATATTTCTCCTATTAGTGTCCTCTTTGATTTCTTTCATCAGTGTTTTATAGTTTTCTATATATAGGTCTTTAGTTTCTTTAGGTAGGTATATTCCTAAGTATTTTATTCTTTTTGTTGCAATGGTGAATGGAATTGTTTCCTTAATTTCTTTTTCTACTTTCTCATTATTAGTGTATAGGAATGCAAGGGATTTCTGAGTGTTGATTTTACGTCCTGCAAATTTATTATATTCATTGATTAGCTCTAGTAATTTTCTGGTGGAATCTTTAGGAATTTGTATGTAGGGGATCATGTCATCTGCAAACAGTGAGAGTTTTACTTCTTCTTTTCCAATTTGGATTCCTTTTATTTCTTTTTCTGCTCTGATTGCTGTGGCCAAAGCTTCCAGAACTATGTTGTATAGTAGCAGTGAAAGAAACCTCCTTTTAAATTTGTATAGAGAAGGAAAAAATATCACTAGTTTGTTTCCTCTTGCCACTTAAGAGAGATAAAAATGTCTGACATTTGTAGCCTGTTTCCTCCGTTTGGATACCCCTGGCCTTCCTGCCTGTTACCCTCTCACAATATCTTTTTGGATATGCCTCCTCAGGCAAGAGGGATAAGTGGGGGTTGCATAGTACAAGAAATTATCAGTAAAACTAAAAGATTGTCTACTGAGTAGAATATATTTGCAAATGTTACATCCAGTCAGAGGTTAATACCCAAAATATACAAAGAAAACATACAACTCTATATGAGAAAAAACACTTGATTTAAAAATGGGCAGAGAACCTGAATCGACATTTTCCCCAAGGAAACACATCAATGGCCAACAGACACATGTAAAGATGCTCAGGGATGTGAATAATCCTCAGGGATGTGAAAATTAAAACCGTAATGAGATATCACCTCAAAACTGTCACATTGGCTATTATAAAAAAGGCTACAAATAGCAAGTGTTGAGGATTTGGAGAAAATTGAACACTTGTTCATTGCTGATGGAAATGCAAATGGGTACAGCTACTATGGAAAAAAATATGGACGTTCCCTCCAAAATTAAAATAGAACTACCATGTTATTCAGCAAGTCCACTCCTTGGTATTTATCCAAAGGAAATGAAAACACTGATTTGAAAAGATATATGCACCCCTATATTCATAACAGTATTCTTTACAAACCTAAGATTTGGAAGCTACCAAAGTGCCCATGGATAGGTAAATGGATAAGTAAGATGTAGTAACTATATATGTGTGTGTGTGTGTCTATATATAGACACACACACAGTGGAATATTATAGGAAAGAATAAAATCTTGCTATTTGCAAAAACATGAAAGGACCTAGAGGATATAATGCTAAAATGTGGAATCTAAAAAAAACAAAACAAATCATAAACATAATGACATAGAAAAAGAGTCTTAGATAGAACAGATTGTTGCCAGAGCAGAGAAATAGGTGAGGGAGATAAGAGGTAGAAACTTTCAGTTATAATAAATAATCATGGGAATGATTTATAATAAATAAATCATGAGTTTGCAATGCTGGCATGGGGGATATAGTCAAAAACTATATAGTATCTTTGTATGGTGATAGATGGTACATTTTCATACTGTGAAATATGAACAATACTGAGTTATACTGAGCTATTTCAAATCCTAAAAGATGAAGCTGTGAAAGTGCTGCATTCAGTATGCCCCCAAATTTGGAAAACTCAGCAGTGGCAACAGGACTTGAAAAGGTCAGTTTTCATTCCAATCCCAAAGAAAGGTAATGCCAAAGAATGCTCAAACTACCGTACAATTGCCCTCATCTCACACACTAGTAAAGTAATGCTCAAAATTCTCCAGCAAGTCTTCAACTGTACATGAACCAAGAACTTCCAGATATTCAAGTTGGATTTCGAAAAGGCAGAGGAACTGGAGATCAAATTGCCCACATCCGCAGGATCATAGAAAAAGCAATATAGTTCCAGAAAAACATCTACTTCTGCTTTGTGTGTAGTCACATTAAAGCCTTTGACTGTGTGGATCACAACAAACGGTGGAAAATTCTTAAAAGGATGGGAATTTCAGACTTTACCTGCCTCCTGAGAAATCTGTATACAGGTCAAGAAGCAACAATTAGAACCAGACATGGAAAAACAGACTAGTTTCAAATTGGAAAAGGAATACATCAGATTGTATATTCTCATCCTGCTTGTTTAACTTATATGCAGAGTACATCATGTGAAATGCCGGGCTGGATGAAGCACAAGCTGGAACCAAGATTTTCTGGAGGAATATCAGTAACTTCAGAAATGCAGATGACACCACCCTTATGGCAGAAAGTGAAGAAGAACTAAAGAGCCTCTTGATGAAATTGAAAGAGGAGAGTGGAAAAGCTGGCTTAAAACTCAATAATTCAGGGTTGGGAACTCATGTACACCTGTGGTGCTTTCATGTCAATGTATGGCAAAACCAATACAGTAATGTAAATTAAAAAAATAAAATTTAAATTAAAAAAAAACTCAATAATTCAAAGGTGAAGATCATGGCATCTGGTCCCATCACTTCATGGCAAATAGATGGGGAAACAATGGAAACAGTGACAGACTTTATTTTCTTGGGCTCCAAAATCACTGCAGATGCTGACTGCATCCATGAAATTAAAATATGCTTGCTCCTTGGAAGAAAAGCTATGACCAACCTAGACAGTATATTAAAAAGCAGAGACATTACTCTGCTGACAAAAAAGTTTGTCTAGTCAAAGCTATGTTTTTTCCAATAGTCATGTATGGATGTGAGATTTTGACCATAAAGCAAGCTGAGTGCCAAAGAATTAATGCTTTTGAACTGTGGTGTTGGAGAAGACTCTTGAGAGTCCCTTGGATTCAAGGAGATCCAACCAGTCCATCCTAAAGGAAATCAGTCCAGAATATTCTTTGGAAGGACTGATGCTGAAGCTGAAACTCCAATACTTTGGCCACCTCATGCGAAGGGCTGACTCCTTAGAAAAGACCCTGATGTTGGGAAAGATTGAAGGCAAGAGGAGAAGGGGATGACAGAGGACGACATGGTTGGATGGCACCACTGATCAATGGACATGAGTTTGAATAAGCTCCAGGAGATAGTGAAGAACAGGGAAACCTGGTGTGCTGCAGTCCTTGGGGTCACAGAGTCAGACACGACTGAGCAACTGAACAAAAGGTAACAACAACAACACACAATATTTAGGAACTAGGTCATCAGGTCCTAAGGTCATCATCCTAAGTCTATATATATTTTTCCTTTGTATCTGCATTTTTAAATATACTGTATTTAATAAAGATAGCAAAGGAGAATCACAATAAGATCTATTGCCAGAGATATGAATATGATGTAAGTACAGTTAGGAATGAGCAGTCTGAGTGATTCTGATGAGAATTTTTGTATTGTGAGAACAGTCATCCTTACTAAATCCAGGACACAAAGGCAACAGATCTCAGTTCAAACACTATCTTCAGCTCTTTTCTAATGATATTTTAAACAGAAAACAGGATACTTTGCTGAAAAATAATAAACACATATTTGTATGTTATTACTTTAGTCTATATATATATGTTTTTCCTTTTTTATTCAGAAAAAAATTCAGAAACTGTCAGGTTGGATTATATCTTTTCCTTGTCTTTTCATAACAAAGTTTTGGAATGATAGATTAATTACAGCTCAGGCAAGCAGGATTTCCTACTGTAGCAAGGTTTGAAACCTTGCTAATTACAACTCAGTTACAGCTCAAGCAGACAGAACTTTTATTAAAGCGAGATCTGAGAGCAGGCTGACCCTAAAGGAGTGGTATCAATCCCTCTTGGCTTCTCTTTTTATACTTCCTGTCTCTTCCTCTTGGTTATGCCCTATGCAAAATAGGGCTTTACCTGCCACCAGTCTGGGAAGAGAATGCAAATAGGTGTACACTCAAGCCAATCAGGAAAGGGACCTTGGACTGACAGTTTTGATGGACAGTAGTAAGTCGTGTCTGACTCTTTGCAATCCCAAGGACTGTAGCCCACCTGTCTTCTCTGTCCATGGGATTTCCCAGGCAAGAATACTGGAGCAGGTTGCCATTTTCTTCTCCAGGGATTCTTCCTGACCCAGGGATTGAAACCATGACGCGAGTGTCCTGTAGGAGGTTCTTTACCACTAGCTTCACCTGGGAAGCCCAAGTTACATAACAATAGGCTCTATTGCACGTGTCTTTCCCATAATTCAGTCTGTTATAATCAGATGCATGTATGCATATAATACTTATGAACTCTTGACCGACTCCTGGCTGTCTAAGGTTACTTGAGTACATAACTGTGCATCAAGAGGACATGTGCCAGAATTGGAGAAGCCCCTGTGGTTAGTCTGTATCTACTCTGTGCCTAGGACCCATGAGCAGGAGCTAAAAACATCTCTGTGATTATTTTTGTGTGATATCTGTGAGCTCTCCTGTGTGTGTCTGGAATGGGCTTTAGAGATCACCTTGTATCTTTTTTGGCTAGGCCACTCCTCATTGCTCATGCCTAATTTCCCACCTCACAGAAACCAAAAAGTTTTCCAGACACACACCGGAGGGATATAGATAGGGAGAGTATCTGTCCATACAGCCTTGGTCCCTAGACCAAATGGTTCTCAGCAATAAGGCATAGGTATAGTAATGCTCCCCCAATGACATATGTGTGTATGGGAAGGAAGGGGGTGCAACAGCAGAGGCAGTGGTGGGGGGAGAGCCAGACAAAGCCAGTACCAGGAATTACTTATAGAAAGCCATTTCATGACATTTCTCATTTATTTACAACTCTGGACAACTTCTCTATCTATCAGCAGGGTAGAGACACCCAAGGCCTTAGCCTTGGATGTCATGGTGATAACAATTTTGAAGGTGGAGGTCCTACCAGTGCTCTTGGTAGGAAGATCTATAGTAAATTCCCAACCTCAGCTGATGTGATGTTGATGAGGGTTTCACTGGGGGTGCAACCCAGACCAGAGAGAAAGTCTGTATAGTCCAGGATGGCTGCATCCAACAGGTCTCCGAAAACTATTCTGCAAATTTGTCATACGCCTACAGAATCTGCTGAGAAACAGTTTTCTGTTCAGATTCAGCATGGATCTATGTTTCCTAGTATTTATCAGTTGTCACATCCTGTTAAGTGTGTAATATCAATATTCTCATATGTTCCACCCTGACCTGGGCATTAGGAAGTGAGGGATTTATACTTCAAATCTTTAAAATTCAATGTTTATTGAAATGACAGCTTTTATTTGGTTGAAATCTATTGAGTATTTACTGAATGTCTGATATGCTCCAATTCACTCTGCCTCTTGTCAATCTTGGAAGAACTATAAATTCCTTTGCTAACCTGGTGCTCTTAACTATTGCACCATGCACCTCTTATACCAAAGATTGAAGGCAAGAGGAGAAGGGGATGACAGAGGACGACATGGTTGGATGGCACCACTGATCAATGGACATGAGTTTATTCTGAAAGTTCCCCACTTTCAGAAGATATGAGACCAGAGATGCCACTTTTCAGAACAGTGACTTTTAAGATTTAGGCCATCTCTGGAATATTTCAGGAATCCAGATATATTTAGGGTTACTTTAGGGTCTTGAAAACTGATAATCCCAAATATTCATGATGTTAGGAATTTTGAATAATTTGTGTATTTAATTCTCACAATCTATGAGAATTTATCATTTATTTCTTTTAACAACAACAACAACAACAAAAACCTGAATACAAGAAAGCTTAAATAAGTGACCACTCACTAAGTGAAAAAAGTAGCAGTTGAACTCCCAGATCCATGCCTCACCACTTCTGGGAAATTGCTCTAGAAATATGAGTACAATTACATTTACTTGAATGTATTTATACTAGGATATAAATGTACACATATAGTATATACTTTTTATCTGTATGTCAAATATATATTTCTAAATGAATATATTTTTATTTCTAAATATATTATGTTTCTAAATAAATTTCATAATCTCATCTAATGTTTGTGTGAAACTACTAAACTATTGGCACTGAAAACTCATAATTTTATAATTTCTCTTAGTTTCTCAAGTTTTTCTTCTTTCATTCATTTACCAACCAAAGAACAATCCTTGGACTATAAAGTTTAAAGTTTTTTACCTCAAGCACAATGAAGGGAACTTCCATGACCTAGGCAGAATTTTAACAGGGACCTGAAGAAGGAAAATTATGTGGATAGGCTATTAACAGAGAAAGCATATAACTAGGTCAATGTTTATTTCCCTTCCTGGATTAAAAATAAACCATTATGATAAGGATGGAATTGGCTTTTTAGGAAATTGCCTCTTGGCAATTTTTGGTGTCAGATAAACTGACACCAAAAAGCCTACACAATGTAGACCCATTTTTCCAACTTAATTTCCCAGTGATCTGCAAAAATCCTATTTCCACCTTGATTGGTTGATTTCTACAAATGCCTTACATGTATTTTTGAAAGAGGCTTGAAAGTTGTAATATAATTTAAGTAGTGGCTCAATATAAACATGGTGCTTATCTATATTTAAAAAGTCCATAGTTTAAAGCAACACAAAACCTGATTGCTTTCTCAACTGAGACCTTATAGTACAAGTGAGATTTCAGAAGGGGAGCAACAGAATCATACTGACATGGCAAATACAGAAACTTAGATAAGAAGTGAGAAGGAGCAGTCTTTAGATGCTCAACTGCAGTGTACTTTTAGTCCAAGAAATTATGCAACTTTTGGCTAATAAGAATTTTATACTTTCATTACATTACACTTGCTTTAGTAATGACAGGGCAAATTATTCAGATAAGTTATAAGGGGTGGATATGGGGCCTTGAGGTGGTGACCTAATTTGGGAGCCATATCAGTCACAAAACAAAAAGGATATTGAAAAATGTCTGAAACTGATCTACAGCTTAGAACCTATTCCAGATTATTACAGTCTGCAGCCAAACTCTAAACCTGATGCAATGTGAATGGAAAAATATTGATACTATAAACTATGGAAGAAATGGGATTCTGTTATAGTAGCAGAAGCTAACAATTACAATTATGTTTTGAATTTTTCTTTACACTTTAAACTAAAGAACCTGAAAATGAATGGCTGTTTCTAAACAAAATTGACTAGGTAATTTTCACCTTTTTAAATATTAAAAATTGTTCAATTTTCATTGTTTACATTCAACATTAAAATGATTAGCTGAAACTTTTAGTTTCTTTTTTAAATTGAAGTATAGTTGATTTACAGTGTACTAGTTTCATGTACAAAACAGTGATTTATTTACATATATATTCAGTTATATATATACATTTTTAATGAATATATATAATCTACATATATAATGAAAAGAAAATATTTTTCTTTTCCCTTATAGGTTATTAAAAATATTGAGTATAGATCCTTGTTGGTTATCTGTTTTATATACAGAAGTGTATGTTAATCCAAGACTCCTATTTGTCCCTCCTACTTTCCCCTTTGGTAACCATAAGATTTTTCCTATGTCTATGAGTCTATTTCTATTTTGCAAATAAGTTCATTTGTATCTTTTTTATTTTTTAGATTCCACATATAAGTGATATCATATGATATATGTTTTTCTTTGTCTGGCTTGCTTCACTGAGTATGTTACTCTCTGGATCCATCCATGTTGCTGAAAGTGGCATTACTTCAGTCTTTTTTATGGCTAACATTCATATGTATGTATACATACATATGCATACCACATCTGGTCAAGCCATAAGGGTGTGGCACAGTATATTTAAAGTGATGCAAGGGAAAAATCGACAACCAAGAACCCTCTACCCAACAAAGTTCTCATTTAGATTTGATGGAGAAATTAAAAACTTTACAGATAAGCAAAAGCTAAGAGAATTCAGCACCAACAAACCAGTTTTACAACAAATGCTAAAGGAACTTCTCTAGGCAGAAAGGGAAACTCCACAATTAGAAACAAGAAAATTATGAAATAGTTAAGCAAAGGTAAATACATAGTAAATACACAGTAAAGGTAAGAAATAATCCACACACAATTATGATATCTAAAGCAATAATTGTGAGAGGAGGAGAGTACAAATGCAAGATATTTGAAGTGCATTTAAAATTAAGAGATCAGCAATTTAAACAATCATATAAACAGCTATAACAAAACCTCACGGTAACCACAAGCCAAAAATCTAAAATAGATATACACACAAAAAAGAAGGAATCTAAACACAGCACTAAAGATAGCAACCAATCACAACAGAAGAGAACAAAAAATGAAGGGAAGAGAAAAAAACATAAAAACAAATCCAAAACAATATAATAAAGTGGCAATAAGAACACACTGATAATTATCTTAAATATAAACAGGTTGACTACTTCAACCAAAAGACACAGACTGGCTGAATAGGTACAAAAACAAGACTCATATATAGGCTATCTACAAGACACCTACTTCAGATATAGACACACATAGGGACTGGAAGTGAGGGGATGGAAAAAAAGTAGTGGATGAAATGAAAAGAAAGCTGGAGTACCAATACTTATATTGAACAAAACAGATTTTAAAATAAAGACAAGAGACAAAGAGGGACCCTATATAATGATCAAAAGATCAAGGAAAATATACAGCAATTGTAAATATATGTGTAACCAACATAGGAGCACCTTGAGTGAGTGAAGTCACTCAGTCATGTCTGGCTCTTTGCGATCCCATGGACTGTAGCCTACCAGGCTGCTCCCTCCATGGGATTCTCCAGGCAAGAGTACTGGAGTGGGGTGCCATTTCCTTTTCCAGGGGATCTTCCCAACCCAGGGATCGAACGTGGGTCTTCCGCATTCCAGGCAGACGCTTTAACCTCTGAGCCACCAGGGAAGCCCAGGCAAAGATTAACAGTCATAAAATCTGGTTTCTTGGTAAGATATTACAGGAAGGGAGGAATTTCAACATGGTGGAAGAGTAAGATGTGATCATCTTTCCCCCTACAAATACATTAAAAAAAAATCTGCACGTGAAACAACCCCTACAGAACACCTATTCAGTGCTGGCATAAGATCTCAGATTTCCAAAAAGGCAAGCTAATCTCCACATAAAGGGGTGGGGCAAAATAAATTTTGAAAAGAGAGAGAGAGAACAAATAATCAAATGAAACCTGTACTTTGAGGAGGGAAAGGAGAGAAAGTTTCCACACAGTCAGAAATCCCCAGGGCAGGGATGGGGATAGCTTCAGAACCTCAAGAGGGGAAAGTTGCAACAGGTGCATGGAAGAAGCAGAGGTAATTCAGAATGGAAACCAGTGCATACCAGCAGTTCTTAGACTAAGACACTTGTTTAATGCCTGCCATGGTAAGTGGAGGCTGGGTGCTGAGACTCAGGTTTCAGAGGTCAGACTCCAGGGAGAGGACTGGGATTATTGCCATGAAGGCTGACTGAGGGGACTATATCACAAAGCTGAGAAAGTCCAGGGAAAAGCCTGGGCCTGCCAAAGAGGCAAGAGTTCATTGTCATGGGGATCCTCTAATTCTGTGAGATCACAGAAAGTAAAATGTAAAATGCTGCCTTTGTGAGTGCCACAGGTGGGACAAGTTGTGGATATGCTCTGTGACACCAGAGGCAGGTGCAATGGCACCACAGCTGTCTCCAAGCTATGATATAGGTTATTGCCTTGACCTTCCTGGGAGACTGGATAATTTGGCACAGCTGAGGGACCCACAACGTAGGCCAATTCCCTGGGGAAAATGCATGACCTGTTTCATGCTGTAGCAACTTCCCACAAGCCTCTGCCACCACCACAGACATTCTTCACACATCCAAATTCCATCTGCCCTATCCCTGGCCTGATTGAGCAAGTCAGCCATAAGCAGCTGCTGCTTTCACCATCGTCTTTTGTCCAGGCGGGGAACGAGAGGATGGCAAACAAACAGAGGTGGAGCCATAAACAAAGATGAGCAGCAGGCGCGGTGTGGCCAATGAAGAGGAAAGGAACTCATCCCAGCAGCTGCAATTGCAGCAGATTAAATCGCTGCAATTAGCTTGGGGCTGTGGACTTTGGGGGCAATTGTAGAATTTGGAAGCAAGTACAAATTGGGTTAAGGCCAGATCCAAGTCTGAGCTGACACGACAGTGCCCACAACAGGCCCAGAGATGTTCCTAGTAATACTGGAGAACTTCCTGAGTAGGAAGATTGGCTGTAACTCACTTTATGGTAAGGACAATGGTTTGTTGTGGTGGTTGTTTGGTTGCAAAGTCGTGTCTCACTCTTTCTGACCCTGTGGATTGCAGCACACCAGGCTCCCCTGTCCTTCAGTATCTACCAGAGTTTGTTCAGATTCATGTCCATTGAGTCAGTGATGTTATTTGGCCATCTCATCTTCTGCTGTCCCCTTTCCATTTCCCTTCAATCTCCCCCAGCATCAGGGTCTTTTCCTATGAGTCAGCTCTTCCCATTAAGTGGCCAATGTATTGGAGCTTTGGTTTCAGCATCTGCCCTTCCAATGAATATTTCAGATTGATTTCCCTTAGGATTGACTAGTTTGATCTCCTTGCAGTCTAAGGGACTCTCAAGTCAGCACCATGGTTCAAAAGCATCAATTCTTCAGTGCTCAGCCTTCTTTATGGTCCAACTCTCACATTTGTACATGACTACTGGAGAAATCATATCTTTGCCCATATGGACCTTTGCTGCTTTTTAATACACTGACTAGTTTTGTCAGTTTTTCTTGCTTCTTCCAAGGAGCAAGTATCTTTTAATTTCATGGCTTCAGTCACCATCCACAATGATTTTGGAGCCCAAGAAAATAAGATCTATAACTGCTTCCACTTTTTCTCCTTCTATTTGTCATGAAGTGATGGGATTGGATGCCATGATCTTAGTTTTTTTTAATACTGGGTTTCAAGCCAGCTTTTTCACTATCGTCATTCACTCTCATCAAGAGCCTCTTTGTTTTTACTTTTTGCTTTCTGCTATCAGACTGGTTCCAAATAGGAAAAGGAGTATGTCAAGGCTGTATATTGTCAGCCTGCCTATTTAACTTATATGCAGAGTACATCATGAGAAACGCTGGACTGGAAGAAACACAAGCTGAAATCAAGATTGCTGGGAGAAATATCAATAACCTCAGATATGCAGATGACACCACCCTTATGGCAGAAAGTGAAGAGGAGCTAAAAAGCCTCTTGATGAAAGTGAAAGAGGAGAGCGAAAAAGTTGGCCTAAAGCTCAACATTCAGAAAACGAAGATCATGGCATCCGGTCCCATCACTTCATGGGAAATAGATGGGGAAACAGTGTCACACTTTATTTTTTTGTGCTCCAGAATCACTGCAGATGGTGACTGCAGCCATGAAATTAAAAGATGCTTACTCCTTGGAAGGAAAGTTATGACCAACCTAGATAGCATATTCAAAAACAGAGACATTACTTAGCCGACTAAGGTCCGTCTAGTCAAGGCTATGGTTTTTCCTGTGGTCATGTATGGATGTGAGTGTTGGACTGTGAAGAAGGCTGAGTGCTGAAGAATTGATGCTTTTGAACTGTGGTGTTGGAGAAGACTCTTGAGAGTCCCTTGGACTGCAAGGAGATCCAACAAGTCCATTCTGAAGGAGATCAACCCTGGGATTTCTTTGGAAGGAATGATGCTAAAGCTGAAACTCCAGCACTTTGGCCACCTCATGAGAAGAGTTGACTCATTGGAAAAATCTCTGATGCTGGAAGTGATTGGGGGCAGGAGGAGAAGGGGACAACCGAAAATGAGATGGCTGGATGGCATCACGGACTCGATGGACATGAGCCTGAGTGAACTCTGGGAGATGGTTATGGACAGGGAGGCCTGGTGTGCTGCGATTCATGGGGTTGCAAAGAGTCAGACACGACTGAGTGACTGAACTGATTAGAATGATATCATCTGTTTATCTGGGGTTGTTGATATTTCTCCTTGCAATCTTGATTCCAGCTTCTGATTCATCCAGCCTGGCATTTTACATGATGTCCTCTGCATAGAAGTTATATTTCACAGAGTGACAATATACAGCCTTGTTGTACTCCTTTCCCAATTTTGAACCAGCCCATTGTTCCATGTCTGGTTCTAACTGTTGCTTCTTGACTCACATACAAGTTTCTCAGGAAACAAATAAGGTGGTCTGGTATTCCTATCTCTTTAAGAATTTTCCACACTTTGTTGCAATTCACACAATGAAAGGCCTTAGCATAGTCATTGAATAAGAAATAGATATTTTTCTGGAATGCCCTTGCTTTCTTCAAAATCCAGTGAATGTTGGCAATTTGATCTCTGGTTCCTCTATCTTTTCTAAACCCAGCTTGTGCATCTGGAAGTTCTCAGTTCACATACTGCTGACTTCTATTTTGAACTATTTTGAGTATAATCTTACTAGCATGTGAAGTGAGTGCAATTGTATGGTAGCATGAACATTCTTTGGCATTGGCCTTCTTTGGGATTAGAATGAAAACTGACCTTTTCCAGTCCTGTGGCCACTGCTGAGTTTTCCAAATTAGCTGACATATGACGGCAAAACTTTGACAGCATCATCTTTTAGGAGGACAATTGACACCACTGGAAAATATTCTTCTTACTACCACTATCTCTCTATATATGTTTTTGTCTTTTTAATTTTGTTTCATTGCTGTTCTTTTTCATTATTCCTTTATATTTTAGTTTTTTTACTTTTTCCTTTTTCTTAATGTTTTTATTTTAAAATAAATTTATTTCATTTTTCTTATTTTAACAGTACTTTACACTATATTGCATTTTTTCCATGTTTTTGGAATCAAATATTTGTTATGCTAATTTTTTAGTGTTTTATTTCATTTATGAAATGAATGAAATTTCCTTGTTTATTGGTTTCACTGCTCTCTTATTGTTACTTTCTTTATTTTATCCTTTTTTGTCTTTTTTCCTTTCCTTTGTGAGTGTGAATGTGTGAGTTTCTTTGTGTGTTCCTGTCTATTTAGCATTGCTTTTACCATTTGTCTCTCCATTTTTTTTTTGCTGTTGTTTGTTTTTTATATTTCTTTTTTCCCCTTATTCTATCCTGTGTGGCTTGTGGAATCTTGGTGCTCCAGCCAGGAGTTATGCTGGAACCTTTGAGGTGCAAGATTGGAATCCAGGACATTGGACCACCAGAGACCTCCTGACCCCATTGAATATTAATTGAATAGAGCTCTCCCAAAGGCCTCCGTCTCCACTCTAAAACCTGGCCCCACCCAAAGTCCAGAAAGCACCAGAGCCTAACACCTCACACCAAACAACTAGCAAAACAGAAACACAAGCCTACTCAGGTCACCAAAAACCATACCCAGCTCACACACACCCTAAAACAAACCACTGGATGTGATACTACCCTTCAGAGAGACAAGATCCAGTTCCATCCACCAGATCACTTGACCCAGCACCCCAATTAGGAAAATGTCACAAAGCACTCGTCCAAACCCACCATCTGGGGACAGACTGTACAAGTAAAAGAAACTATGACCTTGAATGCTGTGGAAAAGAGACTCCAAATACAGTAAATTAAAAAAATCCAAAATACAAAGAAGCATGCCACAGGTGAAGAAGCACAGTAAAAACTCACATGATCAAGCACATAAAGGGGAAGTATGCAGTATACCTGAAAAAGATTCAAGAGTAATGATGGTAAGATGATTCAAGGTCTCAGAGATAAAATAGTGGCACAGATAAATAGAATGGAGGCATGGATTGTGAAGATACAAGAAATTTTAACAAGGACCTGGAAGAAATAAAGAACAAACAATTAGCAATGAACAACATAATTACTGAAATAAAAAACACACTAGAAGGAATCAACACCAGAATGATGCAGAAGAATGGGTAAGTGAGCTGGGAGACAGAATGGTGGAACTTGGTTAGACAGAGAAGAATAAGGAAAAGAGTAAAAAGAAGTAAAGACAGTCTCAGAGCTTCTAAGACATTAAGCACACCACTATTTGAATTATAGGAGTCCTAGAAGACCCCATTCCAGTACTCTTGCCTGGACAATCCCATGGATGGAAGAGCCTGGTAGGCTGCAGTCCATGGGGTCGCTAAGAGTTGGACACGACTGAGCGACTTCACTTTCACTTTTCACTTTCATGCATTGGAGAAGGAAATGGCAACCCACTCCAGTGTTCTTGCCTGGAGAATCCCAGGGACGGGGGAGCCTGGTGGGCTGCCGTCTATGGAGTCGCACAGAGTTGGACATAACTGAAGTGACTTAGCCCCATCAGTAGAAGAAGAATAAGAGAAAAGAAAGGGTTTGAGAAAATACTTGAGGAGATTATAAAGTCCTACACAATATAACCCCCAAAAGAAGCATGCTAGACACATATTAATCAAACTAACAAAAATTAGCCACCAAGAAAAACTATTAAAAGCACACAGGAAAAGCAACAAATAACATACAAAGGGATCCCTATAAGACTGACTGTTGATCACTCAACAGAAAATCTGCAGGTCAGAAGTCAGTGGCATGACATGCTTAAAGTGATGAAAGGGAAAACCTACAACCAAGATGACCTCTATCAAGCAAGGATCTCATTCATATTCAGAAAGGACAAATCAAAAGCTTAAGTGGTAAACAAAAGTTAAGAGAATTTAGCACCATCAAGCTTTATAACAAATGCTAAAGAAACTTCTCTAGGCAAGGAAGTACAAGAGAAAGCAAAGACCTACAAAAGAAAACCTCAAATAATAAAATAAATGGTAATACAATCATATATATCAAAATTACCCCAAATGTAGATGAACTAATCACTTCAAACAAAAGAGATAGACTGGAATGATGTATAGAAAAGCAAAACCCTTATATATGCTGTCAACAAGAGACTCACCTCAGGCTTAGGGACACATAAAAACTGAAAGTGAGGGGATGGAAAAGATATTCCATGCAAAGGAAATTAAGAGAAAGTGGGAGTAGCAATACTTATATCAGATAAAATAGACTTTAAAATAAAGATCATTAAAAGAGACAAGAAAGGGTATTACATAAGGATCAAGGGATCAATCCAGGAAAAAGGTATATCACTTATAAACATATATGCACCCAAAATTGAAGAACATCAATACATAAAGAAAATGCTAGTAATTATTAAAGGGGACATTTATAGTAACATGATAATAGTGGAGGACTTTAATACCCCATTAACACCAATGGGCAGATTATACATATATAAAATTAATAAGAAACACAACTTTAAATGACACATTGGACCAGATCAGTCTACTTGATATCCAAAGGGCATTTCATCTGAAAACAGCAGATTTCATTTTTTTTTCAAGTGCACATGGAGTATTCTCCAGGATAGATCCCATCTTGGGTCACAAATCAAGCCTTGGTAAATTAAAAAGAATTAAAATCATTTTAAGCATATTTTCTGACCAAAACTCTGTGAAATTGATATCAATTACACGGGAAAAAAGCTATAAAAAACACAAACACATGGAAGGTAAACAGTATGTTTCTGAATAACCAAGATCACTGAAGAAATCAAAGGAGAAAGCAACATATACCTGGAAACAAATGAAAATTGAAACACAACTCAAAACCTATAGGATGCAATAAAAGCAGTGCTGGCATGGAAGTTTATAGTAATACAAGCCTACCTCAAGAAACAAGAGAAAGATCAAACAACATAAACCTACACATAAAGCAACTATAAAAAGAAGAAGAAGAACAACAAAAATAAACTCCAAAGTTAGTTGAAGGAAAGAAATAGGTATCAGAGTAGAAATAAATGAAAAATAAATTGAAAATATAGGAAATACTAATAAAACTAAAAGCTAGTTCTTTGAGAAGATAAACAAAATTGACAGTTACCTAGACTAATACAAATTTTTAAAAAAGGAGAAGATGCAAAAGAATAAAATTTGAAATAAAAAAGAAGTTACAACAGACAACATAGAAATACGAAGGATATAAGAAGCTACTATGAGGTGCCAATAAAATATTTATATGCCAATAAAATAGACAAGCTGGAAGAAATGGGCAAATTCCTATAAAAGTGTAACATTTCAAAACTGAACCAGGAAGAAATAGAAAATATGAACTGACAAATCACAAGCACAGAAATTGAAACTATAAACAAAAATCTAATAAAAGCCCAGGGCCAGATGGCTTCAAAGACAAATTCTGTCAAATGTTCAGAGAAGAGCTAGCACCTATCATGCTCAAACTCTTCCAAAAAATTGCAGAGGATGGAAAATTTCCAAATTCATTCTATGAGGCCCTGTCATCATCTTCATAAGAAAACCAGATAGAGATGCCACAAAAAAAGAAATCTACAAACCAATATCACTGATGAACATACATGCAAAAATCCTCAATGAAATTCTAGCAAACAAAATCCAACAATATATTAAAGGGATCATACATCATGATCAAGTGGACTTTATCTGAGGGATGCAAGGATTCTTCATATATGCAAATCAGTGTGATATACCATATTAATATATTGAAAGATAAAAGATATCATATGATGCAGAGAAAGCTTTTGACAAAATTCAACATCCATTTAAAAAATTTATTTATTTTAATTGGAAGCTAATTACTTTACAATATTGTGGTGGTTTTTGCCATATTTCATGAGTGTACATGTGTTCCCCATCCTGAACTCCCCTCTCACCTCCCTCCCCATCCCATCCCTCAAGGTCATTTCAGTGTACCAGCCCTGAACACCCTGTCTCATGCATCGAACCTGGATTGGCGATCTATTTCACATATGATAATATACATGTTTCAATGCTATTCTCTCAAATCATTCCACCCTCCCCTTCTCCCACTGAGTCCAAAAGTCTGTTCTTTGCATCTGTGTCCCTTTTGCTGTCTCACATATAGGTCATTGTTACCATCTTTCTAAATTTCATATATTTTAAATAAAAAATCTCCAGAAAGGCACAGAAGGAACATACCTCAACATAATAAAGGCCATACATGATAAACTCAGCGCAAACATTATTCTCAATGTGAAAAACCAAAAGCATTTCCTCCAAGATCAGGCAGAAGATAAGGGTGTTCATTCTTGTTACTATTATTCAATATAGTTTTGGAAGCCCTAGTGACAGCAATCAGAGAAGAAAAAGAAATAAAAAGAATCCAGATTGGAAAAGAAAAAATAAAATTCTCACTCTCTGCAGAAGACAAGATACTATACATGGAAAACTGTAAAGATGCCACAAGAAAATTACTTGACCTAATTATTGAATATAGCAAAGTTGCAGGATATAAGATTACTATACAGAAATCCCTTGAATTCTTATACACTAACAATGAAAAATCAGCAAGTGAAATTAAGGAAATAATCCCAATAGCTATTGCAAAAAAATAATAAAATACCTAGGAATAAAACTACCTAGAGAGTCAAAAGACCTGAATGCAGAAAACTATGACACTGATGAAAGAAATCAAAGATGACACAAACATGGAAGGATTGGAGGGATATACCATGTTTCTGGATTTCAAAGGAATGTTATGAAAATGACTATTCTACACAAAGCAGTCTATAGATTCAGTGCAATCCCTATCAAACTGCCAATGGTATTTTTCACAGAACTAGAACAAAAAAATCACAATTAATATAGAAATACAAAAGAACTCAAATAGCCAAAGCAATCTTGAGAAAGAAGAATGGAACTGGAGAAATCAACTTGCCTGACTTCAGGCTCTACTACAAAGCCACAGTCATCAAGACAGTATGGTATTGGCACAAAGACAGAAATATAGATCAATGGAACAAAATAGAAAGCCCAGAGATAAATCCACACACATATGGACACCTTATCTTTGACAAAGGAGGCAAGAATATACAATGGAGTAAAGACAATCTCTTTAACAAGTGGTGCTGGGAAAACTGGTCAACCATTTGTAAAAGAATGAAACTAGATCACTTTCTTACACCGCACACAAAGATAAACTCAAAATGGATTAAAGATCTAAATGTAAGACCAGAAACTATAAAACTCCTAGAGGAGAACATAGGCAAAACACTCTCTGACATAAACCACAGCAGGATCCTCTATGATCCACCTCCCAGAATACTGGAAATAAAAGCAAAAATAAACAAATGGGACCTAATTAAAATTAAAAGCTTCTGCACAACTAAGGAAACTATAAGCAAAGTGAAAAGACAGCCTTCCGAATGGGAGAAAATAATAGCAAATGAAGCAACTGACAAACAACTAATCTCAAATATATACAAGCAACTCCTGAAGTTCAATTCCAGAAAAATAAATGACCCAATCAAAAAATGGGCCAAAGAACTAAACAGACATTTCTCCAAAGAAGACATACAGATGGCTAACAAACACATGAAAAGATGCTCAACATCACTCATTATTAGAGAAATGCAAATCAAAACCACAATGAGGTACCACTTCACACCAGTCAGAATGTCTGCGATCCAAAAATCTGCAAGCAATAAATGTTGGAGAGGGTGTGGAGAGAAGGGAACCCTCCTACACTGTTGGTGGGAATGCAAACTAGTACAGCCACTATGGAGAACAGTGTGGAGATTCCTTAAAAAATTGCAAATAGAACTGCCTTATGACCCAGCAATCCCACTGCTGGGCATACACACGGAGGAAACCAGAATTGAAAGAGACACATGTACCCCAATGTTCATTGCAGCACTGTTTATAATAGCCAGGACATGGAAACAACCTAGATGTCCATCAGCAGATGAATGGATAAGAAAGCTGTGGTACATATACACAATGGAGTATTACTCAGCTGTTAAAAGGAATACATTTGAATCAGTTCTGATGAGATGGATGAAACTGGAGCCGTTTATACAGAGTGAAGTAAGCCAGAAAGAAAAACACCAATACAGTATACTAACACATATATATGGAATTTAGAAAGATGGCAATGATGACCCTGTATGCAGGACAGCAAAAAAGACACAGATGTGTATAGCGGACTTTTGGACTCAGAGGGAGAGGGAGAGGGTGAGATGATTTGGGAGAATGGCATTGAAACATGTATAATATCATGTAAGAATCGAATTGCCAGTCTATGTCTGATGCAGGATATGGCACGCCTGCAGCTGGTACACGGGGATGACCCAGAGAGATGTTGTGGGGAGGGGAGTGGGAGGGGGGTTCATGTTTGGGAACGCATGTACACCCGTGGTGGATTCATGTCAATGTATGCCAAAACCAATACAGAATTGTAAAGTAAAAATAAATAAATAAATTAAAAACAAAACAAAACAAAACAAAACAAAAAACAATAAACAGCCTTGACATACTCCTTTTCCTATTTGGAACCAGTCTGTTGTTCCATGTGCAGTTCTAACTGTTGCTTCCTGACCTGCATATAGGTTTTCTCAACAGGCATGTCAGGTGGTCTGCTATTCCCACCTCTTTCAGAATTTTCCAGTTTATTGTGATCACAGTCAAAGTCTTTGGCATGGTCAATAAAGCAGAAAGAGATGTTTTTTCTGGAACTCTCTTGCTTTTTTGATGATCCAGCGTATGTTGGCAATTTGATCTCTGGTTCCTCTGCCTTTTCTAAAACCAGCTTGAACATCTGGAAGTTCACGGTTCACATACTGTTGAAGCCTGACTTGGAGAATTTTGAGCATTACTTTACCAGCATGTGAGATGTGTGCAATTGTGCGGTAGTTTAAGCATTCTCTGGCATTGCCTTTCTTTGGGATTGGAATGAAAACTGACCTTTTCCAGTCCTGTGGTCACTGCTGAGTTTTCCAAATTTGCTGGCATATTCAGTGCAGCACTTTCACAGCATCATCTTTCAGTATTTGAAATAGCTCAACTGCAATTCCATCACCTCTATTAGCTTTGTTTGTAGTGATGCTTTCTAAGGCCCACTTGACTTCACTTTCTAGGATGTCTGGCTCTAGGTGAGTGATCACACCATCGTGATTATCCAGGTCATGAAGATCTTTTTTGTACAGTTCTGTGTATTGCCACTTCTTAATATCTTCTGCTTCTGTTAGGTCCATACCATTTCTATCCTTTATCGAGACCATCTTTGCATGAATGGTTCTGTTGGTATCTCTAATTTTCTTGAAGAGTCTCCAGTCTTTCCCATTCTGTTGTTTTCCTCTATTTCTTTGCATTATAAGGTATCTGTGAAATATGTCTTTGTTCTTTCATAGAGCGTTCTTTTTTAATTTACAACAAATCCCCATTTTTTGTAAAAGTCACTGTTTTGAGATTATATTTTCTTCGACTTCTGTTTTGTACTACAGTTTTTAGAATCCTTTCAGAAATAGTGGACTACTGCATTTTCCTGCATGAATGATAATAAAATGTTGTTAAGCTCTTAACAACAAACAGATATCTCTACAGAGACCAAAATAGTGACATCAGTTTTTCTTATGCCTCCTAAAAAGTGGCTCTGCTTCAGCTGATTCTTGGCAGTTTTAAATTTATCCATGATTTCTCAATCCATCCCACTCTCTTACATCTCCTAATATCAGCTGTCTTATCACTTCTCTTTGGTTTTGTGTACAGTGAACAATTTTTGTGTCAGAAATCTTCTAACAAATATATTTAACATATATAACTTCTGTGTTCTCTTCATTTATCTGTAAAAAAAGAAGAAAAATGTCCCTAATTGATTATGTAATGTAAGAATATCTGAAGATAGATCCTCCCCCCAAAAAAGTCCATGAATTTTATCCTGCCTATACAGAAGAATAATAATCACTGAAGAAAACTGATTACTTGCCACTAGCCACTAGCCAGTTTAACTTGTTCAAAGCCTCTGTTGTTTTACTGCGTATTATGATAGTGAATTACCAAAATGAAACTGTCTCATTAAAGGTAAAATTCAATGGAATTGGGCCAAATATGCTCTAAAACTTTTAATTTAAAAAATTAAGGTCATTTAAGAAATTGTTTCATGGCTTCCAATTTGTAGCAGACTTAGCGATTTCCTTCTTCATTGTATTTTGCCAAAAATGAGGATGAAGGTACAGACTAGAATTATTTTAGAAACAGTAATTTAATTGTAGGAAAGTTTGGTTAGCTCTTTGACTTTCAGGAAGCTTAACACTTCTTTGTAGAGAACGTTGCTTTTTTGAATTGTATAGATGTAAAGGGAATAACTGTATGCAGATTTAAAAAGGAAACATTTTCTTACACAAGAATTTTATCCTTGATGGTTCTAGAAATGAACCTCAGCTCTTCTGCCTAATAATACACAGCCTAAAGTACAAGATTATTTTGTCATTGAATTTTTAATCATTGTTTAGTTTTGTTTTGGGAACCCAGTCTGTCTGTGAAACACTGATTCTGCTCTCTAAGGAGAGCAAAGTTAGGAATCTAAAATAATTTAATAATGAGTTTACTGATAAAATGTGAAGTCAGGGGTTAAAGTAGTCATTTAAATCAAAATAGAGTATGAGAAACAAACTCTGTCCATCAGGTCTATCTACCATTTCCCTCAGGTATGACTTGATTTGCAACAGCTTCTTGTTTTCTTCTCTTTTGAGGCCTGTCTTCCTTTCCTAGTATGGTTTTATAATAATTTTATTAAGATATAATTCACATACCTTACTGTTGACCCATATGAAGGGTACAGTTCAGTGGTTTTGTAATATATTCATGGAATTGTACAACTATGATCACAGTCAATTTGAAAACATTGCCATTATGCAAGAAAGAAACTCTCTACCTTTTAGTAGTCACTTGTCCTTTCATCCCAATTCCTCCCAGCCCTGAGCAACCAGTAATCTACTTTATGTCTGTATGGATTTGTCTCTTCTGGTCATTTAATATGATTGGATTCCTATAGTATTTGATCTTTTGTGACTGGCTCCATAAATATAAGAACATTCCAAATATTGTTCTATGTGGAATGAGAACTTCTCATGTTGAGAACTATGATTACTGTTAAAGGAAGTGGTTGGTAAGAATCAGTAGATGTAAGGAAGAAAGGTTGGATACCTAACAGGTTTCTCAGTCAATCTGATGCTGAATATATATATATATATAAAATCATAGCCAAGCATTCATGATATGTTACTATAATTGTTTGTCTCTGGGTATTGAAATCTTTGCCTGCTGAGTCAGGGAAGTCTTGCTAAAAATTATGCCAAATAACATGACAAGTAATTGACATAGCAGGCTTCAGTCATGTTTAATTTTGCTAGGAGCTTGTATACCTCTGGTCAGGGAAGCTTCCCAAATTTTTAATTTCCTCTATTGAATTTATGCTGTCTTTAAAAAGTATGCACCATAGGATTGGGTTGAGAATTAAAGTCACCTTTCTATTTCTATTTCCTCCAGAGGATCTTCCTGACAGAGGGATCAAATCCAGGTCTGTTGCATTTCAGGCGGATTCTTTACCATCTGAGCTAGATTATGAGGCAGTATTTCCCTGATGAGTGCTTAAGCATTGTGGCTTATTTTTGAATGGCATGACAGCATCCCACTGGTTGTGTAGCAGGACAAAATATTGGCTTTCTATGCTCACAGAAGCCAAATTTAAAAAAAATGTAGACAGAATTTGGAGGAAATAGAAAAGTGACTTTAATTCTCAGCCAGTGGAGAGGGAAACAGAGTGGCTCATGCCTCAAGAATTGCTTCATGAGAACTCTAGCAGCTTATATAAGACAAGGGCTCGAAGTCAGAAGTCAGTGATGAGGAACAAAGGTGATAGTATCTTGGTTTCTTTCTCCTGTGTTGTTTCAAAGACAGTCATAGACTGGTGTCAGTAACCCTGCAATTGAGTCTTGCAGTTCAGTGGCTTTGTGACTTTCTTTCTGATATTCCTCTTTTTCCTTTTTCACTGCAACAGTTGTATGTGGCCTGTTTCCATGATGTATTGAGTAAAGTGTTGTTTGTTGTGAGCATAGATCCCTGTAACACCAAATTAAACACATTCTATTGGACCTCTCTTTAAATGAAAGTCTCATCTTGAGAAATATTCAAATTGGAAAGAAAGTAGTAAAACTGTTGCTATTTGCAGATGACATGATATTGTACATGGAAAATATTAAAGATGCCACAAGAAAAACAATTAGAACTAACAAATGAATTCAGTAAAGTTGTAAGACATGAAATTAATATACAGTAATCTGTCACATTTCTTTTTTTTGGTCACATTTCTGTATACAAATAATGAGCTATCAGAAAGATAAATTAATAAAGCAATTCCATTTATAATCACATCAAAAAGGATAAAATACCTACATATAAATCTAACCAATGAATTAAAATACATATACTTGGAAAACTATGAGGCATTGATGAAAGAGGTTGAAGATGATATGAACAAATGAAAAGATAACGTTGTTCCATGGATTAGAAGAATTCTAAGTTTATTAGAATAAAAAACACCCAAGGCAATCTACAGATTCAGTGCAGTGCCTATCAAAATACCAATGATATTCACAGAGTTAAATACTTCTAAAATTTGAATGGTAATACAAAGATCCTAGATACCCAAAGCCTTGATCCTAGATCAAGCCAAATCTTGATTTTAAAAAAGCTGCAGATATCATGTTCCCCGATTTCAAAGAGTACTACAAAGCTGTAATAAAACAGTATGGTACTGGCAATAAATAAATAAACAAATGGACACAAAAATTAATGGAACAGAACAGAAAAAAACAGAAATAAACCCACACCTAAATGTTAAACTAATTTATGGAAAAGGAAGCAAGACTATAATGGGTTGAAAAACTGGACAGCTACATGCAAAAGGATCAAACTGTACCATTTTCTTAAACCACATATAAAAATAAACTCAAATGATTAAAGACTCAACCGTAAGCCCTGGGATCATAACAAAGAAAACACAGATAATGTGTTCTTTGACATAAATCTTAACAATATAATTTTAAATATATCTCCTTAGACAAGGTAAACAAAAGTGAAAATAAATAAGTAGGACTACATTAAACTAAAAAACTTTTGTACAAGTCAATAGAATGAAAAAGCAACCTACCGGTAAATGGGGAAATATACTTGCAAATGACATAGTGGTTAATTATAAAGAGTTAATATTAAGTATACATAAAGAACTTAAAAAAGCATAAAAAAGCCTATTAAAAATGAGAAGATGACCTGAATACGCATGCTTCCAAAGAAGGCATGCAGATGGTCAGAAGATAATGAAAAGATACTCAAAATCACTAATCTTCAAGGAAATACATATCAAAACAATAAAAGCTATCACTTCACACTTGTCAGAGTAGCTATTAGAAATTCCAGATGTACAAGCTAGATTGAAAAAAGGGAAAGGAATCAGAGATTAAATTGCCAAATTCTGTTGGATCATAGAAAAAACAAAAGAATTCCAGAAAAGCATCTACTTCTGCTTCATTGACTACACTAAAGCCTTTGACTCTCTGAATCATAACAAACTGGAAAATCCTGCAAGTGACGGAAATACCAGACCACCTCACCTGCCTCTTGAGAAACGTGTATACAGGTCAAGAACCAACAATTTGAACCAGACATGGAACAATGAACTAGTTCAAATTGGGAAAGGAGTGTATCATGGTTGTATATTGTCACTTTGCTTATTTAACTTATACGCAGAGAACATCATGTGAAATACGGTGTTTGATAAGCACAAGCTGAAATCAAGATTGCCAGGAGAAATATCAATAACCTAAGATATGCAGATGACACTACCCTTATGCCAGAAAACAAAGATGAGCTAAAGAGCCTCTGGATGAAGGTGAAAGAGGACCATGAAAAAGTTGGCTTAAAACTCAACATTCAAAAATCGAAGATCATGGTATCTGGTCTCATCACTTCATGGCAAATAGATGGGGAAACAAGGGAAACAGTAACAGACTTTATTTTCTTGGGCTCCAAAATCACTATGGACAGTGACTGCAGCCATGAAATTAAAAGATACTTGCACCTTGGAAGAAAAGCTATGAAAAACTTAGACAGCATATTAAAAAGCAGAGATATTACTTTGCCAATAATGGTCTGTCTAGTCAAAGCTATGGTTTTTCCACATAGTCATGCATGGATGTGATTGTTGGACCATCAAAGAAAGCTGAGCATCAAAGAATTGTTTTCTAAATGTGGTGCTGGAGAAAACTCTTGAAAGTCTCTTGGACTGCAAGGAGATCAAACCAGTCAATACTAAAGGAAATCAACCCTGAATACTCATTGGAAGGGCTGATGCTGAAGCTGAAGCTCCAATATTTTGGCCACCTGAGGCAAAGAACTGCCTCATTGGAAAAGGCTCTGATGCTGGGTAGATTGAAGGCAGGAGGATAAGGGTATGACAGAGAATAAGATGATTGGATGGCCTCACCGATTCAATGGACATGAATTTGAGCAAGCTCCAGGAGATGGTGATGGATAGAAAAGACTGGCTTGCTGTGGTCTCATAGGGTCACAAAGAATTGGACGTGACTGAACAACTGAACAGCAACAACATGCACAGTTGGTGGGAATGTAAATGGGTGCAGCCACTATGGAAAACAGTATAGAGTGCTTCCTCAAAAAAAATTAAAGCTAGAATTACCATATGATCCAGCAATTCCACCTCTGGGTATTTTTCTATAGAGAACAGAAACACTAATTTGAAAAGATATATACACTCTGTTGTTCATTGTACCAATATTTACAATAGTAAAGATATGAAAGCAACTTAAGTATATATCAATGGACGGATGGATAATGAAGACATGGTGTGTGTGTGTGTGTGTGTGTGTGTGTGTGTGTGTGTGTGTATACATATATACACAAAGGAGTATTAGCCATAAAAAAGAAAGAATGAAATTATGCCATTTATAGCAGCATGGATGGACTTAGAGGGTATTATGCTAACTGAAATGTCAGAAAGAGAAAGAAAAATACAACTTCACATGTTTATAGTTACAGAGAATAAACATGTGGTTGCCAGAGAGGGGGGTGGAAATAAGTAAAATAAATGAAAAAAGATTAAGAAGTAAAAAGTGAGTTAGTTACAAAATGAGTCATAGGGATGAAGTGTATAGCATGAGGAATAAAGTCAGTAATTGACTAATAACTTTTGAAAGTGACAGTAACTAGACATTGTGGTGGTGATTTTGTGATGTATGGGAGTGTCAAATTACTATGTTGTGCACCTGGAATGAACATAGTGTTGTAGGCCAATATTACTTTCATTTTATAAAGGATATTATAGAGAAAACTAATCAAATTTGTATAAAGTATGAACTTCATTTAATAATAATGTATCAAGGAGAAACTATCAAGATGGCAGAGAAATAAGACAGGGAGATCACCTTTCCCCAAAAAAATACATAAAAAATTCATCTGAATGTGGAACATCAACAGAATACCTTCTGAATGCTGATAGGAGACCCCAGACTTCCAAAAAGGCAAGGTAACCTCCATGGAATGAGGTAGGGCAAAAGGAAATATGAGAAAAGAGACAAAGGGCTTTGGGATAGGAACCTGCATCTTAGCAACTGAGTTGTGAAAGAGGAAAAGATTCTGCATGCTTAGAAACACCTCAGTGGGGAAGAGGGGGAAAGAGGGGAGCTTCAGAACTTTAAAGGGGAAGACAGGAATAAGTGCTCCAAAGGTAGTATCGAGAGAACTCACCACAGACATCATTACTGGACAGTACTTCTCAGCTAAGAACTAGCTTACATACCTGTGCTCATGGCGGAGTGGGGGCTGAGTGCTCGGGCTTTCGGGTTAGACCCCAGAGTTAGGATCAAGGTTGACTGCCTTGAAAATACTATGAGGGGGATAGTACAACACAAACTGAGGGAGTCCAGGGAAAAACTTTGGCCTGCCAGAAGATCAAGAGATCATTGCTACAGCAATACTCTAACTTCACACACAGACAACACATGACCCCGAATTTGGGAGTGCTGTAAGGGGATAAGCAGGCTGCAGTCTGTAGCTTCAGAGTTAGAAAAGCCAGTATGAGTGCCAGAGGGAGAGGACAGGAAGTGGCTACAGTCTTGATCCCAAGAGTTACAGCTGCCACCAAGCTATGAATGGGCATGGGTTGCTGCTAAAATCTTCCTGTTAGCCTGAGAAGCCTGGCTCTGCTGAGGGACCCACAACCCAGGGCCAACTCCCCAGGGGACGTGCATAACCTGCCTCAGACTGTGGCTACCTCCCATAGGTCTTGGCTGCAATGGGCACTCCCTACACATGCAAGTTATGTCAGATATACCCCTTCCTCTCCCCAGCCCAACTGAAGAAGTGAGCCTTAATAAGTTACTACTTTCACCTTCTGTCTGGGCACAGAAAAGACACTGAAGGGTGACCTACAAGCAGAGACAGGCTCCAAACCAGAGCAGAACACCAGGGACTGCATGAACAAAAGGAAGAAGGGGGAATCACTCTTGCAACCAGAGGTGCAGTGAGTTAAGTCCCTGCAGTCAGCCTGGGATGGTACTTTAGGAGCAACTGTGGATTTGGGAAGCAAGTACAAGCAGGAGCAAGACAAGATATGAGCCTGAGCTGAAATCACACTGCCCACAACAGGTCCAGAAACTTTCCTGGAATTATTGGAGGACTTTCTGAGCAGGCAGATTTACTGGAGCACACTGTGTGGAGAGGAAAATGGAGGAATCACAAAGTCATAATTCTTACTACCTCTCTCTATATATGTTTCTCTCTTCTTTTTTTGCATGTTCATATGGTTCTCAAGTTGTTCTTTTTCTTTATCATTCTTTTAATTTTCAGTTCTTATAATCTACTTTCTCCACTTTTAAAATATTTTATTTTTGAATAAATTGATTTTATTTTTCTTATTTTTGCAGTGCCCTTTAGTATATTGCATTTTTTTATGTGTTTTTGATTTTGTATTTTTGTTAGATCCAACCAGTCCATCCTAAAGAAAATCTGTCTTGAATATTCATTGGAAGGACTGATGCTGAAGCTGAAACTCCAATACTTTGACCACCTGATGCAAAGAACTGACTCACTGGAAAAGACCCTGATGCTGGGAAAGATTGAAGATGGGAGGAGAATTGGACGACAGAGGATAAGATGGTTGGATGGCATCACCAACTCAATGGACATGAGTTTGAGTAAGCTGCTGGAGTTGGTGATGGACAGAGAAACCGGGCATGCTGCACTCCCATGGGATCACAAAGAGTTGGACATGACTGAGTGACTGAACTGAACTGAACTGAGTTAGAAGTATTCATTTTCACGTAGGAGTTTGTTAAGTTGGCTTGATTACTCTCTTCCTTTTTCACTCCTGCTTTTATCCTCCCCCCCTTTTTTCTCTTTATATATGTGTGACTTTCTTTGGAAGTTATGGCTGTTGAGTGTTGTTTTCACCATTAGTCTTGGGGTGTTGTCTTCTGTGCTGTGTGGCTTATGAAATATTGCTGCTACAATAAGTGGTTGAACCTTAACCCCTGAAATGGGAGACCTGAGTCCAGGACTGTGGAACACCGGAAACACCCAACCCCATGAAATAATAATCAGGATGAGTGTTCCCAAAGACCTCCATCTCACCACTAAGACCAAAAGCCAGCAATCTCTAGTGCTGGGCATATCATGCCAAATCTGTAGCCATACATGAACATAATCCTGATCATTAGAAAAAGGCTGCCAAGCCATGCCAAGCCCATATGTGCCCTAAAACACACTACTGGACATAGCATTGCCCTTCAAAAGGACAAAGGTCCAGCTCCATCTACTGGAATACAGGAACTAGTCCCTCAAACCAGGAAATCTTCACAAGGCGCTGGTCCAACCCCTTCCATGGGGTGGGGATGGGGGGCAGACTTCATGATTAAGATGAACTAGGACCTTCCAACCTGCAGAAAGGAGACCCAAACATAGCAAATTAAATTAAATGAAAACAGAGAAACATGCAGGAGATGAAGGAACAGGGTAAACAAAACAGAAAAACCATAAGACAAAATAAATGAAGAGGAAATCAGCATTCTACTTTGAAAAAGAATTCAGAGCAATTGTAGTAAAGATGGTCTAAAATTGTGGAAATAAAATGGAGGCACAGATAAATAGACTGGTGGCATAGATTGAGAAGATGGAAGAAATGTTTATCAAGGGTCTGGAAGAATTAAATAACAGACAATTAGCAATGAATAACACAATAACTAAGATTAAAAAAATAAACACTAGAGAAAACCAATAACAGAATATCTAAGACAGAAGAATAGAAAAGTGAACACAGTGTGGTGGAAATAATTTAAGAAGAGCAGAATAAAGAAAAAAAGAAATGAGGACAGTCTCAGAGACCTCTGGATCAACATTAAATGCCCCAATATTCAAACCAAAGGGATATAAGATGAAGAATAAAAAAAGGAAAAGTATGAGAAAATATTTTAGGAGATTGTATTCATTTTAGAAATCAGTGAACTAACATGGATGGGAATTGGCAAATTTAATACAGATGACCATTATGTCTACAATTGTGGGAAAGAATTAGAAGAAATGGAGTAGTCCTCATAGTCAACAAGAGTCCAAAATGAAGTACTTGGTAATCTCAAAAACAACAGAATGAATTTAGTTCATTTCCAAGGCACACCATCCATTATCACAGTAATCCAAGCCTATGCTCCAACCACTAATGCTGAAGAAGCTGAAGTTGAATGGTTCTATGAATACCTACAAGAACTTCTAGAACTAACACCAAAAAAAAAAAACGTCCTTTTTATCATAGGGGAATGTAATGCAGAAATAGGAAGTCAAGTGATACCTAGGTAATGGGAAAGTTTGGCCTTGGGGTACAAAATGAAACAGAGCAAAGGGGCTAACAGAGTTTTCCAACAGAATACACTGGTCATTAAAACAAACAAACAAACAAATAAACACCCTCTTCCAACAACATAAGAGACAGTAATACACATGGACATCACCAGATGGTCAATACTGAAATCAGATTGAAAGTATTCTTTGCAGCCAAAGATGGAGAAATTCTATACAGTCAGCAAAAGCAAGACTAGGACCTGACTGTGGCTCAGATCAGGAACACTTTATTGCAAAATTCAGACTTAAATTGAAGAAAGTATGGAAAACCACTAGGCCACTCATATGTGACCTAAATAAAATCCCTTATGATTATACAGTGGAAGTGGCAAATAGATTGAAGGAATTAGATCTGATACACAGAGTGTATGAAGAACTATGGATGGAGGCTCATAACATTGTACAGGCGGCAGTCATCAAAACCAACCCCCCCCCCCCCAAAAAAAAAAGAAATGCAAAAGTACAAAATGGCTGTCTGAGGAGGTTTTACAAATAGCTGACAGAAGAAGAAAAGTGAAAGGCAAAGGAGAAACAGAAAGATATACCCATCTGAATGCAGGGTTCCAAAGAATAACTAGGAGAGAAAAGAAAGCCTTCCTAAGTGAACAATGCCAAGAAACAGAGGAAAACAATAGAATGGGAAAGACTAGAGATTTCTTCAAGAAAATCTAGAGCTACCAAGGTATCATTTCATGCCAAGATGGGCACAATAAAGGACGGAAAGAATATGGACCTAACAGAAGCAGAAGATACTAAGAAGAGGTGGCAAGAATAAGCAGAACCACACAAAATGATCTTAATGACCCAGATAATCACTATAGTGTGATCACTCATCTAGAACCAAACATCCTGGAGTGCAAAGTAAAATGGGCCTTAGGAAGCATCACTATGAACAAAGCTAGTGGAGCTGATGGAATTCCAGCTGAGCTTTTTAAAATCCTAAAAGATGATGTTTTGAAAGTGCTGCACTCAATATGCCAGCAAATTTGGAAAACTCAGCAGTGGACACCAGATTGGAAAAGGTCATTTTTCATTCCAATCCCAGAGAAAGGCAATGCCAAACAACGTTCAAGGTACTGCATAATTGTGCTTACTTCACATGCTAGTAAGGTAATGCTCAAAATCGTTCAAGCTAGGCTTCACTAGTATGTTAATTGAGAGCTTCCATATGTACAAGCTGGATTTAGAAAAGGCAGAAGAACCAGAGGTCAAATTGCCAACATCCATTGGATCATAGATAAAAGCAAGAAAATGTCAGAAAAACATCTACATTTATTTCATTGACTATGCTAAAGCCTTTGACTGTGTGGATCACAAAAAGCTGTAGAAAATTCTTAAAGCCATGGGGATACCATACAACCTTATTTGCCTCTTGAGAAACCTATATGGAGGTCAAGAAGCAACAGTTAGAACAAAAGATGGAACAATGGACCAGTTCAAAATTGGGAAAGGAGTACATCAAGGCTGTACATTCTCACCTTCCTTATTTAACTTATATATAGAGTACATCATGCAAAATACTGGGCTGGATGAAGCACAGACTGAAATCAAGATTGCTGGGAGAAATAACAATAAACTCAGATATGCAGACAGTACCACCCTTATGCCAGAAAGTGAAAATGAGCTAAAGGGCCTCTTGATGAAAGTGAAAGAGGAGAGTGGAAAAGCTGGCTTAAAATTCAGCATTCAAAAACTAAAACCCAGCATCTGGTCCCATCATTTCATGGCAAGTATATGGGGAAACAATGGAATCAGTGAGAGACTTTATTTTCCTGGGCTCCAAAATCACTGCAGATTGTGACTGCAGCCATGAGATTAAGACACCTGATACTTGTAATAAAAGCTATGACAAACCTAGACAGCATGTTAAAAATCAGAGATATTACTTTGCTGACAAATATCTGTATAGTCAAAGCTATGGTTTTCCAAGTAGTCATGAATGGATGTGAGAGTTGGACCACACAGAAGGTTGAGCACCAAAGAATTGATGCTTTTGAACTGTGGTGCTGGATCAGACTCTTGAGAGTCTCTTGGACAGCAAGGCGATCAAACCAGTCAATCCTAAAGGAAATCAACCCTGAATACTCATTGAAAGGACTGATTCTGAAGCTGAAGCTCCAATACTTGGCCACCAGATGCAAAGAGCCGATTCATTAGAAAAGACCCTGATGCTGGGCAAGATTGAGGGAAGGAGGAGAAGGGGATGACAGAAGTTGGATGGCATCACTGACTCGATGGACATGAGTTTGAGTAAGCTCTGGGAGTTAGTGACAGACAGGGCAGCTTGGCATGCTGCAGTCCATGGAGTGGCAAAGAGCTGGACATGAATGAGTGCCTGAACAAAACAACAGCAACATGAAAGATTTGCATTGTTGTATGGCAGAAACCAACACAACATTGCAAAGCAATTTTCCTCCTGTTAAAAAGTAATTTTTTAAAAAAATAATAAATGACACTGGGTTTGAGGTATATGGTATTATCTTAGTATTGGCAATGTTTCTGTAAATATAAAGCTATTCTAAAAATTTATTTTAAAAATAAGAAGCACTTGTAAACTTAAATCAAACCACTCTTTTTCACTTTCAACACCAAGGAATAATAATTTCTATCTACCTCATAAAAACTGATTTGGTATATGTTTCCTAGTGGTCTCAGGAAGAAATTTAGCACTTTGTAGAATTTACTTAACTGTTAGATGTCAGAAGTTTTTATAATCTGATTCATTAATATGAACCTCCAAATAAGTAATGAATTATAGCTAGACTTTTTAAAATCCTTCGTGGTTTTTTTTAATAATAAATTCTTCCTTAGGCCTTCTCAGAGTTTATTATAAGTGCATTGCAGAATAATACAGAATTTTAAAAGCTTGATTTAATTTCAGGTACCATATAGTGCACTAATTTTTCTATAGTTTCATATTTCTAAAAGCTATTGAATACCCTTCAGTTCAGTTCAGTCCTTCAGTGGTGACCAACTCTTTGTGATCCTAGACTGCAGCTCAACAAGCTTTGCTCCCCGTCACCAACTCCCAGAGCTTGCTCAAACTAATGTCCACCAAGTCAGTGATGCCATCCAACCAACTAATCTTATGTCATCCCCTTCTTCTACTGCCTCAATCTTTCCCTATGTCAGGGTATTTTCCAATGAGTCAGTTCGCCAAAGTATTGGAGTTTCAGCTTCAGCATCAGTCCTTTCAATGACTATTCATGACCAATTTCCTTTAGGATTGACTGGTTGGATCCCCATGCAGTCCAGGGGACTTTTTAAGCATCTTCTCCAACACCACAGATCAAAAGCATCAGTTCTTTGGTGCTCAGCTTTCTTTATGGTCCAACTCTCACATCCATACAAGACTATTGGAAAAACCATAGCTTTGACTAGATGGACCTTTGCTGGCAAGTAATCTCTCTGTTTTCTGTCTGCTGCTGCTGCTAAGTCGCTTCAGTCGTGTCCAACTCTGTGTGACCCCATAGACGGCAGCCCACCAGGCTCCCCCATCTCTGGGATTCTCTAGGCAAGAACACTGGAATGGGTTGCCATTTCCTTCTCGAAAGCATGAAAGTGAAAAGTGAAAGTGAAGTTGCTCAGTCGTGTCCGACTTAGCGACCCCATGAACTGCAGCATACCAGGCTCCTCCATCCATGGGGTTTTCCAGGCAAGAGTACTAGAGTGGGGTGCCATTGCCTTCTCCGTCACTTTCATCAAGAGGCTCTTTAATTCCTCTTCACTTTCTTCCATAAAGGCAGTGTCACCTGCACATCTGAATTATTGATATTTCTCCCAGCAATCTTGATTCCAGCTTGTGCTTCATTCAGCCCGGCATTTCACATGATGTTCTCTCCATACAGTCTTTTGTCCCATGTCCAGTATTTTGAACTCGTCTTTTGTTCCATGTCCAGTTATAACTGTTGTTTCTTGACCTGCATACAGATTCCTCAGGAGGCAGATCAGGTGGTCTGGTATTCCCATCTCTTGCAGAATTTTCCACAGTTTATTGTGATCCACACAGTCAAAGGCTTTGGCATAGTCAATAAAGCAGAAATAGATGTTTTTCTGGAACTCTCTTGCTTTCTTGATGATCCAGTGGATTTTGGCAATTTGATCTTTGGTTCCTCTGCCTTTTCTAAATCCCGCTTGAACATGGAAGTTCATGGTTCACATCCTGTTGAAGCCTGGCTTGGAGAATTTTGAGCATTACTTTGCTAGTGTATGAGATAAGTACAATTGTGTGGGAGCTTGAGCATTCTTTGGCATTGGCTTTCTGTGGGACTGGAATGAAAACTGACCTTTTCCAGTCCTGTGGCCACTGCTGAGTTTTCCAAATTTGCTGGAATATTGAGTGCAGCACTTTCACAGCATCATCTTTAGAATTTGAAATAGCTCAACTGGAATTCCATCACTTCCACTAGCTTTGTTGGTAGTGATGCCTCCTAAGGCCCACTTGACTTCTCATTCCAGGATGTCTGCCTCTAGGTGAGTGATCACACCATCGTGGTTATCTGGGTCATGAAGATCTTTTATGTATAGTTCTTCTGTGTAGTCTTGTCACCTTTTCTAAATATCTTCTGCCTTTGTTGGGTCCATATCATTTCTGTCCTTTCAGTTCAGTTTAGTTCAGTCGCTCAGTTGTGTGAGACTCTTTGCGACCCCATGAATCGCATCACGCCAGGCCTCCCTGTCCATCACCAACTCCCAGAGTTCACTCAGACTCATGTCCATTGGGTCCGTGATGCCATCCAGCCATCTCATCCTCTGTTGTCCCCTTCTCCTCCTGCCCCCAATCCCTACCAGCATCAGAGTCTTTTCCAATGAGTCAACTCTTCACATGAGGTGGCCATAGTACTGGAGCTTCAGCTTTAGCATCATTCCTTCCAAAGAAATCCCAGGGTTGATCTCCTTCAGAATGGACTGGTTGGATCTCTTGCAGTCCAAGGGACTCTCAAGAGTCTTCTCCAACACCACAATTCTTCAGCGCTCAGCCTTCTTCACAGTCCAATTCTCACATCCGTACATGACCACAGGAAAAACCATAGCCTTGACTAGATGGACCTTAGTTGGCAAAGTAATGTCTCTGCTTCTGAATATGCTATCTAGGTTGGTCATAACTTTCCTTCCAAGGAGTAAGCGTCTTTTAATTTCATGGCTGTGATCACCATCTGCAGTGATTTTGAAGCCCCCCAAAATAAAGTCTGACACTGTTTCCACTGTTTCCCCATCTATTTCCCATGAAGTGATGGGACCAGATACCATGATCTTCATTTTCTGAATGTTGAGCTTTAAGCCAACTTGTTCACTCTCCACTTTCACTTTCATCTGTCCTTTACTGTGCCCATCTTTACATGTCATGTTCTCTTGTTATCTCTAATTTTCTTGAAGAGATCTCTAGACTTTCCCACTCCATTGTTTTCCTCTATATCTTTCCCTTGATTACTGAGGAAGGCTTTGTCATCTCTCCTTGCTATTCTTTGAAACTCTGCATTCAAATGGGTATATCTTTTCTTTTCTCCTTTGGTTTTTGCTTCTCTTCTTTTCTCAGCTTTTTGTAAGTCCTCCTCAGACAACCATTTTGCCTTTTTGCATTTCTTTTTCTTGGTGATGATCTTGATCACTGCCTCCTCTACCATGTCACAAACCTCCATCTATAGTTCTTCAGGCATTCTGTGCATAAGATATGATCCCTTGAATCTCTTTGTTACTTCCACTGTATAATCATAAGGGTCATACTTGAATGGTCTAGTGGTTTTCCCTACGTTCTTCAATTTAAGTCTGAATTTTGCAATAAGGTGTTCATGATCTGAGCCAGTCAGCTTCCAATCCTGTTTTTGCTGACTGTATAGAGCTTCCCCATCTTTGGCTGGAAATAATATTGTCAATCTGATATTGGTATTGACCATCTGGTAATGTCAATGTGTACAGTAATCTCTTGTGTTATTGGAAGAGGGTGTTTGCAGTGACCAGTGTGTTTTCTTGAAAAAAAAAAACTCTGTTGGCCTTTGACCTGCTTCATTTTGTACTCCAAGGCCAGATTTGCCTGTTATTCCAGGTATCTCTTGACTTTCTACTTTCACCTCCAGTCCCTTAAAGTGAAAAGAATATCTTTTTTTGTTGTTAGTTCTAGAGGGTCTTGTAGGTCTTCATAGAACCATTTAACTTCAGCTTCTTCAGCATTACTGGTTGGGGCATAAACTTGGATTACTATGATATCAAATGATTTGCCTTGGGAATGAACAGAGATCATTCTGTCATTTTTGATGCTGCATCCAAGTACTGCATTTTGGAATCTTTTGTTGACTGTGAGAGCTACTCCATTTCTTCTCAGGGATTCTTGCCCACAGTAGGAGATATAATGATCATCTGAGTTAAATTTGCCCATTCCAGTCCATTCAGGTTCACTGATTCCTAAAATGTCGATGTTCACTCTTGCCATCTCCTGTTTGACTACTTCCAATTTACTTTGGTTCATGGACCTAACATTCCAGGTTCCTATGCAATATTGTTCTTTACATCATCGGACTTAACTTCCATCACCAAACACATCCACAACTGAGCATTGTTTTTACTTTGGCTCCATCTCTTCATTTTTTCTGGAGTATTTCTCCACTCTTCTCCAGTAGCATATGGGACAACTACCTACCTGGGGATTTCATCTTTCAGTGTTACTTCTTTTTGGCTTTTCATACTGTTCATGGGGTTCTCAAGGCAAGAATGCTGAAGTGGTTTGCCATTTGAAGTGGCCCCTTTCAAGCGGACCACGTTTTGTCAGAACTCTCCACCATGACCTGTCTGTCTTGGGTGGCCCTACAAGGCAAGGCTCATAGTTTCACTGAGTTAGAATAGACCCTTAAGTATCAGTAATATTCATGGGGTTCTCAAGGCAAGAATACTGAAGTGGCTTGCCATTCCCTTCTCCAGTGGACCACATTCTGTCAGACCTCTCCACCATGACCTGCCCGTCTTGGGTTGCCCTGCAGGCATGGCTTGGTTTCATTAAGTTAGACAAGGCTGTAGTCCTAGTGTGACTAGATTGACTAGTTTTCTGTGAGTATGGTTTCAGTGTGTCTGCCCTCTGATGCCCTCTTGCAACACCTACCATCTTACTTGGGTTTCTCTTACCTTGGGAGTGGGGTATTTCTTCACGGCTGCTCCAGCAAAGCACAGCTGCTGCTCTTTACCTTGGACGAGGGGTATCTCCTTACCGCCACCGTTCCTGACCTTCAATGTGGGATAGCTCCTCTAGGCCCTCCTGTGCCTGTGTAGCCACCACTCCTTGGGTTGTTCTTCCTGGCCACTGGCCCTGGCCTTGGGCACGGATGGCTCCTCCCAGCTGCTGCTCCTGGCCTCGGGCTCGGGGTGGCTCCTTAGGGTCACTGCCCCTGGCCTCGGGCATGAGGTGGCTTCTCCCGGCCACCCCTGACCTCGGACGTGGAGTGTCTCCTCCCAGCCACCACTGGCCTCGGATACAGGGTGTCTCCTCCCGGCCACCACCTCTGATCTCAGACGTGGAGTAGCTCCTCCCAGGCGCCACTGACCTCAGCAGCAGGGTACTCCTCTCGGCCATTCCTGCGCTGTCACAGCCTGGCACTCTAGGCCACTGCCTCTGACCTTGGACGTGGGGTAGCTCCTCTCAGCCGCACTCAGTGCGCTGGCTCATAGCCGCCTGCACTCAGTGCACCAACTCACAGAATGTGGTCCACTGGAGAAGGGAATGGCAAGCCACTTCAGTATTCTTGCCTTGAGAAACCCATGAACACTATAAAAAGGCAAAATGATAGGATACTGAAAGAGGAACTCCCTAGGTCATTAGGTGCCCAATATGCTACTGGAGATCAGTGGATAAATAACTCCAGAAAGAATGAAAGGATGGAGCCAAAGCAAAAACAATACCCAGCTGTGGATGTGACTGGTGATAGAAGTAAGGTCCAATGCTGTAAAGAGCAATATTGTGTAGGAACCTGGGATGTCAGATCCATGAATCAAGGCAAATTGGAAGTGGTCAAACAAGAGATGGCAAGAGTGAACGTCGACATTCTAGGAATCAGCAAACTAAAATGGACTGGAATGGGTGAATTTAACTCAGATGACCATTATATCTACTACTGTGGGCAAGAATCCCTCAGAAGAAATGCAGTAGCCATCATGGTCAACAAAAGAGTCTGAAATGCAGTACTTGGATGCAATCTCAAAAACGACAGAATGATCTCTGTTCTACTCCAAAGCAAACCATTCAATATCACAGTTATCCAAGTCTATGCCCCAACCAGTAACACTGAAGAAGCTGAAGTTGAACAGTTCTATGAACACCTACAAGACCTTTTAGAACTAACAGCCAAAAAAGATGTCCTTTTCATTATAGGGGACTGGAATGCAAAAGTAGGACGTCAAGAAACACCTGAAGTAACTGGCAAATTTGGCCTTGGAATGCGGAATGAAGCAGGGCAAAGACTAATAGAGTTTTGCCAAGAAAATGCACTGGTCATAGCAAACACCCTCTTCCAACAACACAAGAGAAGACTCTACACAGGGACATCACCAGATGGTCAACACCAAAATCAGATTGATTATATTCTTTGTAGCCAAAGATGGAGAAGCTCTATACAGTCAACAAAAACAAGACCAGGATCATGAACTCCTTATTACCAAATTCAGACTCAAATTGAAGAAAGTAGGGAAAACTGCTAGATCATTCAGGTATGACCTAAATCAAATCCCTTATGATTATACAGTGGAAGTGAGAAATAGATTTAAGGGTCTAGATCTGATAGAGTGCCTGATGAACTATGGAATGAGGTTCGTGACATTGTACAGGAGACAGGGATCAAGACCATCCCATGGAAAAGAAATGCAAAAAAGCAAAATGGCTGTCTGGGGAGGCCTTACAAATAGCTATGAAAAGAAGAGAGGTGAAAATCAAAGGAGAAAAGGAAAGATATAAATATCTGAATGCAGAGTTCCAAAGAATAGCAAGAAGAGATAAGAAAGCCTTCTTCAGCAATCAATGCAAAGAAATAGAGGAAAAGACCAGAATGGGAAAGCCTAGAGATCTCTTCAAGAAAATTAGAGATACCAAGGGAACATCTCATGCAAAGATGGGCTCGATAAAGGACAGAAATGGTATGGACCTAACAGAAGCAGAAGATATTAAGAAGAGGTGGCAAGAATACATGGAAGAACTGTACAAAAAAGATCTTCACGACCCAGATAATCATGATGATGTGATCACTCATCTAGAGCCAGACATCTTGGAATGTGAAGTCAAGTGGGCCTTAGAAAGCATCACTATGAACAAAGCTAGTGGAGGTGATGGAATTACAGTTGAGCTATTTCAAATCCTGAAAGATGATGCTGTGAAAATGCTGCACTCAATATTCCAGCAAATTTGAAAACTCAGCAGTGGCCACAGGACTGGAAAAGGTCAGTTTTCATTTCAATCCCAAAGAAAGGAAATGCCAAATAATGCTCAAACTACCTCACAATTGCACTCATCTCACATGCTAGTAAAGTAATGCTCAAAATTCTCCAAGCCAGGCTTCAGCATTATGTGAACCGTGAACTTCCAGATGTTCAAGTTGCTTTTAGAAAAGGCAGAGGAACCAGGGATCAAATTGCCAACATCCCCTGGATCATGGAAAAAGCAAGAGAGCTCCAGAAAAACATCTATTTCTGCTTTATTGACTATGCCAAAGCCTTTGACTTTGTGAATCACAATAAGCTGTGGAAAATTCTGAAAGAGATGGGAATATCAGACCACCTAACCTGCCTCTTGAGAAATCTGTATGCAGGTCAGGAAGCAGCAGTTAGAACTGGACATGGAACTACCGGGGTCCAGCCCTGGTGGATCCAGGGAATTCGAAGGTGGGGATGGCGTTGGCGTCTTTTGAAAAATACATATTTAATTACAGATATATAGAGAGATTAGAAACGGATAGTGTAGTAGGAGAATTAGTGGAGAAAAGAGGCTGAATTCAGCCAGAGAAACAGGAGCAAGAAAGAAGCGACATGGTGGAATCAGTCTTTCCGGAAACTGATCCGATTTCTTTTATTTTGGGGTTTGCTTATATACCTTTTGTTACACATAGGGATGAATACAGAGTCACGTGGGGGTCTTAGGGATATTACCTCATCTTCTGGCCATGAGTGAGACCTGCTGACATTCTATGATCCTTTCTTTCTGATAACCAAAAACCTTATTTCTTCCAAGGGTGATTTTTCCTTAAACCAGGCACCACCCTCCAGATAAAGTTGCATTCCTATAGGATGAGGGTGTAGTGAGTTACAGTCAAGAAAGGAATTTATTTAACCCAAGGTTAACAGGATTAATCTTAAAGGTTAATACCTATCTCTCCTATATGCTTAAAGGTTAATACTTATTTCTCCTATGTTAGTTATATTCATTATAAGGGCAGGGAATATGGAGATTTAGCAGCAAACATCAGCCCAACAAATGAAAATCCTTTCATCAATGTTCCCCTTTAAGATCTATTTAGTCTTAAGATAGTGATAAAGTTACATTTTTACATAACAAGGACACAGTGATTTATAACAAAGCACAGTGATCTATTACGAAAGAGAAAATTCATTAACTCAGAAAGTCTAGTATTGCTAACATCAAAAACTACTATATTTCCTTTTCTATGTTCCAAATACATTGATTAATATATTTCCAGGTGCCTAAGGATATTGAGGCCTGGCGGCAATCATTGACTAAATGATAAGAAAAAGCCTTATGCTAATTAAGACTCTCAAAATACTCCAAAACTCTGTGCTGTTTATGGTTGCAGCAGAGAGGTTTGACCTGAGACATCCTTGCCCCACCCAGAGCAGGGAATTAGCAGCAATTATTGATACAACAAATGAAAAACCCTTCACCAATATAATTCCTAACCAACTCACTATACTAATAATTTCTAACTCCCCAAAAGTATTTGCCTTTAGTAAGTCTAAAACATCTCATGCCTCTCAGATTGGGAGGCTGTAAACAATCACATGTGGCCGGATGAACCTATACAGGCGGGCTAGATAACCTTCAGAGGAGTCCCTAAGCTGAAACACTCTTGTCACGCCCAGGAATTTTTATTGCCTTGGAGCTGCATGTTTACTCCTCCGAGAGAAACGGTTATGGGGGAGAGCCCCCCATAAAGTCAGAGGTGTAGACGAGAGCATAAAACAGACTCTGGTTTTGGGGTAGATGCTCGGGAACAGGGGGTTTCCTGAGGCTTGATCACGCCTTTGCATACGCCAAGCCTCCTTCCTCATGACCTTTGCCATGGGCAGAGTTCCTCACACTGGCCCCCAACATGGAACAACAGACTGGTTCCAAATAGGAAAAGGAGTACCTCAAGGCTGTATATTGTCACCCTGCTTATTTAACTTATATGCAGAGTACATCATGAGAATCGTTGGACTGGAAGAAACACAAGTGGGAATCAAGATTGCCAGGAGAAATATGAATAACCTCAGATATGCAGATAACACCACCCTTATGGCAGAAACTGAAGAGGAGCTAAAAAGCCTCTTGATGAAAGTGAAAGAGGAGAGTGAAAATGTTGGCTTAAAGCTCAACATTCAGAAAACGAAGATCATGGCATCCGGTCCCATCACTTCATGGGAAATAGGTGGGGAAACAGTGGAAACAGTGTTAGAATTTATTTTGGGGGGCTCCAAAATCACTGCAGACGGTGACTGCAGCCATGAAATTAAAAGACACTTACTCCTTGGAAGAAAAGTTATGACCAACCCAGATAGCATATTCAAAAGCAGAGACATTACTTGGCCGACTAAGGTCGGTCTAGTCAAGGCTATGGTTTTTCCTGTGGTCATGTATAGATGTGAGAGTTGGACTGTGAAGAAGGTAGAGCGCCAAAGAATTGATGCTTTTGAACTGTGGTGTTGGAGAAGACTCTTGAGAGTCCCTTGGACTGCAAGGAGATCCAACCAGTCCATTCTGAAGATCAACCCTGGGATTTCTTTGGAAGGAATGATGCTAAGCTGAAACTCCAGTACTTTGGCCACCTCATGCGAAGAGTTGACTCATTGGAAAAGACTCTGATGCTGGGAGCAATTGGGGGCAGGGGGCAAGGGGACCACAGAGGATGAGATGGCTGGATGGCATCACGGACTCAATGGACGTGAGTCTGAGTGAACTCCGGGAGATGGTGATGGACAGGGGGGCCTGGTGTGCTGCGATTCATGGGATCACAAAGAGTCGCACACGACTGAGCGACTGAACTGAACTGATCAGTAATATTATATCTTTCCAATGCTTCTCTCTCCTCTCCCCACTAATATTGAGCCTGTACATAATGTCTGTTGATTTAAATGTATTCAAATGTAAGCCATGTATTGTAAATGGATTTCCATTATTAGTTTTATGAAAAGACACATTGCTTATTTTTGAAGTATAGTTGACCTACAACATGATGTTCATTCCTGGTTACACAACATAGTGATTCTACCCAAGAGTGGAATTGCTTGATTGTATGATAGTTCGTTCTTAATCTTTTGAGGAATCTCCATATTATTTTCCTTAGTGTCTGGACCAATTTATATCTCCCCAACAATGCACGAGGGTTTCCTTTTCTCCATATACTGTCTAAGAATTGTCATTTGTTTTATCTTTGATAATGGCCATTCTGATAGGTATGAAATGATGTCTTATTGTGGTTTTGTCATGCATTCTCCTGATGACTGGTGATGAATTAACTGACTATATTGACCCGAGAAAGAAAAACTCTAAAAAGGAAAGAAAAGAGGGGAAAAACTCTCTTGCATGCTAGGCTCTAGTCAGTTCTCTTTTCACTTTCATTTACCCTTTCCCCTTCAGATAAGCTGCTTGTCTTAAAAAAAAAATCAGTGTACTTTCTTATGTGTTATTCCTTAAGCAGCCATAGAGAAATATCAAACCTTTTATGTTTTCAGTGAATGCAGACTTCTCATCAAAGAAGATACCTGAAGATGGAACAAAATAATTTCAGTTTAAATACCTGGGACTTACATATTTCAACCAGATACCAGGTATATTTATGCTCAAAAATTATAAAAATATTTATCACTTAAATTACTATTCTTCTCTGAGAAAAGTTCTGAATGTAACATAAGTGTTATTATAGCATGATGTTCCTTTCTGATGAGATTTTTCTGGCTTGATTGGAGTACCTGGTAGGTAGCTATTACCTGAACAATCACACATCTGGTTTGCGAAATTTGTTTATAGTCAAACACATTAACTAGAACCTGGTGAAGCTACTTTAAGCTTAAGTACATATTAACAAAAAAGAAAAGGCCCGATTATTTAGTTATCTAGCAAAAGGACCTACTTGTTGGTGCCCAGGAGCCTTAAAACTGAAATGAAAATATAACATCCTTTTTAATGTCTTCACTAGAACTCTGGAGTGAATGGTGTTTTGGTGTATAGCACAGAAACCATGAAACTCAAAGTGTAGGCTTGAATTCAGCTCCAAATTGTCTCCACACTTAACTTTTTTGAGTCTTATTTCTCTTCCTATAAACTAATGAGCACACCAAAATTATGAAATTGTAGGGAGCATCAGATAAGGCAGCTAATGGGAAAGCACGAGCATGATGTACCTTAATAAACCTGTATAAATGTATATTTAACATAAACAACTTGTTCCCCCTCTTCTGATTAAAGAGCACTCTCTGCCTTCACCCTTCCCCCTTATCAAAATTTCTTGCTCTATCTGTATCTTTTTATAAACTGTTTTCAGTCAGAATTATTTTCAAATTCTAGTTAATTTAAGCATAAAAATATTGTATTAAAAGATATTATATAATTTACAGAATATGGGAGGGTCAGAAAATCAGGTTTAGAAGATACTCCTGACTATTCCAGACAGGATCTAAACCACTACCACTGGCAACAGTCCCTCCAGAATCACCCTAGGCTGCTGTCCCTGGGAATCTTGTTGCTGCTGCCTCTCTTGTATTTACCCAGAGTGGAATCCACAAAGGTTAAATGATTGTATCATCTGATTGGCAGTACACACCATAGCTGCACAGGGCTTCCCTTGTGGCACTAATGGTAAGGAACCTGCCTCCCAATGCAGAAGACATAAGAGATGCATTTAATCCCAGGGTCAGAAAGATCCCTGGACATGGGCATGGCAATCCACTCCAGTATTCTTGCTTGGAGAATACCATGGACAGAGAAGCCTGGCTGGCTACTGTCCATAGGGTTGCAAAAGGTCAGACACGATTGAAGTGACTTAGCATGCACACACCATAGCTGTAAGATAACCTGGAAAGGCGGGGTTCTGACTTCTACCTTGAAAGATAGGAGACAAAATGAGGGAAATTCCCCAAACAAGAAAGCCACTGAAGGGTTCTGCTTGGCCAATAAACATAACCATTCCACCCTGATCTTTGTTTCTTATGATTCCCATCAGCTGATTAAATTCTGTTTCTGCATGAGCTTCTGTAAACAGAGGAAGCTGAAGAAGTGCATCTAATGTCAGAAATTTTAGGGCCAATAACAGACCACAAACCTCAGCTGCCCTTATCTTTATTTCTCAATCTCTCTGCCTAAGTGCTTGTGTGTGATGGTATTGTACCATACAAAGATAGAACCTGTATTATTCTTTTAGTATATAAGTTGATTGATTGGTTAAACAGTAATTGAATGCCAAGATATCTGCAAGAAATAAAAAATATGAACAAGATTTGTGCCCTTCATTCTTGGAACTCACGTTCTAATTAGAAAATCTGTCATGTAAACTACTAGCTATATGCAACATGAGAAGAGTTTTAACAAGGAAGATGCAAGGCACAGTGCACATATGTAATGTTTAGAGATACAAGTTTTAACCTGTAATAAGAAACCCAACATCAAAGGTATTGCCCCACAGTGCATACATTATAAACATGTTAGTAATCTATTTTGATAAACAGGTGATTGAAGATATATCAATAGACTATTGTGTGCCACTAAGTTCAGACTTTACTTGTGCTTTCAATTTTTATTCATATTACACACCAAGGAAACCAGAATTGAAAGAGACACATGCACCCCAATGTTCATTGCAGCACTGTTTGTAATAGCCAGGACATGGAAACAACCTAGATGTCCATCAGCAGATGAATGGATAAGAAAGTTGTGGTACATATACACAATGGAGTATTACTCAGCCATTAAAAAGAATACATTTGAATCAGTTCTAATGAGATGGATGAAACTGGAGCCGATTATACAGAGTGAAGTAAGCCAGAAAGAAAAACAGCAATACAGTATACTAACGCATATATATGGAATTTAGAAAGATGGTAATGATGACCCTTTATGCAAGACAGCAAAAGAGACACAAATGTATAGAACGGACTTTTGGACCCTGAGGGAGAGGGAGAAGGTGGGATGATTTGGGAGAATGGCTTTGAAACATGTATACTATCATGTAAGAAACGAAGTGCCAATCTATGTTTGATACAGGATACAGGATGCTTGGGGCTGGTGCAGGGGGATGATCCAGAGAGATGATATGGGGTGGGAGGTGGGAGAGGGATTCAGGATTGGGAGCTTGTATGCACCCGTGGTGGATTCATGTCAATGTATGGCAAAACCAATACACTATTGTAAAGTAAAATAAAGTAAAAATAAAATTAAAAAAATAAAGTTTTTAAATCTTTCATTATCTTCAAATAATTATTCCAACTTTGTTGTTGCTAAATCACTGTAAAATGGTATTTTAGATCATAAAATGTCATTGAAAGAAGCAACTCGCTACTATGATACTGACATTTCTTTTCTAGTCTTAAAACACTATAGTCTTTAATTTATACTTCTTGGGCTTCCCTGGTGGCTCAGTGGCTCTTGCCATGCAAGAGACATGGGTTCTATCAGAAAGATCCCATATGGCACAGATCAACTAAGTCAGTGGGACACAGGTTTTGAACCTGTGCTCTAGAGCCGAAAACTGCAAGTACTGAACCTTTGCACCACACTACTGAAGCCTGTGTGCCCTAGAGCCCTTGCTCAGCAACAAGAGAAACCAACACAATGAAAACCCAAGCACCACAACTAGAGGGTAGCCCCCCTCACCACAAGTAGATAAAAGTCTGAGCAGCAACAAAGACCAAGCAACATCAATAAATAAATTAAAAAAACTTGTAAAAATTATACTTATTATGTATATAAATTTAATAAAAACCTTAAATTTAGTAATCACATTTTCTCCTGATCTTTAATTAGAAAAAAACTATAGTAATTGAAAATATTAATAACAGAGTAATTTCATGAAAGAAAGTGAAAGTGAAAGTCGCTTAGTCCTGTCTGACTCTTTGTGATCCCATGGACTATACAGTCCATGGAATTCTCCAGGCCAAAGTAATGGAGTCAGTAGCCTTTCCCATCTCCAGGGGATCTTTCCAACCCAGGGATCGAACCCAGGTCTCCCACATTGCAGGCGGATTCTTTTCCACCCCAGCCACAAGGGAAGCCGAGAATTTTCCACACCCAGGAATTTAACCTGGGTTTTCTGCATTGTTGGCAGATTTTTTACTAACTGAGCTGTCAGGGAAGCCACCGATTTCACAAAGAGATTCATAAAGCATTCTTTTCAGGCCAAAAGCCACCTTCTAAGTAGTGTTTTTCAATTCTAGCGCTCCAAGAATCCTTCCTATTCTGTTTAAGATACAAAGATCCAAAACTCATTGTCTGGTCAACTTTGTCTTGGTCTCTCCTAGTACTGTGAGTCCCAGCAGAAAGCTTAGCACACAGAATGCTGTTGAATCACTGTCTGGCCCTCTTAACCTAGACTAAGAGAATAGAAGCATCAGAGATAATCTCTTCAAAAATATAAAGCCTGTTAACAGATAAATAGGAAAGGAATAGACAACTGAATTTGTATATTTTCTCTAATTTTTCTTTAGCTCTAAACTCTATAAGTCAATGTTAATTTTTGGTTTGCCTCAAAGAATGGAATATATACATCAGTACCCACCTAAAGGAAATCTCTGTGAGGATTGCCACACCAAATTATGTTATAAAGTGATTGGTAGTAAATGGCTGAATATTTTCTGTCAACTCACTATTGTGTACTGAATGCTAATGATAACATTCCCAGTTACATAACTCTTTCACACTGCCATCCTAAATATTGTGTTCTTTTAAGTTTTATACTAATGTTATGTGATAGGGTAAAAAAGTCTACAAATACCTTGATTAACAGAGATTTATACCATCTTTTACACATTATGATAAAACCAAGCTGGACTGGTTTCACGAAAACCCATGGGCTATTTTAGGGCTCATGTTGACTTAAAGAAAAATGCACAGTGTAAAAACTGTGAGTTTACATTCTATTTAGGGCACCGATCCTACTGAAACTCTTCCAGAAAATTGCAGAGGAAGCTAAACTTCCAAACTCACTCTATGAGGCCATTATCACCCTAATACCAAAACCTGACAAAAATGCCATAAAAAGAGAAAACTACAGGCCGATATCACTGATGAATATAGATGCAAAAATCCTTAATAAAATTCTACCAAACAGAATCCAACAACACATTTAAGAGATCATACATCATGATCAAGTGGGCTTTATCCTAGGGATGCAAGGATTCTTCAATATCCACAAATCAATCAATGTAATACACCACATTAACTAATTGAAAAATAAAATCCATTTGATTATCTTAATAGATGCAGAGAAAGCCTTTGACAAAATTCAACATCCATTTATGGTAAAAAAAAAAAAAAAAAAACCTCCAGAAAGCAGGTATAGAAGGAACATACCTCAACATAATAAAAGCTATATATGACAAACCCACAGCAAACATTATCCTCAATGGTGAAAAGTTGAAAGCATTTCCCCTAAAGTCAGGAATAAGACAAGGGTGCCCACTCTCACCACTACTATTCAACATAGTTCTGGAAGTTTTTGCTACAGAAATCTGAGCAGAAAAAGAAATACAAGGAATACAGATTGGAAAAGAAGTAAACTCTCACTGTTTGCAGATGACATGATCCTCTACATAGAAAACCCTAAAGATTCCACCAGAAAATTACTAGAGTGAATCAATGAATATAGTAAAGTTGCAGGGTATAAAATCAACACACAGAAATCCATTGCATTCCTATACACTAACAATGAGAAAACAGAAAGAGAAATTAAGGAAACAATTCCATTCACCATTGCAATGAAAAGAATGAAATACTTAGGAAGATATCTACCTAAAGAAACAAAAGACCTAAATATAAAAAGCTATAAAACACTGGTAAAAGAAATAAAAGAGGACACAAATAGATGGAGAAATATACCATGTTCATGGATTGGAAGAATCAATATAGTGAAAATGAGTATACAACCCAAAGCAAACTACAGATTCCATGCAATCCCTATCAAGCTACCAATGGTATTTTTTAGATAACTAGAATAAATAATTTCAGAATTTGTATGGAAACACAAAAAACCTTGAATAGCCAAAGCAATCTTGAGAAAGAAGAATGGAACTGGAGGAATCAACCTGCCTGACTTCAGGCTCTACTACAAAGCCACAGTCATCAAGACAGTATGGTACTGGCACAAAGACAGAAATATAGGTCAATGGAACAAAACTGAAAGCCCAGAGATAAATCCACGCACCTATGGACACCTTATCTTCAACAAAGGAGGCAAGAATATACAATGGAGTAAAGACAATCTCTTTAACAAGTGGTGCTGGGAAAACTGGTCAAGCACTTGTACAAGAATGAAACTAGAACACTTTCTAACACCATACACAAAAGTAAACTCAAAATGGATTAAAGATCAAAATATAAACTTGAAACTATAAAGCTCCTAGAGGAGAACATAGGCAAAACACTCCCACATAAATCACAGCAGGATCCTCTATGACCCACCTCCCAGAATATTGGAAATAAAAGCAAAAATAAACAAACTGGACTTAATTAAACTTAAAAGCTTCTGCACAACAAAGGAAACTATAAATAGGGTGAAAAGACAGCCTGCAGAATGGGAGAAAACAATAGCAAACGAAGTGACAGACAAAGAATTAATCTCAAAAATATACAAGCAACTCCTGCAGCTCAATTCCAGGAAAATAAATGACTCAATCAAAAAGTGGGCCAAAGAACTAAACAGACATTTCTCCAAAGAAGACATACAGATGGCTAACAAACAAACACATGAAAAAATGTTCAACATCACTATCAGAAAAATGCAAATCAAAACCACAATGGGGTACCATTTCATGCCCATCAGAATGGCTGCGATCCAAAAGTTTACAAGCAATAAATTCTGGAGAGGGTGTGGAGAAAAGGGAACTCTCTTACACTGTTGGTGGGAATGCAAACTAGTGCAGCCACTATGGAGAACACTGTGGAGATTCCTTAAAAAAATGGGAATAGAACTGCCATATGACCCAGCAATCCCATTCCTGGGCATACACACCAAGGAAACCAGAATTGAAAGAGACATGTGTACCCCAATGTTCATCGCAGCACTGTTTATAATAGCCAGGACATGGAAGCAACCTAGATGTCCATCAGCAGATGAATGGATAAGAAAGCCGTGGTACATATACACAATGGAGTATTACTCAGCCATTAAAAAGAATACATTTGAATCAGTTCTAATGAGGTGGATGAAACTGGAGCCGATTATACAGAGTGAAGTAAGTAAGAAAGAAAAACCACCAATACAGTATATTAACACATATATATGGAATTTAGAAAGATGGTAATGATAACCTTGTATGGGAGACTGCAAAAGAGACACAGATATATAGAACAGTCTTTTGGACTCTGTGGGCGAGGGAGAGGGTGGGATTATATGGGAGAATGGCATTGAAATACATAAATTATCATATGTGAAATGAATCGCCATTCCAGGTTTGATGCATGATACAGAATGCTCGGGGCTGGTGCACTGGGATGACCTAGAAGGGTAGGATGGGGAGGGAAGGGGGGTTCAGGATGGGGAACACATGTACATCCATCGCAGATTCATGTCAATGTATGGCAAAACCAATACAATATTGTAAAGTGAAAAAAAAATTAAATAAATAAAACTGAGATAAAAACATAATAAATAAATAAATTCTATTTAAGGTCTTACAGAGTACTATAGCCTGCCCCACAACCTCTTAGAGAGCTGTGAGGAACTGCTCCAAAGAGGTTTATACATGATATACATGATTTTTGGCTAGAGAATAAGTGCAGATAATCAAGCATACAATTAAATAAAAGATTACCTGGTTCCTTACCACAATGAACATGTAGTTCAGTTAATGATTTTAGTGTTTTTTCATGCATGGGAAGATACGAGAATATTGGTTTATTAAAATTCTTCCTCAGGTATGCATCTAACTATCTAAGGGCCTGTTTTCCAAGGCATGGAGTGCTTCATCCTGGTTTTCATCCTGAATTCCTTTTGGGGAACACCATTGGTCAGTGGGGGCTTCCTAGGTGGCTCAGTTGTAGAGAATCAAGCAAGAGACTCAGGAGATGCAGGTTCCATCCCTGGATTGGGAACATCCCCTGAAGGAGGAAATGGAAGCCCATTCTAGAATTCTTGCTTAGAAAATATTGTGGACAGAGGAGCCTGGTGAGCTAGAGCTCATAGGATCACAAAGAGTCTGACATGACTTAGCAATTAAACATGCATGAACACACATCAGTCAATGACTGCAGTACTAAAAACTTGATCCTTGAAGAACTGGGGGTGGAAAATAATCTTTATTTTATAGGTCTATACAACTGTTTTAGGGTGAATGACAATACAATTTGTTGGCATGTATAAATCTTTTAGTTCAGATTCTCCTCTCTAGTAGTAGAAAGATTGAAGAAGTGGTCTTTCACTAGTCCTTTTACCCTTATTGTTTCATCCTTGAACCCCTCAAATGTCCCCCCAACACACTCACACACACACACACACACACACAAGCAAGAAAGGTGAATTTTTTCTAGGTAACAAAGACACAAAGTCACTATGCCTTAAAGGAGATAGAAATAAAAGTCTGAAAGTTGGCAAAGCATGCATCCTCTGCTCCCTTCCATCCTGTTACTACCCCTGTGTAGCTCCATTCTCAAAGGCATTGCTCTCCTTGCTCTGCAAGGGAGCCAACAGGAAGATAAGGGCAGAAGCATGGGGAAAGGACAGGGAACAGAGAATCTGTCCTTGAAGAAGTTATATTTCTTTGGCCTGATCCTAATAACACGATCGCACATAGTCACAATGAAACTCCAGAAATGACATTTTAATTTTTTATAGTGTGTTCCAAGTAGACACCTTTGTATGTCACTACTGAGAACAGAGGGGAAATTAAAGACAGGGAGACAACCAGCAAGCTCCTCCCCCACCCCACCCAGAATGTGTGGAGTTTCATTCTCTGGAGCGTCCTTGCATTTTCATTTCCTTCTCCACCTACCCTATACTACCTTTCTCTCTTCCTCTTAATCTTCTAAAAAAACATCTTATTTTTGTGTATCCAAAGACACTTTTCCTGCTCAAAGGAAAGAGGGAGAGCAATTAGAAGACTAACTGACTTTCACTATTCAAGTTACTGAGTATTGTGAAATGAAATATTTCCTGTGATATTGGTGGACAAGAAATGTCACAAACACCAGTGATTTGGGGCTTCAAATGGGAATGAGAGCCCTCAAAAGGAAACATAATTCCTGCGAACCAGCAGATGGTACCACCCCCCTCAGTTTTTGCTGAGGAGCTTGAATGGGATGCAAGAAACAGCCAGCTGTCACATCTGCCACCCTGTAGAGTGAACAAGGAGAACAAGGAATTGGGGGTGTAAATAATCAAGAGACAATATTTTGCCTAGATTGCTGAAGTACACATGAAAGGAGTAAATTCAGTGAGCCCAGAGACTAGCATCTTCCCATATATAGAAGAATACTAAATTCCCTAACTGGATACCTGGTTTTCCTTACTTGTTTACTTAACAATAATCTTTGATATTCAGACTACCTGCCCCCTTTGTTGCAAATTTGTATATATTCTGACTCCCTCTCCTGCCTCCTTGGAGCAGTTTTCTCAGGGCTACTGAGATACTGCCTCCTGGGCTCAGAGTCCTTAACATTACAACCAAACAAAATAACTCCCTACTAATTTTTTAGTTGACAGTTTCAAGGGTTTGAGGCTTCCCTGGTGGTACAGATGGTAAAGAATCTGCCCACAACATGGAAGACCATGGTTAGACACCTGGGTAAGGAAGGTAATCTTGCCTAGAGAATTCCATGGACAGAGGAGCCTGGTTTCACTACAGTCCATTGGGTGGCAAAGAATCAGACATAACTGAGCAACTAACACTTTCACACTTTTTCACTTTTCACTTTCATGGACTTGAATTAGGAAGATCTGAGTCATATTCTAACCCTCTGACTGTGTTTGCTGTCTAAAATGAGATCATAGTTTTAATTGAACATAAAATTTCCTATTTGATTTTAAGCAGTGGAATAAGGTTTTGTTTGTTAGTAGGTTGATATTTAATTTCCTTCCCAAAGGAGCTAAACTTTAGTGATAGTTACAATAGCATCTCATTCAAACAAATGTTTAGAACATTTAATATTGTCTGGGAAGATACCAGCCTATGACAGTAGGAGAATCAGTAATTTAAAGGCAATTTTAGCTGGAAACAGTGCCCTGGTTATCAAGGCAGCTGTTCTTGCACTTTACAAAGCACTAGAGGTATCGTTGGAATTTCCAAAGACTGGTACAAACCAGGCAGAGCCCACCTACCCCAGTCCATCTCCATTTCATCTGTATTCTATGCATTAGGTTTCTATACAAGATATGGCTTAAAGAAAGATTTTTTCTGCTTTTAAATGTTTGATCTCATTGTTCCCAGCTCAAAATCCATTTCTTGTGGGCATTACAGCCTTGAACATCCTTAGACTTTCAGGAGCTGGTGATGCAGAGTAGAAAGAGATGGGACATATGTGAAAACTTCTGCTAATTTGTCATCATCACATAGTTTTGAAAACCTTAATTAAATCATCTGGAAATATCACAACGATGTTTGAAAAATAGATCCTCAATATGAATGAGATTATATCAGCAAATATCTTTGTTTCCTCAGCAGTCGCAATCTATGTGTATAACTGAAAATTACTTCATTGTATTTTTAGTCATTTAAAATTTGTTTTCTAACTCTTAAGTCTTTTTTATTGTGTAAACATATGTGTTGCCTGCCCCACCTCCACCCCCCCTCAAAAAAAAAAAAAAAAAACCCTGAGTATTTGTGTCTAGGTCAACCAACATACACAGAGGCAATGATCACCGAGTGACAAGACTTGTTGGGTTTGCACATCACTGTTGCACCACAACTTTATTGTTTGTTTCTATTAGAATCCTCCCAGTAGCCCCATGTCATCTTCAAATATTTCATGGAACAAAAAAGAGAGAAAGCATTTGTGGTCTTATTGTTATTAGAAAACTCCATCTTTTCTGGCAAATCAGCAACTTAAAAAAACTCACACTGCTACAGAAATAGTTAAGGGTTCCACTCTAAATAAAATATTCTAAGAATTTATTTCTCTCAGCATCTGTTTCTTCATTTTCCAACTCATATTTCTTCATGGCAACAAAATACCGAATAAAAGTTTCTCCTAGAGCCTGTCTCAGACATTGATCTTCCTCTAGTGCCATGAGGGCGTGTTCCAGTTTTAAAGGGATCTCAGAAGGTTTGGCCTGATCAAGGTCTGTGCTGTTCTCTGGACCAGACAAAATGCCATCATCGCTGTAAAGTCCATCCAAGCCTGCAGCAACAGTGGCGGCCAGCACCAGGTAAGGATTTGCTGTGGCTGAGCCCAGTTTATTTTCTATTCTAGTGCCTTTCTCACCATGACACTTAATATTAAAAGCACAGCTGTTATCATTGTACCCCCACGTTGTCGGCACACTCTCCTTCAGGTCTTTACTCTCCTTAGAGTAGCGCTTCCTGCAGCTAACAGCAGGGGCCATCAAGCAGCTAAGGGCAGCAGAGTGCTTCAGGAGGCCTGCCAACCATTTTTTCCCAGGAATCGTGAGCTGCTCAATTCCAGAACTGCTACAGAACATGTTTTTCTTCTCATCGACATCCCAGAGACTATGTGACAAAATTCCTGAGTTACAGAATCCAGTCTCGATGAAAAAGCTGGTGATATAATTATACTTCCTTGCCACTTCTTTGACAGCCATTCTGAGGGTAAATGCATTATCAGCTGAACTGATGCCAAATTCAGGCAGAAAACAGATTTCCATCTGTCCAGGCCTGGTAGAGGAGGAAAAGCTCTCAACATTGGCCCCAGTGTGATACAAACCATCCACGAGTTCCTGAATGAACGGCTGGTCATGATTATTTAGCAGTGCTGAAGCAGGAAGAGATATGGTTTTTGAATTGATAATTTCAGGTACACCAAAAATGCAAAAATCATAGATGAAAGCAGAGAACAGGGAGAAGCCGGCATCCTGCAGCTGGCTCAGCTGCCTTTTGGCGATGTGCCTTGGGGAGGTCAGAAGAGGCTCCCCGGTCACAGTGAACGTGTCACAGATCACCCTGGCTGTTCTCTTGGCCCACGGCAGAACTCTGAAGGTTGATAGCTCTGGCATCAGGACTATGTCACTATTAAAACACGTTGCTCTAATGTGATCCACTTCATTGTCCTTAGGATTTGGTATCAATTCAAGATAACCTCGAGGCATGTAAACACCATGAATCACTTTTTCCTAAATAAGTTAAAGGACAGAGCAATAAACTTTTGAAACTTGAAACCAAACAAAAAAGTCGGAGGATGGGAAGTGGGAGTGGGAGAGCATTACTAATGAGAAAAAAAAAAATTCTTCATCTGTTAGTTGAAACTAGCTTACTACAGATACATTTTAAATAGTTTAAAATAATATTCTCAAAGGTAATTTATAAACAAGTCAATAGCTTTAACCTTTAGCCTTTGGAGACTTTATATGCTCATGCAAACAGCACTCATAAATAAAAGCTATAGCAATAAAGAAAACGTCTTTTAACAAATGAAAAAGGTAAAATCTAAAGGAATTATTTGAAATGATCATAACCCAAAGTACTTTTAAAATCACATTTTATCACATGGCATAGTTGCTAATACTGCAGATAAGGCTTTATTTCAACTTATTCTATTGTAATCCTCCAAAAAGAGTCAGTAGACAATCTGCAGTCCTTCTCAGAGAGCTGACTGTGATCACACACAGGACACATGGGACAGAGGAGCCAGGGTTGCTGACCATGGCGCTTCTCTCTTCACTCACCTTTACAGTCCACTAATGAGCAAACTACCTCATAGGCACAGAGTTCCAAAAACCTTGCCCATGAATGTGCACATAAGTTATAGTTTCCAGAATGTTGTAGCCTTCAAGTCAGCATGACTTAAATATCACAAGTCTATCTCTAGTCCTAACTTTATCATTAATTGCTTGTGTGAAGTTAGGCAGGTCATGGTACTATATACATGCCTCAGCCTCCATATCTGTGAAACAAGTGTTAGACTAAATGATTGTTGACACATCTTCTGGTCAAATACTTGTTGGATTCAATGGATTTAGTTTTTATTTAACTTTTCTATGTACCACACAACTGGGAAATAATGAAGTATGAAGTTGAATTGACACATAAAATTTTTTCTGGAAATTGTGTGGTAGGAATATCAATAAGGTTTCATGTGTTGAAATTTACAGTAATGGGTAGAGGAAAAGCTAACTAAAGTTCAGTTCCCACGATGTCAGTGAACATGGTGAGGTTAATTCTGCAAGCCCATTTAGTTTTTATATTACCTCTAAATCTCAAAGAGCATGGCTACTGAGGAGTAGCTGGTACTAGAAGAGGTGACTCTTCTGCATTTGGTATTGAGTCACTGCCTCCTTCACTTTTCACCATCTCTACACATTTTCAAATGCCATTTGACTTGTGTGATCTGAAGGCACAGTAATATTATTACTGCCTTTACCAGTAATAAAGTTGATAAGTCAAGCACTATTCAATGACTGTTTAATTTTTCAACCTACTCAAGGACCTGTATATTAAATTTCATGCATATGTGTGTAGGCAGATCTAAATAATTTTTTTAAGATACATGTATGACTTATTTGGAACTCCTTAAAAATGTTTTGAAAAATTCCAGTTTTACTCAGTGTAAAGCAAATTAGAAAATTACAATTTAATATTGAAAGTAATATTTAAATAATAACCTTTGGGGATGCTTATTTTTGATACTTTTGTATAATACTGACTGATGTCCCTTCCTAAGAAGTGTTTTAATAACACAGTAATCAGTTATTAAAATAAACACATGATATAAACTAAAAAAAAAAGCCCTCAAGTCTCAAATATCTGAAAATGCAGTATTTCTTAACATCATTTTATTTTTGAAAACTTAATAATATTTATTGTCATCAAACTTTCTTTTTATATTTGCTTCTAAGTCTTCTGTCACAGTTTTCTCATATCAAACAAGGGTTAGATTGGTTTTCAGTTTGAATTGCTGTTGAGAGTACAATAAAATTAGAAAGAGTAATAAGGACCATTCACTTGCAAATGAATTGAATGAAATGACATTCAGTTATAACTACTTGTAAAACTCACTTGGAAAAATTGTGCAGGGATACTCTTAGACCTGGACACACCATGGAGGTCTGTTGCTTCAAATCGCACAAATTGGAGGTGATTTTTGGCCATCTCTTGTTTAATGTGCTTCATTCTAGAGGAGAGTTGAGGTGCAGTAGGAACTTGAGTGTTGTCCCTGGTGTTATCTGTAAAATAAAAAATTATCTGAATCATTAGATCATGACGAACTGAGAGGTAAAATGAGGCTAAAGAATAGGGAATTAGTCATTATGCTCATAAACAGAAGCATCATGTTTCCGTGTCTTTGCCTTAGAGCTGGAGATTTTACCTTTCTGGGCCTGCCTTTGCCATATTCCTGAGAACATAGTCTCTAAACAGCCTGAGAGATTATCACTTGGGATGGGGTTCAGTCTAAGTATTTGCTTAAATAAACAGAAGTACTTATTGGAAATACTGAAAATGTCTTTGCTTACAGAAATTAAAATATATTTCCCTCACTGCTTTGGCACCATGTAAGATGTATATAGATAAGTATCACTGAAAAGACTTTGAGCTTCACTATTTTTGAAAACTTAATGATATTTATTAAGTCATCAAACTTCCTTTTTATATTTACTCCTAAGTCTTCTGTCATAATTTTCTCATATCAAACAAATCATAATTTCATAATTGCAATAAGAGGAAAAAAGGTAGCTCTGTGAAGTGTAATTATTCAAGGCAGAACTAAAATTAACAGTATTAATTATAATTAGCTTTGCATTTCTATTGGGTAAATAAATGCTGTTTAGAAGTTGAAAGTATACATTTAGCTCCTAGGGGAACAATAATGTGTACTGGTATTCCCCAAATAAAAAGTTCCTGTAATATTAAAGTAAAATTATTTGTTTTTGTTTATTTTCTGTTGGTTTGCTTTTTTATTTCCTTTTCTTTGGCAAAATGGCTTTATATCTTTATAATAGCATCTGAATCTAAGATATCTACATCTATTTGTTAAATCCAAAACTTGTATAAATGAGAATATAAAAGTGTTTTTTGTTTGACTTAGTATGAATAGAATGCTACATTTTTAATTAAAAAAAAAGATATGCAACAAGCAACAAAGGTTTACTGTACAGCACAGGGAACTATCGTCAATATCTTGCAATAACCTAAAATGAAAAATAAGTTCAAAAATAACATATGTATATGTATAACTGAATCACACACAAAAAAGAATTCTACTTTTTGAAATTCAGTAATGTTTATCTTTTTGCCAGTTTTTCTAAATGTCCTATGGACATCTAATAACAAGGTATGAGATACAAAATTTTAAATATATTTGTGTAGGATATGATTAATATAAATTAGCTAAATATAAATCTGTTATATTTAAATTATTAATAACAACATTCAAGAGGCTCCTATTCTTATTTTTTCTGCACTTAATAAAATGTTCTTAGAGAAATGTTAATGTCTCACTATGGTTATATATTTTTTCTTTTCCCGTATATTTCTTCTGATTTTTCCTTTATGTGTCTTTGTTTCTTTATTGTTAATGTGTCTAATGGTTTATCATATCTATTTTCTTTGTGAATGAAATGGAAGTCACGCAGTCATGTCCAACTCTTTTTGAACGCATGGACTGTGTAGTCTATGGAATTCTCCAGATAAGAACACTGGAGTGGGTAGCCTTTCCCTTCTCCAAGGTATCTTCCCAACCCAGGGATCAAATCCAGGTCTTTGACACTGCACAGAGGTTCTTTACCTTTTATCATTAAAAATATTCATCTTTGTTTCATTTAAAAGAAGTAAATAAATTTTAAATAAAAGTTTTTTTTTTCAAGAATGAGAGTGTAGATGAAAAATATAGACTGAGTATTCAGTTAAAAAACTTGAAAACTAAAAAATATATATTCATTTCATAACTTTTAAGATAGTCTACAAATTTTAAAACTTTAGAATTAGAAGAGACTTTGGAGATAAATCATCTAATTTAACCAATTCATTAGCTTGAATCCCAGAAAAGTACAGCCAGGTTCCCTGAATCACACTCTTTGTCCTTCACCAAAATTGAAACTGAAATCCAGAACTTTTGATTCCCAGTGGTGGCTCAATACCATAAAACAGCTGAATGTATGAAAAGCATATAGAAAGCTCAGACCCACAGCATGCATCACAAATGTTAGATACTGTCTGAACTTTTAGGTGAGGCAACAGACTGTAATGATTTGGCACAAACACTGAAGCTCTTCTGCCTCCCTCCATATCCTGCCTTTGCTTTGGTGACTTTTCTTATCTCGGCTTTCTTATGTGCCTCAGCTTTCTCCCTGACACAATATTACCTACTTCATGGGCTAGTTATGATGATTAAACAAGTTACTTAAGAGTTTCAGGTAGACAATAAGCACCATATCAATGCTTTTTAAATCTATCAACCTGGCACAACTACTCTAACTCAGGTAATGGTACCATGATCATGTCTGAATCCAAATATATCAATCTATCATATCACTGACATTGCTGCTGCTGCTAAGATGCTTCAGTCGTGTCTGACTCTGTGCGACCCCAAAGACGGCAGCCTAACAGGCTCCTCTGTCCACAGGATTCTGTAGGCAAGAATACTGGAGTGGGTGGCCATTTCACTGACATTGAGCAGCTGTAATTTTAAAACGATGCTTGAATATCATTTTTTGAGATGTAGTTAGGCTTTTAAACCAAAAGACTGACAGTTTAAAAACACAGCTTAAGTAGATTTTAAGTATATGAAGCATGTGGAAAACAAGTTATTTGTTCTATCTATGCAAATATATTAGTAATGCTGTCTTGTCAATGATAAATTTGGCTTCTCTGAGGCTCCATAGGCTTTATAACTACCTTCTATTTAACACAAACAAGCTCTAGCAGTTACATTGTTTTATGCTAAATTAGCAGTTTCTGTGTTTCCAACCTATTATTAACTATTGGGTGTTGTGCCCAAAATGAATAATTCCCCTTAAAGAAAATAAAATGTATAGGCACTTTAAAATATGTAAAATTTCAGATAATCAGTATTTTGAATGTAATAAGTAATTATATGTAAACTATAATATATTAACAACATAGAACTCTTATTAAAGAAATAAAGTCATCTTACTGGTTCACGAATAATACAATCACAGATAATCTAGTTCTTTGCTTTGTCTGTGTCTTCTAAGATTGCTACTATTCTGAAGTTTGTGTGTATCTTTTCCTGTATGTTTTAATTTTTTTACAACATATGTACATGCTCAACATATTATATTGCTTTGCATTAAAAAATCTATATAAATGTTTTCCACTCAAAAAAAAAATAAAATTACTACAATAAATTATGTTACTTTAAAAAAAAAAAAAGATTTATCCACTCAGTATAGTTTTTTATTGTTGCTGTTGTTGTTACCACATACTATTTATACTGGACATATATCTAGGCAGCAGCCAGAAAAAGAATGACACCTTAATAGAGCTTTATATTATTGAGTGAGAAAACTATAGGCAATAAACATGCCATCAAATGCAAAGGGGGGATAATTTACCATGGTGAAAGTGCTGAAAAAGATCACCTGAAGTATTAATTCTATGAGATTTGATCAGAATGTGGATAGGTAAAACCTCTGATTCAGTCTAAGATCACCAAGTTGCACTATGTCTGGGCAGTGAGTGTACCTAGAGCTGCCATAGCAAGTACCACAGACCGGGAGGCTTAAACAGATATTTTCTTCCAGTTCTGAAGGGTAGAAATCCAAGATCAAGGTGTCAGCAGCATAGGTTGGTTTCTTCTGAAGTCCTCTCTCCTTGGCTTGTAGATGGCCATCTTCTTCACATGGTTTTCCCTCTGCATGTATGTTTCCTAACCTTCCCTTCTTATTGAGACACCACACCAGACATATTGGTCATTGTTGTCCAGTCACTCAGTCGTGTCCTACTCTTTGCAACCCTATGGATTGCAGCACACCAGGCTTCCCTGTCCCTTACTATCTCCCAGAGCTTGCTCAAACTCATGTCCATCAAGTTGGTGATGCAATCCAATCATCTCATCCTCTGTCATCCCCTTCTCCTCCTGCCTTCAATTTTGCCCAGCATCAGGGTCTTTCCTAATGAGTCAGCTCTTCACATCAAGTGGCCAAATTATTAGAGCTTCAGCTTTGGCATCAGTCCTTCCAACGAATATTCAGGATTTATTTCCTTTAAGCTTGACTGGTTTTACTTCCTTGCAGTCCAAGGAACTTTCAAGAATCCTCCAACACCAACACTGATGGTGTTGGTGGTCCCGATGGGCCTCCAACCTGAACACTGATGTTCAGAAGCATCGGTTCTTTGGTGCTCAAACTTCTTTATGGTCCAACACTCACATCCATACATGACTGTTAGAAATACCATAGCTTTGACTAGCTGGACCTTTGTCTGCAAAGTAATGTCTCTGCTTTTTAATATGCTGTCTAGTTTAGTCATAGCTCTTCTTCCAAGGAGAAAGTGTCTTAATGTCATGGCTTCAGTCAGTATCTGCCATGATTTTGGAGACTAAGAAAATAGTCTGTCACTGTTTCCATTGTTTCCCCATCTATTTGCCATGAAGTGATGGGAGTGGATGCCGTGATCTTTGTTTCTTGAATGCTGAGTTTTAAGGCAGCTTTTTCACTCTCCTCTTTCACATTCATCAAGAAGCTCCTTAGTCCTTCTTTGCTTTCTGCCATAAGGGTGGTGTCATCTGCATGTCTGAGGTTATTGCTACTTTTCTTGGCAATCTTGATTCCAGCTTGTGCTTCATTCACACAACATTTCACATGATATACTCTGGGTATAATTTAAACAAGCAGGATGACAATATTCTACCTGATGTATTTCAGATAATCAGTATTTTAAATGTAATAAGTAATTATATGTAAACTATAAATATATTAACAACATAGAACTCTTATTAAAGAAATAAAGTCATCTTACTGGTTCACGAATAATACAATCACAGATAATCTAGTTCTTTGCTTTATGTGTGTTTTCTAAGATTACTACTATTCTGAAGTTGGAACCTTGGGAAACAGACCTTATTCAACGTTATTCAACAATAATTATGTCTTTTAACACTGTCTTTAAATTTAGTCACATTCTAAGGTACTAGGGATTAAGACAACAACATATCAATTTTGAGAAGACAGAATTCAGCCTATAATAATATACTGACCAGTTTCCATTTTCTTCACCACCTGCCATATCATTTAATACATGTTTACTGTCTTTCCCCACTTTCATGTCAGCTCCAGGAGAGCTTGCCTCTTTATTTATGTACTCAATGGTATATCTCCAGTACCTATAGCAGAACAGATATATCACAGGCACTCACTGGCTACTTCTTTCATAATTTAATAATTAATGTGATTTAATTAATTAATTAATGCATCTTGTGTGCTTTGATCTTGTCTAATTAAAAAGTAAAATTTGGCATCACATGGTTTGATATGTATCCTAAGTATCAATTTTTTAATCTATAAATTTAATTCTTGTACCAAATATGAGAGCCTTACTCAATCAAATTTCATTTCCAAGACATCAACTAATCTGAATTGTCTGAATTTCTTTTCTTCAAATAAATCATACTTGCTAGTTACAATTAAATGTTTTGGTCAGCCCTTCCCAGATGTAAGATGAAGAGCAGGCAGAAATTTGCCAGCTCAGGGGTCATTTGTTTTCTTACAGTGTGGCTCCTGGGTGGTGTTTTCCTTTCTCTTCTTCTCAGAGAATTAATAAATTAAATCATTGTTCTTTTATAGAGGAAGTTCTGGATAACCTGGCATAAAAACCAGGACAAAAACAATAAAAAGTCAGAGTTGGGGGAATTGCTTCTTGAAAAAATACAGTTTTTAATAAATTCAAAGTAGTTGTTACAGAGAAGAAAATATCATGTTGAAATTCCTTACATTTATTTTAAGGATTGACTTTAATATTTATTTTGAAATTATTTATTGGTGGTTTGTTTGGAGTTGTGAACTTTCTCATGCTTAGGGCCTATAAAAAAATCTATCTCTGGGCCAAAGCAGAAGATTCTGAATTAACCAAACTGAGTCAATCAATAATTGTATTTACACCCCTTGTCATAGTTGATTGGTGCAAAGAGAGCTCATGACACAGTTCTCTCCTCAGATACTGAGTCTAAATTCCATTTCTCTCTTATGGCTGAAACTACATAAAACAAAAGCCACAAACTGTGGAAGAGCTAATGAGACCAGCAGATGTTTTCTTATTAGCCTTCCTAGGATTTTGGAAACTTTAAAAAATTATTTGACATACATATTAGAAAATTTCATATAAAAATCTTGAGCTCAAGCTTCTCTTGAAGAAAGAGAACAATTTGGAACACTGGGTGAACATTTCTCCACCACAACCATTGGCTGGGACTCTGGGGTGGCCTTCAGATGGGGTATGTATGCAGCTTCTAATTCATGGGTTGGCAAATGTTTTCTGTAAATGGGCATATAATAAATATTTGCAGCTTTGTAAACCATGCAGTCTGTGTTGGTTGACATGTCATCTATGTCATTATAGACTAAAATGAGACATAGAAAACACAAGTTTATTTACTGAAACTGGTCAGTAAGCTTAGCTTGCATCTGGCCATAGTTTGTCATCCTCTGCTCTAGTTTCCTCGTAGCCTGCACTCACTACATTCTCACCAGCCCATCTCATTCATCAACATTATCTGCCTGGCCTCTGTGGTATTTATATTAATATAATAGACATTGATGCTTAGAGACTGTTGGTGCTCATGTTCTTTGCTTCATGGAGAAATTAATGAAGCCACAGAGAATTATAGAGATGATAGATTATATGAATTTTTCCCAAGATGTTGATACCCTAAACCCTGGAACTTATAGAATATGTTAAACTGCAGGGAAAATGGGTCTTTGCAGATGTAATTAAGGTTATGGACTTTAAAACAGGAATATTGTCTTAGATTGTTCAGGTGAACCCTTAAAAGGAGAGAAATTTATTCAGCTGTAGGCAGAAAAGATGTGTGGAAGACAAAGAGTTCAGAGAAATTCCAAATGTGAGAAGGATCTGAGGCACAACTGGCTCAGAGATAAAGAACCAGAGGCTTCCAGGAGCTAAGAGCCACACCAGTTTGCAGGCAAAAAGGAACCAGGAACCTCAGTCCAGTGACTGCAAAGAACAGTGTTTCCTAACAGTCTAAATGGTCTTGGAAGTGTATTGCTTCTTAGAGTCTCTGGCTAAAATCTGAGATGGACAACACCTTGACTTTGGCTTTGCCATACTTGAAGTAGAGAAATCAACTGTGCCAGCCCAAACATAACTGTGATATAATGAATTGTGTTCTTTTAAAAAGATAAATTTGTTCAGAGACAACAGAAAACTAATATATATGGAGTCTTAATAGTGTTCACACTTTGCCTCTATGTCATCCTTAGGCCTTGTATGTAATAGAGAATTTTACCTTGCCCCAAAAGAGCTCTGGCCTTTACACTTAGCCCTGATGGGTAATATATAATCCCTTAGGATGTCCTGTCTGATGAGGACAGGATGTCTTTGGTCTGTGGGCAAAGTAGAAGGTCCAGCAATGTCATTTATTATTGAGTCACGTAGTATCAACTTGACCCCAGTGGGCCTGGAGACTGAGATCAGCTGTTTGGAGCTGACTGTGGAGTTGACTGTGGAGCTCCAATAAAGACTGGGCACACCAAGGCTCAGGTAAGCATCCCTGGTTGGCAATACTTCAATTACTTTGTTGCAAGTCATTGCCAAGAGAATAGTGCTGTCCATGTCTTCATTAGGAGAGAAAAAAATGGGAGCTACAATTCCTTGGACACTTTATCATGAATCTTTTCCATTGATTGACTTCAATCTGCATATTTTTTCACTGTAAAAAAACCATAATTTTGAGCATAATAGCTTTCCATGAGTTCTGAATTCTTGTAGCCAATTACAAAAAAAAAAAAAAAAATTAAGGAACATCTCATTTTGAAACTGGTGTCAGAAGTGTGAACAGCTGGTAGACACTGTACTTCTAACCTCACACCCTGATATATTTTTACTTTTCCAAACCTTGTTTCTTCAGTCTTTTTATCATGAATTCCCATGTGGAATAAATAGCTTTTAAACTATTTTAAATTAATGTCTATCTCAAGGATCCCAATTTTTTGACCAATTCACTCATAGGCCAAAATAGCTATATTATTGTTGATAACCCACGAATTTATAATTGCAGAATTTCTAGTATCTGACCTTAATTTTAGGTCTTTAATCAATTTTGAGTTTATTTTTGTGTGGGGGGTTCTAATTTCATTCTTTTACATGTAGCTGTCCAACTTTCTCAGCACCCCTTACTGAAGAGTCTATCTTTTCTCCATTGTATATTCTTGCCTCCTTTTTCACAGATTAAATGACCATAGGTATGTGGGTTTATCTCTGGGCTTTTTATCCAGTTGCATTGATCTATATTTCTGTTTTTGTGACAGTAATATACTATTTTTATTTGTAGCTTTGTACTATGTCTGAGGGCTTCCCTGGTGGCTCAGTGGTAAAGAATCTGCCTGCCAATGCAGGAGACATGGGTTTGATTCTTGGATTAAGAAGATCCCATGGAGAAGGAAATGGCAACTCATTCCAGTATTCTTGCCTGGGAAATCTCATGGATACAGGATCCTGGCTGGCTACAGTCCATAGGGTTGCAAACAAGTCGGACAAGACATAGTGACTAAACATATACAACACTATAGTCTGAAGTCAGAGAACAGAGTTTGGAAGAGTCTCTTTTTCTTTCTCAAGATTGTCCTTGGCCATTTGGAGTCTTTTGTGTCTCCATACAAATTGTGAAAATTTTCATTCTAATTCTGTGAAAATGCTATTGGTAATTTGATAGGGATTGCTTTGGATCTGAAGATTGGCTTCAGTAGTCATTTTGACAATATTGATTCTTCCAATCCAAGAACATGTTATATCTTTCTATCTGTTGTGTTATCTTCAATTTCTGTCATAAGCATACTATAGTTTTCAGAGTACAGGTATTTTGTCTCTGTAGGTAAGTTTATTCAAAGGTATTTTATTCCCTTTGATGTGATGGTAAATTGTATTGTTTCCTTAATTCTTTCTCTGATTTTTCATTGTTAATGTGTAGAAATGAGAGAGATTTCTGTGTATTAATTTTGTATCTTTCAATTTTACTGAACTCACTCATGAATTTTAATAGTTTCATCTTTAGGTTTTTCTTAGTATGTATTATGTCATCAGCAAAAACTGATATTTTTACTTCTTTTCCAATTTGCATTCTTTTTCCTTCTTTTTCCTCTCTGATTGCTGTGGCTAGGATTTTCAGAACCACATTGAAAAAAACTCTTAGAGAAAAGCATAGGCAGAACACTCTCTGACATAGCATTATCTTTTTTTGATCCACCTCCAAGAGTAATGAAAATTAAAACAAAAATAAACAAATGAGACTTAATTAAACTTAAAAACTGTTGCACACTAAAGAAAACCATAAGCAAAAAGAAAAGACAACTCACTGAAGGGGAGAAGATATCTGCAAATGAAGCAACCAGCAAGGGACAAATCTCCAAAATATGCAAAAAGCACATGCAGCTCAATATAAAAACAAACAAACAACTTAATTGCATAATAAGTAGATCTAAATAGATATTTCTTCAAAGAAGACATATAGATGGCCAAGACACACATGAAAATATGGTCAATATCACTAATTATTAGACAAATGCAAATCAAAACTAAAATAAGGTATCACCTCACAGCAATTAAAATGGCCATCTTCACAAAACCTACGAACATTAATGCTGGAGAGGGTATGGAGAAAAGAGAATCCTTCTACATTGTTGGTAGGAATGTAAATTGGTACAGCCACTATGAAGAGCACTATGGAAATTCCCTAAAGACTGAAAACAGAGCTACCATATAATCCAATAGTCCCACTCTTGAGCATATATCCAGAAAAAAAACATAGTTCAAAAGGATACATGCACCCCCAAGGTTCATTGCAGCACTACTTGCAATACTAAATGTCCATTCATGGAGGAATTGGTAAAGAGGTGACACATATATACAATGATAATTATTCAGCTATAAAAAAGAATGCAATAATGCCATTTATAGCAACATGGATGAATCTAACAATTGTCATACTGAGTGAAGTAAGTCAGACAAAAACAAATATCATATTATATTGCTTATATGAGGAATAAAAAAATGGTAAAAATGATCCTATTAACAAAACATAAATTGAGTCACAGATATAGAAAATAAACAGGGATATTAAGCAGGGAGTGGGGGATAGGTAACTTGGGAGACTGGGATTGACATATATGCACTGCTGCTGCTGCTGCCAAGTCACTTCAGTCATGTCCAACTGTGTGTGACCCCATAGACTGCAGCCCACCAAACTCCCCCGTCCCTGGGATTCTCCAGGCAAGAACACTGGAGTGGGTTTCCATTTCCTTTTCCAGTGCATGAAAGTGAAAAGTGAAAGGGAAGTTGGTCAGTTGTGTCCGACTCAGCAACCCCATGGACTGCAGCCTACCAGGCTCCTCCACCTATGGGATTTTCCAGGCAAAGGTACTGGAGTGGGGTGCCATTGCCTTCTCTACTATATATAAAACAGATAACTAATGAACCTATTGTGTAGCACAGGAAACTCTATTCAATAATCTACAATGACCTGCATGGGAATAGAATCTAAAAAAGAAAAATAAATAGAATAACAGATTTTCACTTTTAGAAAAGACTTGAGAGATCATCCATTGCAACTCTTCATTTTTCAGGTGAGCAGCCTACTGGGCAAAGAAACCTAAAGCATTTTTATAAAGTGATAGGTGTATAAATTACAAGTATTCTGACTCCCAAGCTAACATCCAACATCACATTATCATTAACTCAGATACAAATTTGAGATTAGCGGCTACATCCATAAAAGAGTTTGTTCCATAGTCCTTACCAGTATCACTGGAGTTTGGATGAAATTCACCACAAGGAGCATTGATTAATGTTGGAAGGGGCAATGGTTTTATCACTACTGTCTGATCTTTGGAGTCCTTGTCATCTGGTGTCAAATGAGATTCAGGAGAGCCAGGCGCCATGACTGGTTTGTTTGTGGCACACTCTGAGGTTTCTATTTTTTCTGTAGAAACAAAAAAAAGTGTTAAGACCTTCTGCCCATTTTTGATTAGGTTGTTTTCTTGATATTGAGTTGTATAAGTATTTTGGATATTAATCCTGTGTTGGTCATGTCATTGCAAATATTTTCTCCCATTCCATAGATTGTCTTTTGTGTTTTGTTGATGGTTTCCTTTGCTGTGCAAAAGCTTTTAAATTTATAGATACCATTTGTTTATTTTTGTTTTTATTTCTTTTGCTTTGCTCTAAAGAAAATATTGACTGATGTAAGAAAATATTGTCACAATTTATATCTTCTAGGTGTTTTATTGTGTCATGTTATATTTAGGTTTTTAAACCATTTTGAGTTTGTTTCTGTGTATGGTGTGAGGGAGTGTTCTAATTTCATTGATTTATATTCAGCTGTTCAGCTTTCTCAACACCAGTTGCTTGAAGAGACTTTTTTCCCCCTTCCATTATATAGGCTTGCCTCCTTTGACAAAGATTAATTGACCTTAGGAATGCAGATTTCTTTCTAGGCTCTCTCTTCTGTTCCATCGATCTGTTTGCCTGTTTTTGTGCCAATACCATGATGTTTTGATTACTGTAGCTTTGCAATATTGTCTTAAATCTTAAAGGATTAGACCTCCAGCTTGTACATTTTCCTTAGGACTTTGGCAAGACTGAGTCTTTTGTGGTTCCATATAAATTTTAGAGTTATTTGTTCTGGTTCTGTGAAAAATTTCCTGGATAATTTGATAAGGTTCTGATTAAATCTGCAGATTACTTTGGGTAGTATGGCCATTTGTGCAAAATGAAGTAGACATGTCTCCAAAGGGACATCCACATGGCCAACAGGCAAATGAAAAGATGCTTAACATCACCAATTATGATTATAATCACCAATTATGGCAAATCAAAAACACAGTGAGGTATCATATCACAGCAGTCAGAATGTCTATCACCAAAATTTCTACAAATAAATATTTGATAGAGTGTGGAATCTCTTATACTGTTGGTGGGAAAGTAATGGATGGGGAAATGGGTGCAGCTATTATTGGAAAACTATATGGAAGCTTCTTTAAAAATTAAAAATAGAGCTACCATATGATCCAACAATCACACTCCTGGTCACATATTCAGAAAAGATAAAAGTTTTAATTTGAAAGGATATGTGTACCACAGTGTTCATAACAGAACTATTTACAATAGTCTAGACAAGGAAAAGAAATGCAAAAAGACAAAATGGTTGTCTAAGGAAACCTTACAAATAGCTGTGAATAGAAGAGAAGCTAAGACAAAAGAGAAAAGAAAAGATATACCCATCTAAATGCAAAGTTTCAAAGAATAGCAAGGAGAGATAAGAAAACCTTCCTCAGCAATCAATGCAAAGAAATAGAGAACAACAATAGAATGGGAAAGTCTAGAGATCTCTTCAAGAAAATTAGAGATACCAAGGGAAAATTTCATGCAAAGATGGGCATAATAAAGGACAGAAATGGTATGAACCTAACAGAAGCAGAAGATATTAAGAAGAGGTGGCAAGAATACACAGAAGGACTATACAAAAAAGATCTTCATGACCCAGATAAATACAATGGTGTGATCACTGACCTAGAGGCGGATATCCTGGAATGTGAAGTCAAGTGGGCCTTAGAAAGCATCACTATGAACAAAGCTAGTGGAGGTGACGGAATTCCAGTTGTGCTATTTCAAATCCTGAAATATGATGCTGTGAAAGTGCTGCACTCAATATTCCAGCAAATTTGGAAAACTCAGCAGTGACCACAGGACTGGAAAATGTCAGTTTTCATTCCAATCCCAAAGAAAGGCAATGCCAAAGAATGCTCAAACTACCACACAATTGCACTCATCGCACAAGCTAGCAAAGTAATGCTCAAAATTCAAGTCATGCTTTACAAGTATGTGAACTGTGAACTTCAAGATGTTCAAGCTGGTTTTAGAAAAGGCAGAGAAACCAGAGATCAAATTGCCAACATCTGTTGGATCATTGAAACAGCAAGAGAGTTCCAGGAAACATCTATTTCTGCTCTGTTTACTATGCCAAATCCTTTGACTGTTTGGACCAAAACAAACTCTGGAAAATTCTAAAAGTGATGGGAATACCAGATCACCTGACCTGCCTCTTGAGAAATCTGTATGCAGGTCAGGAAGCATGGAACAACAGACTGGTTACAGGTTGGCAGAGGAGTACGTCAAGGCTGTATATTGTCACCTGCTTATTTAATTTATATGCAGAGTACCTTATTAGAAATACTAGGCTGGATGTAGCACAAGCTAGAGTCAAGATTGCCGGGAAAAATATCAATAACCTTGGACATGCAGATAACACCACCCTTATGGCAGAAAGTGAAGAAGAACTAAAGAGCCTCTTGACAAAAGTGAAAGAGGAAAGTGAAAATTTTAGTTTAAAACTCAGCATTCAGAAAAGTAAGATCGTGGCATCTGGTCCCATCACTTCATGGCAAATACATGTGGAAACTGAGATACTTTATTTTGGGGAGCTCCAAAATCACTGCAGATGGTGACTGCAGCCATGAAATTAAGACACTTGTTCCTTGGAATAAAATTTATGACCAACCTAGACCGCATATTAAAAAGCAGACATTGCTTTGCCAACCAAGGTCTGTCTAGTCAAAGCTATGGTTTTTCCAGTAGTCTTGCATGTATGTGAGAGTTGGACTATAAAGAAAGCTGAGTGCTGAAGAACTCAGCTTGATGCTTTTGAACTGTGTTGTTGGAGAAGACTCTTGAGAGTCTCTTGGACTGCAAGGAGATCCAATAAGTCTATCCAAAAGGAAATCAATCCTGAATATTAGTTGGAAGGACTGATGCTGAAGCTGAAACTTCAATACTTTCACCACACGATGCGAAGAACTGACTCATTTGAAAAGACCCTGATCCTGGGAAAGATTGAAGGTGGGGGGAGAAGGGGACAACAGAGGATGAGATGGCTGGATGGCATCACCGACTCGATGGACATGAGTTTGAGTGAACTCTGGGAGATGGTGATTGACAGGGAGGCCTTGTGTGCTGCAGTCCATGGAGTCACAAAGAGTTGGGCACAACTGAGTGACTGAACTGAACTGAACTGAGTCATGGAAACAACACAAATGCCCTTAATGTATGACTAGCTTAAGAAAGTGTGGTATATGTTGTTGTTTGTTTCTTAGTTGCAAAGTCATGTCCAACTCTTTTTTGACCCCCTGGACTGTAGCCTGCCAGGTTCATCTCTCCCTGGGATTTCCCAGGTGAGAATACTGGAATGAATTGGTTTCCACTTCCTTCCCCAGGGGATCTCCCCAACTGAGAGATCAAGCCCCTGTCTCCTGCACTGGCAGGTGGATTCTTTACCACTGAGCCACAAGGGAACCCCCCGAAGCTTTGTTTTGTTGTTTAGTCACTAAATCATATCTGACTCTTTTGGGACCCCATGGACCGTATCAACAAGGTTCTTCTGTTCATGAGTGTTTGCAAGCAAGAATACTGGAGTGGGATAAATACAGTGGAATATTTGTTGCTGTTGTTCAGTCGCTCAGTCGCAACTCTTTGTAATTCCATGGACTGCAGCACTCCAGGCTTATCTGTCCTTCACTATCTCGTGGAGTTTCCTCAAATTCATGTCCAATGATACCATCTAGGCATCTGGCCCTCTGTCACCCCCTTCTCCTCCTGCCCTAAATCTTTCCCAGCATCATGGTCTTTTCCAGTGAGTCAGATCTTTGCATCAAGTGGCCAAAGTATTGGAGCTTCAGTTTCAGCATCAGTCCTTCTAATGAATATTCAGGGTTTATTTCCTTTAGGATTGACTGGTTTAATCTCCTTGCTTCCCAAAGGACTCTCAAGAATCTTCTCCAGCAATACAGCTTGAAAGCTTAAATACTTTGGTGCTCAGCCTTCTTTATGGTCCAAATATCACATCCATACTTGACCTTTGTTACCAGAGTGATGCCTCTGTTTTTTAACAGTGCCTAGGTTTGTCATAACTTTTCTTCCAAAGAGCAAGTGTCTTTTAATTTCATGACTCCAGCCACCATCTGTAGTGAGTTTGGAGCCCAAGAAAATAAAGTCTATCACTTTTCCACTTTTACCCCATCTATTTGCCATGCAGTGATGGGACTAGATGCTATGATCTGAGCTTTTTGAATGGTGAGTTTTAGGCCAGCTTTTTCATTCTCCTCTTTCACCTTTGTCAAGAGGCTCTTCACTTCTTCTTCACTATCTGCCATAAGGGTGGTATCACCTGCATATCTGAAGTTATTGGTATTTCTTCCAGCAATCTTGATTCCAGTTTGAGGTTTATCCAGCCCATTATATTGCATGATGTACTCTGTATGTGTTAAATAAGCAGACTGACAATATACAACCTTGACAGACTCCTTTCCCAATTTTGAACCAGTCCATGATTCCATATCTCATTCTAATTGTTGTTTCTTGACTTGAATACAGGCTTCTCAGGAGACAGGTAAGGAGGTCTGGTATTCTAATTAAAAAAAAAAATCCACAGCTTATTGTGACCCACACAGTCAAAGGCTTTGACATAGTCACTGAAGCAGAAATAGATGTTTCTTTAAAATTCTCTTGATTTTTATGTGATCTGAAGTATTTTGGCAATTTGATCTCTGGTTCCTCTGCCTTTTCTAAATCCATCTTATATATATGGAAGTTCTCAGTTCACGTACTGTTGAAGCCTAACTTGAACGATTTTGAGCTTTACCTTGCTAGCATGTGAAACGAGTATAATGGCACAGTAGTTTGAATATTCTTTGGCATTGCCCTTCTTTGGGATTGGAATGAAAACTGATCTCTTCCAGTCTGGTTTCCACTGCTGAGTTTTCCAAATTTGCAGGTATACTGAGTGCAGCACTTTCACAGCATCATTATTAGGATTTGAAATAGCTCAGCAATTTCATCAACTCCGACTCCACTAGCTTTGTTCATAGCGATGCTTCCTAAAACCCACTTGACTTTTCACTCCAGGACGTCTGTCTCTAGATGAGTGATCACACCATCATGGTTATCTGGGTCATTGAGAACTTTTTTTGTATAATTCTGTGTATTCTTGCCACTTCTTTTTAATATCTTCTACTTCCATTAGGTCCATATCATTTCTGTCCTTTATTGTGCCCATCTTTGCATGAAATGTTCCATTGGTAGCTTTAGATTTTCTTGAGCAATCTCTAGTCTTTCACGTTCTATTGTTTTCCCTTTATTTCTTTGCATTTTTTTCAGTTAAAAAGGCTTTTTAATCTCTTCTTTTTATTCTTTGGAATTCTGCATTCAAATGGATATGTCCTTTTCTTTTCTCTTTTGCATTTTGTTTCTTTCCTTTCCTCAGCTAGTTGTAAGGTCTCCTCAGAAAACAATTTTCTCTTGTGTCATTTCTTTTTCTTGGGAATGGTTTTGATCACCATCTCCTATACAATGTTACAAGCCTCCATCCATAGTTCTTCTGGCACTCTGTTTACCTGATCTAATCCCTTGAATCCATATGTCACTTCAACTGTATAATCATAAGAGATTTGATCTGATTGACCTAAGTAGGTGGTTTCCCTACTGTTTCAATTTAAGTCTGAATTTGGCAGTAAGGAGTTCATGATCTGAGCTACAGTTTGCTCCCAGTCTTAGTTTGCTGATTGTGTAGAGCTTCTCCATCTTTGGCTGCAAAGAATATAATCAATCTGACTTCAGTATTGACCATCTGGTGATGTCCATGTGTAAAGTCATCCCTCGTGTTTTTTGAAGAAAGTGTTTGCCATGACCACTGCATTTTCTTGACAAAACTCTGTTAGCCCTTGATCTGCTTCATTTTGTACTCCAAGGCCAAACTTGCCTATTACTCCAGGTATCTCTTGACATCCTATATCTGCATTTCAATCCCCTATGATGAAAAGGACATCTTTTTTTGGTGTTTGTTCTAGAAGGTCTTGTAGGTCTTCAAGAACCATTCCACTTCAACATCATTGGTTGAAACATGGACTTGGATTACTGTGATATTGAATGGTCTGCCTTGGAAATGAACCGAGATCATTCTGTAATTTTTGAGATTGCATCCAATTACTGCATTTTGAATCTTTTGTTGACTGTGAGGGTTTTTCTTCTAAGTGATTCTTGCCCACAGTAGTAGATGTATTGGTCATCTGAATTAAATTTGCCAATTCCCATCCATTTTAGTTCACTGATTTCTAAAATTTTGATTCACTCTTGCTATCTTCTGTTTGACTGCTTCCAACTTTCCTTGATTCGTGGACCTAATGTTCCAGGTTCCTTGCAACATTGCTTTTTACAGCATCAGACTTTACTTTCACCATCAGATATATTCACAACTGGGCATTGTGGATGCCTGGTTTGGCTCAGCCTCTATTCCTTATGGAGCTATTTCCCTGCTCTTCTCCAGTAGCATATTGGACAGCTACTGACAACTTTCATATCTTTTGTGTCATATCTTTTTGCCTTTTCATAGTATTCCTGGGATTCTCAAAGCAAGAATGCTGAAGAGGTTCGCCATTCCTTTCTCCAGGGGACCACATTTTGTCAGAACTCTCCATTGTGACCCATTTATCTTAGGTGGCCTTACATGGCATAGCTCATAGTTTCATTGAGTTACACAAATCTGTGATGCATATGATCATTTTGGTTAGTTTTCTGACTGTGGTTTTCATTCTCTCTGTCCTCTCATGGATGAGGATAAGAGACTTTTGGAAGCTTCTTGATGAGAAGATTGGCTGTGGCAAAAACTGGGTCTTGTTTTGGTAGGCAGAGAGTCTTGTTCTGGTAGGCCATGCTCAGTGAATCATTAATCCAATTTTCTGCTTATTGATGGGGTTGTCCTCTTCCTGTAGTTTGACCTGACCAAAAGACTTATGCCAACACACTGTGCCTCCCAGGAATACTGCTGCCAGTGTATCTGACCCTGAAGCAGGCCACTGTCAACCGACACCTCTACTGGAGACTCCCAAACACTCACAGGCAAGTCTGGCTCAGTCTCTTGTAGGTTCATTACTCTTTTCTCTTAGGTCCTGGTGCACACAAGGTTTTGTTTGTACCCTCCAATAGTCTCTGTTTCTTCAGTCCTCTGGAAGTTCTGTAATCAAGTCCTGCTGACCTTCACATCAGATTCCCTTGGTATTCTTAGCCCTTTGCTGGATTCCCAGGTTAGGAAGTCTGTGGTAGGGCCTAGAACTTTTGCAACAGTGTGAGAGCTTCTTTGATATTTTTCTGCAATTTGTGGATCACCCACCTGGTGGCTCTATGGTGGGGCCAGTGGCAACCTCCTCCAAGAGGACTTATGCCATATGCCACTCCTCCCAGGACTCCTGAAGCCAGTGCCTGTGTTCCCACAGCAGGCCACTGCTGACCCATGCCTCTGAAGGAGACCTTCAAACACTCACAGGCAGGCCTGGTTCAGTCTCTTGTGGTTACTGCTCCTGTCCCTGGGTCCTGATGCACACAAAGTTTTGTCTGTGCCCTCCAAGTGTCTTTGGAAGGTATTACTGGAATATTAGTAGGTTGGTACAAATGTAATTGTGGGTCTGGACCACAAATTTTAAATCGTTATAACTAAACTCAAACACATCTTTATTAATCAAAATAAGAACCATTACAATCAACACATTTTTGTCAATGAGAAATAAGTTTGTTTATTCCTGTAGTGCAAAAGCCCATGCTTTGGGATTCAGTGAATTCTTGGAAAGCATATTCTGCTTCTTATGGATTGTGGAAGCATTTTACCTTCAAAAAGTTGTTGAGATGCTTGAAGAAGTAGTAGTCAGTTGACAAGAGGTAAGGTGAATATAGTGGATGAGGCAAAACTTTGTACCCCAATTCATCCAACTTTTGAAGCTGTGGTTATGTGATGTGCATTAGGGTGTTGGCATGGAGAAGAATTGGGGCCTTTCTGTTGACCAATGCAACCAGGAGGTGCAATTTTTGGTGCATCTCATCGATTTGCTGAGCATGCTTCTCAGATATAATGATTTTGCCAGGATTCATTAAGCTGTAGTGGGTCAGACCAGCAGCACACTTTTTGTGCTGTGAATTTTGCTTTGGGAAGTGTACTGGAGCTTCTTTTCCATCCAATCACTGACCTGGTCATCACTGGCTGTCATATAAAATCCACTTTTCACCTCACATCACAATCTGATCGAGAAATGATTCATTGTCATTGCATAGAATAAGAGAAGAGGACACTTCAAAAGATGATATGTTTTCATTTTCAGTCAGCTCACTTATTGAGCTTTTTCACCTTTCCAACTTGCTTCAAATCCTGAATGAAGCAAATGGTCAAACTTGAGTTCTTTGACAAATTCTTGTCTAGTTGTAAGAGGATCAGCTTCCATGATTTCTCAAAATTCACTGTTGTCAAGTTCAGATGACTGGCCACTATGCCCCTCATCTTCAAGGCTCTCATCTCCTTTGTAAAACTACTTGAACCACTACTACACAATATGTTCATTTGCAGTTTCTGGACAAAATGAGTTGATGCCGCAAGTTGTTTCTGCTGCTTTATGACCCATTTTGCACTTGAATAAGAAAATCTCTTGAATTTGCTTTTTTGTGTAACATCATTTCCATAGTCTAAAATGAATATAAAATACATAACAAGTAATGTCATTAGCAAAAAAAAAGTGCATTAAAGTAATGTATAACAGAAGCACATTTATTTAAGAATGTATTCTAATATCAAACAGCAAAGTTCAACACTGGCAAAACCGCGATTACTTTTGCACCAACCATATATATACATATATAAGCGCTGCTGCTGCTGCTAAATCGCTTCAGTCGTGTCCAATTCTGTGTGACCCTATAGATGGAAGCCCACCAGGCTGCTTTGTCCCTGGGATTCTCCAGGCGAGAACACTGGAGTGGGTTGCCATTTCCTTCTCCAATACATCAAAGTGAAATGTGAAAGTGAAGTCGCCCAGTCGTGTCCGACTCTTTACAACCCCATGGACTGCAGCCCACCAGGCTCTGCCATCCATGGGATTTTCCAGGCAAGAGTACTGGAGTGGGTTGCCATTGCCTTCTCCGAAATATATATATACGCATATATGGATACACACACACACACACACACACACAGTGAAATATTACTCAGCCAAATAAATAAATAAATAAATAAATAAATAAATATTGCTATCTGCAGAAACATGTATGGACCTAGAGATCATCCTACTGAGTGAAGTAAATCAGACAAAGACAAATATATATCACTTATACGTGGAATATAAAAAAAAAAATAAGATGAATCTATATATAAAACACAAACAGACTTATGTTTTCTGTAGTAGATTTATGGTATTCACAGAAACAAACTTTTGGCTACCAAAGGGGAAAGGGAGAGTAGGAAGGGAAAAAAAAAATAAGAGTAAGGGATTAACAAACACATATGTGTGTGTTAAGTCTCTTCAGTTGTGTCTGACTCTTTGGAATCCCATGGACTATAGCCTTCCAGGCTCCTCTGGCCATGGGATTCTCCAGGCAAGAATACTGGAGTGAGTTGTCATTTCCTTCTCCAGATAGACACATATCACTATATAGAAAACATGTAAGCAACAAGGACTTACTATATAACAAAGGGAACAATATTCAATATCTTGTAATAAACTATAATGGAAAATAATTAGAAAAACTGTATATAACTGAATCACATTTTTATATACCTGAAACTAACACAATATTGTAAATCAACTATATTTACAATTTTAAAATGTAAGAAAAGTGTTAAAACATGTTGAAATTGTTTTCAACTGTCTTTCAATATGATATGAAGAGGAATACTTAAGAAAATAATTTATTTCTAGGCAGTGACATATCAAATAAGGGGTCATGGGGGTAGTTCATCCTAGTTGCAAGCCATATGGAGATGCATTGTCTGTAAAGAATTTAAAAAGAGTAATAAACTCTACAAAAGTCTGACTGCATTTTATTGTTGCTATGCACTGACCATTCTTACTGCCCCTGCATTAGAACACTACTGTTCCTGAATTGAGAGTGCTGTCCAAACTAACTCCTAGGTTCAATGCTGTTTCAAATTCACTGGGGTCTAGTTGGAATTCCAAAATGTGGTATGAAAACATGAGCCACTCCTTTATTGTGTCTTCCCTCAGTAATGATCTTTGCACTCATTCTCAGAGCAGAAATATGCTCTCTTTTTTACTCATATGTTCCTTCGGTTCTCTCTTTCCCCTACTACTATTTTAGTTCAATCTCCCTTAAATTCTAAATATATATTTTTATCATTTTATATATTTATATTGTAAACATATATGTTCATCTTTTATATTGCCTATGTAGGAGTAAGTTTTATTTAATTTTTTGCTTCCTCTAAAAAAATGCTTTATGAAAAAGAGACCAGATAGAGATTGTCTTTGATAACATATTCTTGAGGAATTATAATGGCAAGATACCTTTTGAGTTGGATATATCCATTTCTCCTACTTCAGTTGAAAAAATATGTAGTTTAGTGACTTTCTCTCTTGTCCTCATCAATTTACTCATACTGCTGGCCTTAGTCTCATTACCTTCATCTCTTGTGTCCTAAAATAATCAATAAACAAAAAGTCAAATTATAGATTGCACATGCAACTAAATATGGGTATAAAGGGAAAAAATGATTGGATAGCCAAATATAAAAGTGACTATAGAGACTTTTACAACAAGGTAAATTTTGTTGTTTCCACATCTACTTGAATAATTCAAAATTAAGTTGCTCAACATTGTGCTGACAAGATGGATTTTCTTTATCTTCTTTATATTTGGTACAGAAAATATCATGAAATAAATTAAAATGTTGCTCAACTAATCAAGATTGTCTATCATTATTTTTTACTCTGGGATATTTTATATTTTTTTTCCTTAAGTAATTTCACCAAACCCATTTTAGCTAAAAAAGCTCTCTTTTATAATTTTTCTCTTTTTAGAATCTCTAATGTTTTTGAACAGAAGCATTCTCTTCTCCTTACCCTCATCCTAATGGCATCAATATTTATTGAATGCTTTGAAAAAGCATATGCTTTTGTACAATGCTATTTTGTGACTGTTGTATATATGTAAAACAATGTAATGCTCAAAGTGTTTTATAGCTTGGAAAAGCCTAAATAAAAACGTTTTAAAACAAAATAATCTAACTTCAACACCCTAGTTATAATCTTTGACAGGATCCTTTGACAGAGTTGTCAAGGGCTATTCTCCATAGGGAGCTGGACACTGAGGCAGGGCTGAAGATGCAGAGCTTTGATGTCTCTGCCTCATCAGCAGACAGAATCACCTCTACTGTCTTGCGACTCAGCTGAAATAAATAAGAATATATCTTTTTCTCTATTTTTAATTGGAGGATAATTGCCTTACAATATTGAGTTAGTTTCTGCCATACATAAACATGAGTCAGCCATAGGCATACATATGTCCCCTTCCCTCTTGAGCTTCCCTCCCACTTCCCATCCCATCCCATCCCACCACTTTAGCTCATTACAGAGCACCAGGTCTGAGTTCCCTGCATCATACAGCTAAATAAGTATATTTTAAAACTTAAAAGTTGATGTTGACTTTTTCAATTATCCACTTTATTTTTAATTCACTGAAATAATTTCTAAAAGAATCAATCATTTTTATGTAGAAAGCTAGATACTTTATGCACATTATAATGTACCAACTACAGGTTCTGCCATGTTAAATTTTGTTCAGGTGTTATTAGTTCTACCAAGTCAATTGTTATTTTTTTTTAATGAAGTATAATTTACTTACAATATTATGTTAGGTTCAGGTGTACAACATTCAATATTTTTATAGCACATAATCCATACAAAGTTATAAAATATTGACTATGTTTCTTGTGCTGCAGATCATATCCTTGTAGTTTATTTGGTAGTTTGTACCACTTAATCATCTACTAGTATTTCACCCATCCCTCCCCACTTCTCTCCACTTTGGTAGGTTGTTCTCTGTATCTGTGATTCTGTTTCTGTTTTGCTGTATTTGTTCATTTTTTTTTTAAATCCCCATGTAAGAGAGAGTATATAGTACTTGTCTTGATCCAACTTATTTCACTAAGGATAATATGGCATATATACACAATGGAATATTATCAGCCATAAAAATGAAGTTTTGCCACTTGCAACAACTTGGATAAATCTGGAGAGAATTATGATAACACTGCTATTTTACTTTTTTTTTTTTTTTTTTTACCAAATTCCTCATTGTGGTTTGAGGAGAGAATGTCAGGGTCAAAAATTTATATTCTAAAATGTTTTGAGCCATTTTCTCTTGAAGAGAATGAAGAGCCATTTCTGAAGTTTCCATATATGAAGGCAAGTTACAAATATATGTCTAGAGTTGTTGCTGGTGAACATCTTTACCATTGTCAATTATATCAATTAATCTCTAAATATTAAAACAGGAAAAATGAATTTAACTTTTTGTGTCTATGTGTAGTTATGATATATTGTTATCATTGTTATGTTTTAAAAAAGATATGCTTCATAGGATAAAGTATGTGATTTTAAAGTTTCACATTTTAGAAAATTTTGGTTTTTCACTGAAGATAATCTTATATTGAATTATGTGCTATTTATTATTAGATATATTCATTTATTTTTTTCTAGTAGTTCATAATTTTATACAAATATTTGTGCAAATTTCCCCTACAGACTTTGGATAAGATTCTGATATAATATACTAGTCTTAATGTATGTATTTACCACTTCTAAAGTTACATTGCCAGAAATATACATTAGATAATTATAATTTTGGTGAATGTTTTTATATATTTATATCTGGTTATTTCAGAGAAGTCTTATTTAGAAAATTACATACAAAGGGGGCTTCATTTTTAGCTCAGTTGGTAATCTGCCTGCAGTGCAGGAGACCCGGCTTTGATCCCTGGCTTGGAAAATACCCTGGAGAAGGAAATGGCAACCCACTCCAATATCCACCTAGAAAATCTCATGGACACAGGAGACTGAAGCTGCAGTACATGGGGTCACAAATAGGCTGGCACAACTGAGCGACTAACACTTATTTACTTACTTACTAGGTTAGTTACATAAGTATCAAAGGAAACTGAGTAGGCTAACATCAGTTCAGTTCAGTCACTCAGTCATGCTCGACTCTTTGCGACCCCATGAATCACAGCATGCCAGGCCTCCTTGTCTATCACCAACTAGTTTGATCCGTTAGGGATCCTCTCACATACAGATTGAGGGAATCAAATGAAGCAAACCTTAAGATTCCTTCCAGCTTCAAATTCTAATTGCAACTAAATAACAATGTGCTAAAATTGAGCACTCTGTCAGGCACATGTCCTCAGCAAAACCTTCATGCAGGCAGAATCTCCATCTTATAAATGAGAAAAGTGAGACCCTGAAAAACTTGTCCAAAGCAATGGAAGTGAATTGCAAGTAGAGAGTACAGACAGGTCTTCTGGTTTCCCAAATGCCAACCTGCTTCTTAAATGCCAGAGACTGAAGTCCAGAGAAAGTTTATTTTAGTAATATTAACCTGCCTTTATATAAACCAAACTAAAAGGGAGAATTTATTAAGAGAAAAACAAGGACAATTTATCCAGTTTCTAACATGAGAATTTCACCAATAACACCCCTGGACTCTAAAATAAATGCTCTTTTTCTTTTTTTTTTAATGAAGAATACATTTAATTCTGTCCTTTGATTTTCTCTTATATACTAAAATTATCATTTCTATAATAGCTCAGACAAATTTTGTGGATCCCAGGTTTACCCCACCTCTAATAAAGTATTTTTATTCTCTTTTATCTCTTAACTACACTTAGTTACAATGTGAATGATGTTTCAGTAAAAACTCTACTAGGCAAGATTCATGTGATTTGAGTCCTAATTTTGTCTTTTCTACTAAGTGCAAGTCCTCTGGAACCTTGGCATTTTCATGTAAACACTGCTATAAGTACAATCGTACCCTGCAAGTATATTAATATTTAACAAGTATTTTCATAATAAAAAAATAAATATTTTACATCTAATTAAACACAACAACTTTCAGGGAACATTTATTATTATCTACATTTTGACAATGCATAAACAGAGTCACCATGATTAAAGCTTGGGGGAGCTTCCTACATCACCATAGCAGACAGTCAAACTAGATGAAATTCCACTTCTATTTTATAAGATTATCTGTGTGATTCATAAAAATTTGTCCACTCAACTTGCTTAATTACATATTCTTTTACAATTATATTGTGTTTTAATAACTTTTTCCTGAATAAAGATTAAAATCATCTTAAGTCACTATTGGCTTAAATTTCACCAGTCCAAACAATGAGGACTATGGGTAAGGCAAAATCAAAGATGTAAAAATAAATAAAACATGGTCTTTTTCCTGAAGAATATTACAATCTAGTATAGAAAATAAAGTGCTGTTATGGAAATTGAAGACTTCCATGTTATAAAGAAATAGAATTAGGCTATTCTAATTCTGAGATAGCAGAGTCAGTGCTAAGCAGGGAATAAAGAGATGCAGTGGGTTGGATGGTGAATACCCGAGTTGACATCAGTCCAAAGAAGGAGCCAATATGTGGCTCTGGCTAAGAGTTGCCATCACAAAATATGGCCCCAGTGATGCCAGTTTTACAAACTTCCAAGGAATGCCAGAAATCTGGATTTTTACTAGAAATTTTGTGATTTTTTTTAATGTTGGCTATCAATTTAAAGTATAAAGTAGGTGGTAAAGAAGAAAAGTTCTTAAGTCCCATACATGCTGATCTCAAAAACACTGGAATGATGTTCAGAATATGCAACAGTACTAGACATTCTGGGCACAATGATAGTAATAGGAATCACCTATTTTTTCCTCAACAGTGGTGGCTAATACACTACTGAGAGATGATAATTAAGATATTTATCCATTAATACAGGCAATAAAGGGCTTCCCTGATAGCTCAGTGGTAAAGAACCTGTCTGAAATGCAGGAGCTGCAAGAGATGCAGGTTCAATCCTTGGGTCAGGAAGATTCCCTGGAGGGGGTAATGGCAACCCACTCCAATTCTCACTCTATGAGACTCCCATGGACACGGGAACCTGGTGAGCTACAGTCTATAGGCTTGCAAAGAGTCAAGCATGACTGAAGTGATTTAACATGCATAAATAATAAAAATAACATAATTTTATTTTACTATGTGTCAGGCTCTTCTAAATGCTCTGCATTTAGTCTCAAACAACTTCCCAAGATAGACACATTATCATCTCCATTTTAGAGACGAGTAAAACTGAGTCAAATAAAGATTAATTAGCTCCAAATCACACAACTAGTAGATGATAGAGATAGGATTCAAACCCAGGCAATTGGCTCAAGAGCACATGGTGCTTAATGTATCCTTAATGAATACTGTCAGTCAGAATGCCCCAGAATAATTACTGGGGTGCTGGGAAGTCAAGGCAGGGTTTTAGACAGTCCCTGACTCCTTGGAAGAAAAGCTATGACCAACCTAGATAGCATATTCAAAAGCAGAGACATTACTTTGCTGACTAAGGTCCGTCTAGTCAAGGCTATGGTTTTTCCTGTGGTCATGTATGAATGTGAGGGTTGGACTGTGAAGAAGGCTGAGTGTCGAAGAATTGATGCTTTTGAACTGTGGTGTTGGAGAAGACTCTTGAGAGTCCCTTGGACTGCAAGGAGATACAATCAGCCCATTCTGAAAGAGATCAGTCCTGGGTGTTCTTTGGAAGGAATGATGCTGAAGCTGAAACTCCAGTACTTTGGCAACCTCATGCGAAGAGTTGACTCATTGGAAAAGACTGTGATGCTGGGAGGGATTGGGGGCAGGAGGAGAAGGGGACGACCGAGGATGAGATGGCTAGATGGCATCACTGACTCGATGAACATGAATCTGAGTGAACTCTGGGAGATGGTGACGGACAGGAAGGCCTGGAGTGCTGCAGTTCATGGGGTAGCAAAGAATCGGACACGACTGAGCGACTGAACTGAACTGAAGGACCAGATATTAACTCTTCAGTGGATAGATTGAGAAAAGGTCTAAAGGCCCCAGGGAAACAGTAAGACAGTTAGAGAAGTTTAGAGGCTTGGGAGACCTTCAAGGGATTCTTGTCAGCAGCTGCTTATCAACCTGTATGGAAATGTTTATCAAGTAGCTGGCATTACAGGTGTAGCTGACAACCTATGCTGTTACTGTGTACTGTGACTTAGGTCCCAAACTTGGATTGGTAGTCAGGAAGTACCTAGCCTCACTAGGAATCAAAAGTTCAGAAGCTAGATGGAGCTCTAGCTCCAAGAACATCTCTGAGGTTAAAGGTTACTCAGATTGGAAATACAATGGGTTTTTTTCCTTTGGTAACACTGACTCTTAGTGAACCAGAGGAGGCTCTTATACTGGTGTGGTGATGCTTAGAAGGAACATCTCAGTTTTATGTTTGTGTCAGTCTTCCTGTGGTCAAGAATATACTCATGGTCATGCACAGGCACTCAGGTGACAAATGTTTCCCCCAGCAGTCTTAGCTTGGGAAGCATTCTGGATGGTTACTTTGATTGCACCCTGGGTAGCATCAGAGGCAAGCAAGGTTTTAATGGCGAAGAGCTGGACGTCAGTTTGAGATGCCATCAGGTCTACCCCTGGTGCATCCCCACCCCTTCTCGGTGGTAGAACTGGGAGGGACGAGTAGGACGCCTGTGTCAGTAAGGGACAGACTAAGTCTGACCAGGAAAGAAAAGCTTTTGGTGTAAAGTCTGTCTACACCCCCATCTAGAGCAGGGAAGGACGCCTCCAGTAGAAAGATGGCGCTGGTTGTTTTTTTTTTTCTCTCTTACAGATGGGAGCTAACAATTCCAGCCTCACTCCTTTGAACTGTATCCTGAAAATCTGGGATAGATTTGATCCCCAGGGCTTAAAGAAGACACACCTTGTCTTCCTATGTGATACTGCATGGCTGCAGTACCCACTGGAGGATGGAGGGTCTCTTAAGTATAATACTGTTTTACAATTAGACTGGTTCTATAGAAAACAAGGGAAATAGAAGTAGCATATGTGTTGCCATTTTTCTCTCTGCAAAATATGCCAGACTTATGTCTTAAGGGTATAGATTTGGGTGTGAAACCTTCAGCTCCCTCCTGTCCTCCTACTCTGCCCCAGTAACTAGGGCTCCAAACAGAGCAAACTGAAAGCCAGAGAACCGCCCCCCGCCCCCCAAGAAGGGTTGCCTTGGGCTCAGTGGAAACCCAAACTGAGATTCAAACTGTACACATAGAGGTCCAAACAACTTCTGTCTCGGTACTACCTCAGACTACTCTGGTTTCAATAGAGACTCAGACCATTGAAGTAAGAAATGAAATGGAGGACAGGAGACAAAGAGATAAAGAAAAGCAGGTTTCTCCAATCTACCCCTGGGATCATATGTGCAGAGCAGCCAGAGAGACTGAGGAACAGCCACACAAGCTGTTGCCTCTTCATGAAGCACCCACCAGGAGAAATAATCAGTCTATGAGAGTTAATAAGCCTTTTTCTTATCAAGAAATACAAAGAACCAAGGAGGATCTGAGAGACTATTTAGAGGACCCAGAAAAATATATTGGAACTTTTAAAGGTGTTACTCTGCTGTATGACTTTACTTGGAAGGATGTGATGTATATCTTGGGGCAAACGCTGACTCCTGACTCAAAGAGTTGACTTTTTGGAAAAGCGGTTGCTTATGGAGATGAATGGCTTGGTAATGATCAGCAGGGAAGAAGGAGGACAAGATAATCACCCTCCCCGCTAGAAATCAGGTGGTCCCAACTACAGAACCAGGCTGGGACACAGCTAAAGGAAGATGGGATCAGAGTCATTTTGTTAGATGTATTCTTGAAGGACTCAGGCAGGTGCGTTCTAAGCTTCTAAACTATGGCAAATTGGCAAACATAGAACAGGAGAAGGAAGCTCCCGGTAAATTCCTAGATAGACTGAGGGAAGCTCTTTGCAGATTCACTGAGATTGATCCCAAAAGTGAAGAGGGAAAAGTGATATTAAATGATATATTTATCACTCAGTCGGCTCCAGATATCTGCCGTAAACTACTAAAATGGGCGTATGGATAAAATCAGTCTTTAGATAATCTGTTACAACTGGCTCAGACAGTCTATTATGGTAGGAAATATGAGTAAAAGAAAGAAAGGCAGAGAAAGACAAAGGAACAAGCGGAAGCCTTCCCAATGGCTATGAAAACCATTCTTAAATAGTCTGGGAAAAATGCCCAGAGGGACCCAGATGAAAAGGGATGGGCTTGCTATGACTGTGGAAAGGAGGGGCACCTCAAGTGGGATTGCCCTAAGGCATCTAGCTGCCCCCGGCTCCATGTCTGGTTTGCAAAGGACCACGCTGGAAGAGAGACTGCCCCCAGAGGCATAGGTCTCAGGGGTCAGACTCTCAAGACAATCAGGACTGAATGTCTCCGGGGGGTCCCCACACAAGCTCCTGTCCTAATTACACCTAAAGAACCCCAGGTATTAATAACTGTGGGGGGCCAATCCATCGATTTCCTTTTAGATACTGGGGCAACTTACTCTGTGCTTACTGAAGCCCCTGGCCCACTTTCTTCTCAATCCGTTTCTGTAATGGGATGTCTGGACTAGCCAAAAGGTATTATTTCAGTTATTCTTTATGTTGTAACTGGGATTCTGTGCTATTTTCACACGAGTTTCTTATCTTGCCAGAATCTCCTTCACCCCTTTATGGGAGGGATATACTGAGCAAGGTCCCTGCCTCTGTTTTCATGAATATGGAGCCCTTCCTTTCTCTCCCTTTAGTTGAACAAAATCTAAATCCTAGAGTATGGGCTCATGGAAAATCTGTGGATCTAGCACAAAATGCTATTCCTGTAGTTGTCAAGCTGAAAGACCCACACTTATTTCCACATAAGAAGCAGTATCCACTGACACCTGAGGTTAAGGAAGGGTAAAAGCCTATCGTTGAAATTTTAAAGGAGCAGGGACTATTAGTTTCCTGCATCAGTCCATGCAACACTCCTATTTTGGGTATAAAGAAATCAAAAGGTAAATGGAGACTAGTTCAAGATTTATGAATAATAAATAAGGCTGTAATTCCTGTACATCCAATGGTGCCTAATCCTTATACTCTATTGTCTGAATGAGCCAAATATTTCTCAGTAATTGATTTGAAAGATGCCTTCTATTTGGTGCCTTTGGTGGAGGAAAGTCAATTTTTATTTGCCTTTGAAGACCCTATGCAGCCAGCTTCTCAGTTGACCTAGACAGTTTTGCCCCAGGGATTTCATGACAGTCCTCACTTATTTAGACAAAATTGTCACGGGATCTGCAAAACTTTAATAGCTCCTAAGTGGTGGTGTTACAATATGTAGATGATATTTTGCTCTGTGCTGAGACAGAGGAAACTTGTTCTTGAGCCTCAGAAGATTTCTTAAACTTTCTGGCAGGCTGTAGTTACAAGGCATCAAGAGAAAGGCTCAACTTTGTCAACAATCTGTTAGATATCTGGGCCTAATCATATCAGAAGGGACTAGGGTCATAGGCCCTGAGAGAATTAAACCTATACTAAATCATTCCCTACCTATGACTTTAAGACAATTGAGAGGATTTTTGGGAATCACAGGCTACTGTTGCATTTGGATTCTGGGTTATGGGGAACTTGCCTGGCTTTTATATAAACTTATAGCTGAAACTCAGCAGGCCCAAACCGGCAAACTGGTTTGGTCTCCAGATACAAAAAAAGGCTTTTAAAGTTCTTCAGACTGCTCTCCTGCAAGCTCCTGCTTTGAGCTTGCCCACAGGGTCAGAATTTAATTTGTTTGTAACTGAAAGAAAAGGTATGGCCTTGGGAGTTTTGACACAGGCCCGGGGGCCTCATCAGCAAGCTATTGCTTATCTAACCAGAGAATTAGATGTAATTTCACATGGGTGGTCCCACTGCCTAAGAGTAATTGGGGCAGTGGCTTTATTAGTACCTGAAGCTTTAAAACTAATTAATGGACAAAACCTTACTATATTGACTTCTCATGATGTGAGTGGAATCTTATTTTCTAAGGTTAATATTTGGATGACAGACAATAGGCTTCTTAAATGTCAGTCATTGTTGTTAGAAGGACCAGTAACTAAGCTTAAAGCCTGTGGAAATTAAATCCGGCCACTTCCCTGGGTCTAGCCTTTACTCATGGCTTTATATTTTCAGAGCTTCCAGAAAAGCCTGCTAATTTACCCCACCTTAAAACTCGGTGGGCAAGGTCTGTATTTCACTGGTATGATTATTTGGTTGTAGTGTTTGTTCCCTCTTTGGGAACTACAGATGTTATGCTACAAGTGGATGCTTTGACTAATTTTACTCAACAGGCATTACAATATTCTCGAAAAGCTATTTCAGCTCTTAAAGCTGAACAAGGACAAATTAGAAAGGTGGTTTTACAAAACAGATTGGCTTTAGATATCCTGACAGCTGTGCAAGGAGGAACTTGTGCCATTATTCATACCCAATGTTGTACGTATATAACTGATATGAGCACTAATTTACTAAACACATGAACAAGATGATTGGGGCTATGGATACACCTGAAGCCTAATTGCCTCACTTTGGGAGGCATTAGCTATTTCCCCATGGTGGAAAACTATTTTAATTACAGTAATTCTGATTATTTTGTTTTTGCTGTTTGCTCCCTGCATCTGTAACTGTATAACTGGATTTGTTTCTGATCACATAAAAGCTTTTAAGTTACAAATGGTTGCTCAAACTTCTGCTACTGCTATAGCTTCATGCAACTACTACTTGGGGCCCCTTGATCAGAAATCCTCAGTATGAGGGTTAGGAGAAATGTTGCCTCGCCAATTTAGGGACAATGCCCTTTGTCAGCTCAGAAGCAGTTATGGAACGAGAACAACACCCCTTTTCCCTAGGCAACATAATTCTCCTAAAAGAAAAGGGGGGAATGAGAGGGTAACAGGCATAAAGGCCAGGGGTCTCCAAATGGAGGAAATAGGCTGTAAGTGTCAGACTTTTTTATCTCTCTTAAGCGGCAGGAGGAAACAAACTAGCGATATTTATTTCCTTCTCTATACAAATTTAAAAGGAGGTTTCTCTTAAAATACTGTGTTGCCATAATGACACCTGGTTTCACCTGAAGTTAACTATTTTCAAACCTTGAGTTAACCAATGCATTTGCCTTATATAAATGTTTGTCTTAAGCTATGTTAATGTACTATGCATTTACCCCAGACTCTCTCTTCAAGTCAGTTCTGCCTAATGACTCAGAAGTATTTGACAAACCAGTCTGTTACACTCAGATATTGTTCCCCTAATCTATGTAAATGAAACTATTTGTATGGTAATCTGCCCTTCTACAAGATTCAAGTCAATTGTTTTATAGCCCAGGATTAATTGTCTAGTGCCAAGATTATCCCAAAATACATCTTATGGATGAGGGGCCTGGTGCCATTCTGAGTTTTAAGACATTCCTTTCTTTCATTGACAGACTGCTAGTGACTATATAACATCCAACGGAAGACTAGCAGGGGATACTTTTTCTGCCCCCTCCTGATGTCTATGTCAGAAGCTTTCTCTATCTCCTTTATACTTTAATAAATCTTTATTACACAAAAGCTCTGAGCGATCAAGCCTCATCTCTCACCCCGGATTGAATTCTTCTCCTCCAGAGGCCAAGAATCCTGATGTCTTTTTGTGAGTTAGCAACAACCTTTCAGATCACTCAGGTTTTGTTGGCAGAAGTTTTCTTATAGTGAAAACAGACAGAGAAAGCTTCTGACACAGACATCAGAAGGGGGATGGAGAGTGCCCCACACACTAGTCTTGTCTTATCAAGGTTTTACATACTTTTATAGACCCCCTCCCACAACATGCATCTTAAATTAACAAGATTGGAACTAACAATGGAAAGGTCTTACCAGACCCACTCCCACAACATATATCTTAAGATAACAAGATAAGGCAGAAGGCTTTTGTTAAGGAGAAACATGTCACCAAGCAAGATACATTGTTATATAATCACTAGTACAGAGCTTAAGGAAAAACCTTCCTTTGAGCAAGATGAGTTGTTTAGTTGTGTAGTCATTAGCTCTGGGCTAGTAATTTCTTAAATGACTAAGATGAAAGAATGTAGGAAAAAAAGAGAACATTTGTCCCATTCTCCTTGAGAGTCCTGGACCCCTTTCTCCTCCTGAGGGCTCCAGACCCCTTTCTCTTCCTCAAGGGCCCTGGACCCCTTCTTACTTGTGGGCCCCAGACTCCTTATCAACCTACTTAAGAATTATTTCTCTCATTACCCCCTTTTTCTTTTAGAAGAATAGGGCTGCTGAGGGGAAAGTGGTATCACTCTCATTCTGTACCTACTTCCTGCTGGCCAGGGGCATAGGCCCTAAATTTTTGAGGCAGCATATTTTCCTTACCCTTATATTGAGGGTCTCTGATCCAGGGACCCCAAATAATAGTTGGCAGAGCTTGTGGCATTTGTATCAGCTGAACAACCATTTGTAACCTAAAAGTTTTTGTGTAGCTAGAAACAAATCCAGCTACACAGTTACAGATATAGGGAGCAAACAGCAAAAACAAAAAATATAATTAAAAAGAAAAGTTACATTATCTCCATAGTTATATCAGTTAATTTTAGGATTGTTAGGTGTCATCAGACTAAGAAGAGGTGTCACATATGATTGTTGTTGGTGAAGGTATTTGCAGAGTTAAAGAAAGTTTTTTCCTTGATGCAGAGAAACCCACCATGTGAAGCCTTCAATTGATGAGGAGGGGAACTCTCTGCAGACCCAGAAATTAGACTTATTGTGGAGGCTGAGTAAAGAGTCATCTTCAGAGTTCTCGTAATATCTGTTGAAAGGCTGAAAGCTGAGTCACCTAGTTAGTTAATTCTAGGGCTTCAGAATCTATGTTAATATATGCTTATGTGTGCAAAAACAGTCTGCTTTAGAGACAGTTCAAAAGGAGAGAGTTCCTTTTTCTCAGGGGCAGTTTGAGCTCGCATTAAAGTTATGGGTAAAACTTTACACCTCCCAGAATAATGGAAATAAAAGCAAAAATAAACAAATGGGACCTAATTAAGCTTAAAAACTTTTGCACAAGGAAGGAAACTATAATCAAGGTGAAAGGACAGCCTTCAGAATGGGAGAAAATAATAGCAACTGAAGCAACTGATAAATTAATCTCAAAAATATACAAGCAACTCATGCAGCTCAATTCCAGGAAAATAAATGACCCAATCAAAAAGTGGGCCAAAGAACTAAACAGACATTTCTCCAAAGAAGACATACAGATGGCTAACAACACATGAAAAGATGCTCAACATCACTCATTATCAGAGAAATGCAAATCAAAACCATATGAGGTACCATCTCACGCCGGTCAGAATGGCTGCTATCAAAAAGTCTACAAAAAAATGCTGGAGAGGATGCGGAAAAAAGGAACGCTCTTACACTGTTGGTGGGAATGCAAACTAGTACAGCCACTATGGAGAACAGTGTGGAGATTCCTTAAAAAACTGGAAATAGAACTGCTATAAGACTCAGCAATCCCACTGCTGGGCATACACACCAAGGAAACCAGAATTGAAAGAGACACATGTATCCCAATGTTCATCGCATCGTTGTTTACAATAGCCAGGACATGGAAGTAACCTAAATGACCATTGGCAGATGAATGGGTAAGAAAATTGTGGTACATACACACAATGGATATTACTCAGCTATTAAAAAGAATGCATTTGAATCAAAACTGGAGCTTATTATACAAAGCAATGTGAGTCAGAAAGAAAAACGCATATATATGGAATTTAGAAAGATGGTAATGATGACCCTATATGTGAGACAGCAAAAGAGAAACAGATGTAAAGAACAGACTTTTGGACTCTGTGGGAGAAGGCGAGGGTGGGATGATTTGAGAGAATGGCATTGAAACATTATCATATGTGAAACAGATTGCCAGTCCAGGTTCGATGAATGAGACATGGTGCTCAGGGCTGGTGCACTGGGATGACCCTGAGCAATGGGATGGGGTGGGAGGTGGGAGGGGGGTTCAGAATGGGGAACACATGTACACCCATGGTTGATTCATGTCAATATATGGCAAAAAACCACTACAATATAGTAAAATAATTAGCCTCCAATTAAAATAAATTAATTAATTAAAAAAGAAAACAAACAGCAAAATAACAGAAAAAGATTATTATTATTTTATTTATTATCATTATCATTATTACAAGGTTATTACAAGATATCGACTATAGTTCCCTGTGTTATATAGTAAAACTTTGTTGTTTGTTGCATATCTATATTTTTAAAATTAGAAATCTATCATCTTATTCATACTAAGTCAAGCAAGTGGAATCAAAATGTCATAAATTGTTTAGTTAGGCAAAAATGCATATGTTTTCTAAAATATATACAGTATACATATGTGCCAGTGCCAAGTCATTTCAGTCGTGTCTGACTCTTTGTGACCCTGTGGACTCTAGCCCACCAGGATCCTCTGTCCATGGGATTCACCAGGCAAGAATACTGGAGTAGGTTATCATTTCCTTCTCTCTCTGTCTCTCTCTCTATGTATGCACATACAAAAGCTTTTCTACTCTGCTTGACAAAGGCTTGAGAAAGAACATAAAAAAAAAAGAGAGAGAGATGGAGATATTGGAAAACATAAACTAAATGAAATGGGAGCACTGAATATGAAATAGGAAAACTGAAACAAATTAGATAAAATTAAAAGATTTTCATGTAGGCCAGTTGTTTTATAAGTATGGCTGCTCATTAGAAACATATTTGGAGCTCTGTGGAAAAAAAAAGAAAGAAAAGAAAAGCAATACCTGGGCATTTTTATTTTTTCATGGTATGGGGAGGGAGGTGAGGGGGGGCGGTCAGGATGGGGAACACATGTACACCTGTGGTGGATTCATGTTGATGTATGGTCAAACCAATACAATATTGTAAAGTAATTAGCCTCCAATTATAATAAATAAATTTATATTAAAAAAGAAAAAAAATCAAGATAATTTTGATATGCATCTGGATTTTAAAAAGTGATTACAGGTTTTTTTAAAAAGGTAGTTTTGGTGATATAGAGCTCTATAAATTTTCTGTTGACCCATCTTGATACAACAGTATTAAGTGAGAGTGTGTGTGTTGGTCTCTCAGTTGTGTCCGACTCTTTGTGACTCCACAGACTATAAACTTCCAGGCCTCTGTGTCCATGTGATTCTCCAGGCAAGAATACTGGAGTGGATTGCCATTCCCTTCTCCAATTAAATAAGTAATAGTTACATAATCACAATAATAAAATATGCTTAACAATTTTCACAATCAACAGGCAAACAAAAGATAAAAGATAATTACAATTGTAAGCTATAATGGAAACATGATTAACTTAACAATATAAAATAATTGCATATGGTTTGGGGGGATCAAGCAGAGTGATGTGGTAAGTGGAAGTGCATACATGTACTTCCATGTACATGTTGGTTCATTTAATCTATTTACATTTAAGGTAATTATCAATATGTATGGGTTTGAGAGTTGAACCATAAAAAAGGCTGAGGGCCAAAGAACTGATGCTTTCAAACTGTGGTGTTGGAGAAGACTCTTGAGAGTCGCTTGGACAGCAAGAAGACCAAACCAGTCAATCCTAAAGGAAATCAACCCTGGATAGTCATTGAAAGGACTGATGCTAAAGTTGAAGCTCCAATAGTTTGGCCACTTGATGGGAAGGTGAACTCATTGGAAAAGACATTGATGCTGGGAAAGACTGAGGGCAGGAGGAAAAGGAGGTGATAGAGGATGAGATGGTTAGATGGCATCATTGATGCAATGGACAAGAATTTGAGCAAACTCCAAGAAATGGTGAAAGACAGGGAAGCCTGGCGTGCTGCAGTCCATGGGATCATAGAGTCAGACACGTCTGAGTAATTGAACAACAACAATGATACTATTACCATTTTTAAAATTGTTATGAGTTTATTTTCTGTATGTCTTTCCCTTCTCTTGTGTTTCCTATCTAGAGTTGTTGTTTTTTTTTTTTTTTTTTTTTTTTTTTTTTTTAGCATTTGTTGTAAAGCTGGTTTGGTGGTGCTGAATTCTCTTAGCTTTCACTTGTCTGGAAATCTTTTGATTTTCCCATCAAATCTGAATGAGTCTTCCCAGGTAGAATGTTCTTGGTTGCAGGTTCTTACCTTTCATAACTTTAAATATATCATTCAATTTCCTTCTGGATGGTAGAGTTTCTGTTGAGAACTCATTGGCTAGCCTGATGGGAGTTCCCTTGTATGTTGTCATTTTTCTCTTGTTGCTTTTAATGTTTTATCTTTATCTTTAATTTTTGTCTGTTTGATTACTATATGGCTCAGTGTGTTCCTCCTTGGATTTATCCTGCCTGGGGATCTATGTGCTTCCTGGACTTCATTGACTTTCCTTCTCCATGTTAGGGAAGTTTTCAGCTATTATCTCTTCAAATATTTTCTCAGGTCCTTTCTCTTTCTCTTCGGCTTTTGGGACCCCTATAATGCGAATGTTGTTGCATTTAATTTTGTCCCAAATGTCTCTTAGGCTGTCTTAATTTCTTTTCATTCCTTTTTCTATATTCTGTTATGCAGTAGTGATTTCCACTGTTCTGTCCTCCAGGTCATTTATCGATTCTTCTGCCTCAGTTATTCTGCTATTGATTTTTTCTAGTGCATTTTTCATCTCTCTTTCTTTGTTCTTTAGTTTTTGTAGGTCTTTGATAAACATTTCTTGCATCTTCTTCATTGTTTTCCTGAGATCTTGGGTGACCTTCTCTATCATTATTCTGAATTCTCTTTCCTGGAAGTTTGCCTATCTCCACTTCACTTAGTTGTTTTTCTGGGGTTTTATCTTGTCTTTTCATCTGGAACATAACTTTCTGCTTTTTAATCCTGATTAACTTTCTGTAATGTGGTTTTTGTTTTAGCCACTGTGGGACTGTGGTTCTTCTTGCTTCTTCTGTCTGCCCTGTGATGGAGGAGGCTAAGAGGTGTGTGTAAGCTTCCTGATGGGAGGAACCTGTGATGGGAAAAACTAACAAACTTGTTTTGATGGGCAGGGCCTTGCACAGTAAAGCTTTAATCCAGTTATCTGCTGATGGTTGGGGTTGCACTTCTTCCTTGGTAGTTGTTTGGCCTGAGGCAATCCAGCCCTGTGTTTTACAGGTGTTATGATAGGGTTATTGGTGACCTCAAAGAGGGCTTACACCAAGAGGGAATTCCTGTACTGCTGCTGCCAGTGCCCCCATCCCTGTGGTGAGCACCTGGTGACTCATGCTTCCACAGGAAACCCTTCAAAACAGCAGGTAGTTTTGGTTCAGTCTCCTGTGGGGTCATTGCTTCTTTCCTCTTAGTCTTGGTGTATGCAAGATTTTGTTTGTGCCCTTCAAGATTAAAGTCTCTGTTTCCCCCAATCCTGTAGAATTTCTATAATCAAATCCCACTGGCCTTCAAGGTCATATTCTCTGGGGATTCCCAGACCTTTTGTTAGATACCCAGGCTGAGAAGCCTGACATGGGGTTCAGAACCTTCACAACAGTGGGAAAACTTCTTTGGTATTATTGTTCTCCGGTTTCTGGGTCACCAACCTATCAGGTATGGGATTTGATTTTATTGTAATTGTGCCCCTCCTATCATCTCACTGAAGCTTTTTCCTTTGTCTTTGAATATGGAGTATCTTTTTTTTTTTTGATGGGTTCTTTTTGATGGTTGTAAAACAAATAGTTGTGATTTTGGTGGTCTCATAGGAGGACATAAGCTCCCATCTTTCTACTCCACTATCTCAAGTCAGAAGCCCTTGAATGCTGAGTTTTAAGCCAACGTTTTCACTCTCCCTTTTCACCTTCATAGAGTATCTTTAGTTCCTTTTCACTTTCTGCCATTAGAGTGGTATCATCTGCATATCAGGTTGTTGATATTTCTTCCAGCAATTTTCATTCCAGCTGTGATTCATCCAGCCCAACATTTCACATGATGTACACTGCATTTAAGTTAAGTAAAGCAGGGTGACAATTTATATCCTTAACGTTCTGCTTTCCCAATTTTGAATCATTCCATGTCAAAGTAGACTCTTTGTACCATGTTCGAATAACTCACAGTTATTGTCTGCTTTATTACAATTGGTAAACTGTTTAGTTGCCTCAGGAATCTCATTTAAGGCTTTGTAAAATAACTCTCAATATCACTAAAGTAGATTTATTTTCATTTACATACCTTTTCCTCCAAACCCTAAGGCAGTGATTAGTTTAGCCTAAGTATCACATGATTCCTTAAGAGCCAAGTGCATATTTATTTAGATATTCCTTCTAGAATTAAGCATCTTTGCAGTCACAAGCCTAGGAAATACTTACACCTCCAATATCCATGTGGGCAATCTAGGGTAAAGATTACAGTGGTCCAAACTAGGATAATGGTTGGGAGATGAAGGAAAATGAGCATACTACAGGTATATTTGAGAGGCAGACTTGGTAGATTGGTGATTGGATGTAGGAGTTAAAGGAGACAGAAGGATCAAATACAGTGGTAAGGTTTCTGAAACCCCAATGAAGAGGAGACTTGAGGAGGTTGGGGTTCTGCTTTGTGCATATAGAATCTAATGTCTTCTGGAAGTACCTAGCAAATATTAGCCATATGGTCAGAATCAAAAAGATATTTAAAACAAAATGAAAAGAGAAAAACCCTGGCAGTGGTTAGAATCATAAAGGAAAAGAGCAGAGATTGAAAAAAATGAGGAATAAAATAAAACTGAGAAAAATGATATTTAATGATTAAATATAGAAATTGAATCCCAGAGAGTGTCAGAAAATAAAGATGAGAAGGTGACAGAATAAATGGGGACAAGATGGCTTCATTGACACCAAAAGATAAAAGCTGTATTATTCATAAAAGAAGGGAGCATCTATAGGCCTGCTAATGAAATGATAAATAAGGTTAGTATCAAAACTTGCTCAGCACCCCCGCCTTTTTTTTTGCAACCAGGTACTTGGGGCCGTGGTAAGAGTAGTTTCAGTGGAAAAATGTGAGGAGCAATGAGACTGCAGTAAATTGAAGAGCAATGGGAGGTGCTTAGTCCTGAGTCTACACACAATAAGCATACTGGAAATGTCCACTATGGGACTGGAAAATGTCAGCCTTAATTCCAATCCCAAAGAAAGGCAATGCCAAAGAATGCTCAAATTACCACACAATTGCACTCATTTGACACGCTAGTCAAGTAATGCTCAAAATTCTCCAAGCCAGACTTCAGGAATACGTGAACCGTGAACTTCCAGATGCTTAAGCTGATTTTAGAAAAGGCAGAAGAACCAGAGATCAAGTTGCCAACATCTGCTGGATCATCAAAAAAGCAAGATGTTCCAGGAAAAAAAATCTATTTTTGCTTTATTGACTATGCCAAAGCTTTCGACTGTGTGGACACAATAAATCATGGAAAATTCTTAAAGAGATGGGAATTCCAGACCACCTGAGAAAGGTGTGCTGCTTCTTGAGAAATCTGTATGCAGGTCAAGAAGCAACAGATAGAACTGGGCATGGAACAACAGACTGGTTCCAAATGGGAAAAGGAGTACGTCAAGGCTGTATGTTGTCACCCTACTTATTTAAGTTATATACAGAGTACATCATGAGAAATACTGGGCTGGAAGAAGCACCAGCTGGAATCAAGACTGCCAGGAAAAATATCAATAACCTCAGATATACAGATGATACCATCCTTATGGCAGAAAGTGAAGAGGAACTAAAAAGCCTCTTGATGAAAGTGAAAGAGGAGAGTGAAAAAGTTGGCTTAAAGCTCAACATTCAGAAAACGAAGATCATGGCATCCAGTCCCATCACTTCATGGAAAATAGATGGGAAAACAGTAGAAACAGTGTCAGACTTTATTTTATTTTATTTTTTTTTTGGGCTCCCAAATCACTGAAGATGGTGATTGCAGTCATGAAATTAAAAGATGCTTACTCCTTGGAAGAAAAGTTATGACCAACCTAGATAGTATATTCAAAAGCAGAGACATTACTTTGCCAACAAAGGTCCCTCTAGTCAAGGCTATGGTTTTTCCAGTGGTCATTTATGGATGTGAGAGTTGGACTATAATGAAAGCTGAGTGCCAAAGAATTGACGCTTTTGAACTGTGGTGTTGGAGAAGACTCCTGAGAGTCCCATGGACTGCAAGGGGATCAAACCAGTCCATCCTAAAGGAGATCAGTCCTGGGTGTTCATTGGAAGGATTGATGTTGAAGCTGAAACTCTAATACGTTGGCCACCTGATGTGAAGAGCTGAATTATTGGAAAAGACCATGATGCTGAGAAAGATTGAGGATAGAAGGAGAAGGGGATGACAGAGGATGAGATGGTTGGATGGCATCACCGACTCAGTGGACATGGGTTTGGGTTGACTCCGGGAGTTGGTGATGTACAGGGAAGCCTGGAGTGCTGCAGTTCATGGGGTTGCAAAGAGTTGGATATGACTGAGCGACTGAACTGAATTGAACTGAACCAAGTGGAGATAGGCAGAGTGCAGCTAAAATGTATAAGAAAGTAATAGAGAAATGGCCACTGGAAGAGTACATAGAAGTCCAAGGAAAACTTATGTTGCTTTTAGGAAGAAAAGTCTTACAAGTATTTAAATGCTTAATGAAGGAGTCAATAAAAAAAAGGCATGAAAGAGAGGAGTAAAAGCAAAGGAGGCAAGAATATACAATGAGGCAAAGACAGCCTCTTCAGTAAGTGGTGCTGGGAAAACTGGACAGCTACATGTAAAAGAATGAAATTAGAACACTTCCTAACACCACACACAAAGATAAACTCAAAATGGAGTAAAGACCTAAACGTAAGACCAGAAACTGTAAAACTCTAAGAGGAAAACATAAGCAGAACATTTGATGACATAAATCAAAGCAAGATCTTCTATGACCCACCTCCTAGGATAATGGAAATAAAAACAAAAGTAAACAAGTGGGACCTAGTTAAATTTAAAAGCTCTTGCATAGCAAAGGAAACTATAAGCAAGGTGAAAAGACATCCCCTAAACTGGGAGAAAGTAATAACAAATGAAACAGCTGACTAAGGATTAATTTCCAAAATATACAAGATCATACAACTCAATGTCAGAAAAACAAATAACCCAATCAAAAAAGTGGAAAAAAGACCTAAACAGACATTTCTCCAAAGAAGACATACAGATGGCTAACAAACACATGAAAAGATGCTCAACACTACTCATTATTAGAGAAATGCAAATCAAAACTACAATGAGATATCACCTCACAGCAGTCAGAATGGCCATCATCAAAAAGTCTACAATAGATAAAGAAATAAATGCTGGAGAAGGTGTGGAGAAAAGGGAATGCTCTTGCACTGTTGGTGGGAATCTAAATTGATACAGCCACTATGTAATATGGTATGGAGATTCCTTAAAAAACTAGGAATAAAACTACCATATGACCCAGCAATGCCATTCTTAGGCATATACTCTGAGGAATCCAAAATTGAAAAAGGCACATGTATCCCATTGTTCATTGCAGCACTATTTACAATAGCTAGAACATGGAAGCAACTTAGATGTCCATCAACAGATAAATGGGTAAAGTGGTTGTACATATACACAACGGAATATTACTCAGTCATAAAAAGGAACACATTTGAGTCAGTTCTAATGAGGTGGATGAACCTAGAGCCTATTATACAGAGTGAAGTAAATCAGAAAGAAAGATAAATATTGTATACTAATGCATATATGCGAAATCTAGAAAAATGGTACTGATGAATTTATTTGCAGGGCAGCAAAGGAGAAACAGATATAGAGAACAGACTTATGGAAATGGGGAGAGGGGAGGAGAGAGTGAGAGGTATATAGAGAATAACATGGAAACTTACATTACTATATGTAAGATAGACAGCCAATGGGAATTTGCTATATGTCTCAAGAAACTCAAACAGGGGCTCTGTATCAACCTAGAGGGGTGGGATGGGGAGGGAGATGGGAGGGAGGTTGAAAAGGGAGGGAATATGTGCACACCTATGGCTGGCTCACAATAAACTGTGGAAAATTCTGAAAGAGATGAGAATACTAGACCACCTGACCTGGCTCTTGAGAAACCTATATGCAGGTCAGGAAACAACAGTTAGAACTGGACATGGAACAACACACTGGTTCCAAATAGGAAAAGGAGTACATCAAGGCTGCATACTGTCACCCTGCTTATTTAACTTATATGCAGAGTACATCACGAGAAATGCTGGGCTGTAAAAAGCACAAGCTGGAATTAAGATTGCTGGGAGAAATATCAATAACCTCAGATATGCTGATAACACCACCCTTATGGTAGAAAGTGAAGAGGAACTAAAAAGCCTCTTGATGAAAGTGAAAGAGGAGAGTGAAAAAGTTGGCTTAAAGCTCAACATTCAGAAAACGAAGATCATGGCATCTGGTCCCATCGCTTCATGGGAAATAGATGGGGAAACAGTGGAAACAGTGTCAGACTTTATTTATTTATTTATTTTTGGCTCCCAAATCACTGTAGATGGTGCTTGCAGCCATGAAATTAAAAGACAAGACAAAATATTTGGGCATGGGGACCTGCTCCCCAGGAAGGGAGTCAAGAAGGAGGAAAAGTTTCCACACACTCAGAAGCCCTGTCACAAGGGGGAGTCTTGGGAGGGCAACAGAACCTCAGAGAGCAGTTAAACAGTGGGTACTCAGAAGGCAAAACAAAGATAATTCACCCCAGAGGTTGTGCTTAAGGGCACTTCCCAGCTGAGAAGCGGCCACATACTCACAGTTGCTTTAGAGAGTGGGAGATGGGTACAGAGACTTGGGTTTCAGGGGTCAGACTTCAGGAAGAGTACTGGGGTTGATTTCCATGAAGATACTGTGAGGGGGCTAGTGTGACACAGTGGAGGCAGACCAGAGAAAAGCCTGCGCCCAAGAGAAGGAAAAAAATCATTCCCATGGGAAGGCTCTAACTCTGCACTCTAACTCCACCCACTAGCAGAACAAAGGACTCCACTTAATGAATGCCAAAGAAGGAGGATAAGCCAGCTGTGGTCTGCAGTTCCAGAGGTAAAAAAAAGTAGGCTTGAGTGCCAAAAGTGGAAAGTGGGGGGCTGTTACTGTTTTGGCCCCAGGGATTGCAGCTGCCACCAAATTATGAGTGGCTGCAGGTCACTGCCCACATCTTCCTGGGAGCCTAAGTGACTTGGCTCTACCAAGGGTGTCATAACCCAGGGCCAACTCTTCTGGGGAAGTGTGAGACCTGCCTCAGATTGTGGCAACCTCCCTCAGGTACCATCCATGGCAGACAATCCCAACACAGCCCAGCTGTGTCTACTGTACCCCTCCCTCTCCCCACTTTCAACTGACCAATTGGGCCCTAAGAAGAGGCTATGTAAACCCCCTCATGTCTGGGCAGAGAACATGTCCTGGAAAGGAACATATAGCAGAAGTGGGCCCAATTGGAACACCAGGAGCTCTGTGAGTAAAGGAAAGAGGGGAAAACTGCCCCTGCAGTTGCAGGGAAGTGGATTAAATCCCCACAATTAGCCTGAGACTGTGAAATGTGGGGGCAGCTGTAGACTTTGAGAGCAAGTACAAGCTGGATCAAGGCAAGATCAATAAGATCTGAGCTGACCCCACACAGTCCACAAGATGTCCAGAGACATTTGAAAAAATCTTGGAGGACTTTCTGAGTAGGCAAACTGACTAGTCAGAGGAAATCAAAACATTCACAGACAACATTAAGAGAATCCAGCATAATCATACAAGTTTTACAACAAATGCTAAAGGAGCTTCTCTAGAAAGGAAAATACAAGAGAAGGAAAAGGTCTACATAAAAAAAAAGCTAGAGCAGTAAATTAAATGGCAATATAATTATATATATCAATAATTACCTTAAATGCAAATAGACTAAATACTCCAAGCAAAAGACATAGATTGGCTGAATGGATACAAAACCAAGACCAATACAGTCTGAATGGACTAAGACAGGGTTTTCCAGAATACAAGAGCATCTGAATCACTAGACTGAGTAAAGAAGATCTAGCCTCCCCAGTGTGGCCAATATCCAACCTGTTGAAGAGCCCTAGTAGAACAAAATTGTATAACGAGTGTGAATTCTCTCTTTCTTTTCTTTAGCTTGGATGTCGACATCTTATTCTCTTGGACAGGTTCTCAGGCTTTCAGACTCCTGGACATAGACCTGTGGCCCCCAGTCTAAGGTCTTGGAACTCAGGCTTAATTATACCAGTGACTTTCCTGGCTCTACAGCTTGAAGACAACAGATCATGGACATACCAGCAACCATAATGGCTTAAACTAATTTCCATAATAAATCTAAAATATACACACACACAAATATATACATTATATATATGTTTATATATATGTATACACACAAATACATACATACATACATATATAACCTCCCATTGATTCTGCTTTTCTGATGGACCTTGATTATACACACCATGTAGTAAGAAAAGCTTAGTGATCACCCCAAAATTCATGTTTTATATATCCCTTTGTGTACTTATAGGAGTTATTGATTCAATAGTGGATATTCCTTTAGGAGCTGGAAAAAGATTCCATGCAAATGGAAATAAAAAGAAAGGAGGAATAGTAATACTCATATCAGGTAAAATAGACTTTAGAGACCATTACAAGAGACAAGGAAGGACATTACATAATGATCAAGGGATTAATACGGGAAGAAGATATAACAATTATAAATATAGGTGCACCCAACATAAATAAGGCAAATGTTAACAACTATTAAAGGGGAAATCAACAGTAACACAGTAATAGTGGGGGATTTCAATACCCCACTGACACCAATGTACTGATAACCCAGAACAGAAAATTAATAAAAATGCTTTAAATTATACATTGGACCAGTTTTACCTAATTGATACTTATATGGCATTTTATCCAAAAACAATAGATTTCACATCTGTTTATCTTCTAAATAGATTTCTCAAGTGCACATGGAACATTCTCAAGGATAGAGCATATCTTAGGTCACAGATCAAGACTTGGTAAATTTTTAAAAACTGAAATCATTTCGGGCATCTTTTCTGACCACAGCAAAGTAGAGTAAATTAGAAATGTACTACAGGAAATGAACTATAAAAAACAAAAACATAGATGTGAAACAATATGCGTCTGAAGAACCAACAGATTCCTGAAGAAATAAAAAAGGAAATAAAAATGTTCAGGGAAACAAATGAGAAAAATGCAACAACTCAAAACCTATGAGATTTAGTAAAAGTAGTGCTAAGAGGACAGTTTATAGCAATACAAGCCTACCTCAAGAAACAAGAGAAACAACAAATAAACAGCCTAATGTTACACTTAGAGGAACTAGAAAAAGAACCAAAAAACACAAAGTCTGTAGAATGAAAGAAACAATAAAGATCAGCAAAGAAATAAATGAAAAAGAAATGAAGGAGAAAATAGCAAAGGTCAATAAAACTAGACAGGTTCTTTGAGAAGATAAATAAAATTGACAATTCGTTAGCGAGACTCATCAAGAATAAAGGGAGAAGACTCAAATCAATAAAGCTAGAAATTGAAAAGGGAGAAGTTATAACAGATAACATAGCAATACAAAGGATCATAACAGACAACTACAAGCAACTATATGCCAATAAAATGGACAACCTCGAAGAAATGGACAAATTCTTAGAAAAATACAGCCTTCCAAAACTAAACCAGGAAGAAATAAAAAACTTAAACAGACCAACCACAAGCAAAGAAATCAAAACTGTAATTTAAAAATTCTCAAACAAACAAAAGCCCAGGCCAGATGACTTCACAGGTGAATTCTACCAAATGTTTCAGTTCAGTTCAGTTCAGTTCAGTGGTTCAGTCGTGTCTGACTCTTTGCGACCCCATGAATCACAGCACGCCAGGCCTCCCTGTCCATCACCATCTCCCGGAGTTCACTCAGACTCACGTCCATCAAGTCAGTGATGCCATCCAGCCATCTCATCCTCTGTCGTCCCCTTCTCCTCCTGCCCCCAATCCCTCCCAGCATCAGAGTCTTTTCCAATGAGTCAACTCTTCACATGAGGTGGCCAAAGTATTGGAGTTTCAGCTTTAGCATCATTCCTTCCAAAGAACACCCAGGGCTGATCTCCTTCAGAATGGAGGTTGGATCCCCTTGCAGTCCAAGGGACTCTCAAGAGTCTTCTCCAATACCACAGCTCAAAAGCGTCAATTCTTCGGTGCTCAACCTTCTTCACAGTCTAACTCTCACATCCATACATGACCACAGGAAAAACCATAGCCTTGACTAGACGGACCTTAGTCGGCAAAATGTCTCTGCTTTTTAATAAGCTATCTAGGTTGGTCATAACTTTTCTTCCAAGGAGTAAGCGTCTTTTAATTTCATGGCTGCAATCACCATCCGCAGTGATTTGGGAGCCCCCCAAAATAAAGTCTGACACTGTTTCCACTGTTTCCCCATCTATTTCCCACGAAGTGATGGGACGAAATGCCATGATCTTTGTTTTCTGAATGTTGAGCTTTAAACCAACTTTTTCACTCTCCTCTTTCACTTTCATCAAGAGGCTTTTTAGTTCCTCTTCACTTTCTGCCATAAGGGTGGTGTCATCTGCATATCTGAGGTTATTGATATTTCTCCTGGCAATCTTGATTCCAGCTTGTGTTTCTTCCAGTCCAGCATTTCTCATGATGTACTCTGCATATAAGTTTAATAAGCAGGGTGACAATATACAGCCTCGATGTACTTCTTTTCCTATTTGGAACCAGTTTGTTGTTCTATGTCCAGTTCTAACTGTTGCTTCCTGACCTGCATACAGATTTCTCAAGAGCCAGAGTCTGGTATTCCCATCTCTTTCAGAATTCTCCACAGTTTATTGTGATCCAAACAGTCAAAGGCTTTACCATAGTTTTCTGGAACTCTCTTGCTTTTCCGATGATCCAGCAGATGTTGACAATTTGATCTCTGGTTCCGCTGCCTTTTCTAAAACGAGCTTGAACATCAGGAAGTTCACGGTTCACGTATTGCTGAAGCCTGGCTTGGAGAATTTTGAGCATTACTTTACTAACATGTGAGATGAGTGCAATTGTGTGGTAATTTGAGCATTCTTTGGCATTGCCTTTCTTTGGGATTGGAATGAAAACTGACCTTTTCCAGTCCTGTGACCACTGCTGAGTTTTCCAAATTTGCTGGCATATTGAGTGCACCATCATCTTTCAGGATTTGAAATAGACCAAATGTTTAGGAAGAATTAACACCTATCCTGATTAAACTCTTCCAAAAATTGCAGAGGAAATAAAACTCCCAAGCTCATTCTACAAGGCTGTCATCACCGCCACTATGTCACTTTAGTCGTGTCTGACTCTGTGCGACCCCATAGATGGCAGTCCACCAAGCTCCTCGGTCCCTGGGATTCTCCAGGCAAGAACGCTGGAGTGGGTTGCCATTTCCTTCTCCATGCATGAAAGTGAAAAGTGAAAGTGAAGTCGCTCAGTCGTGTCCCACTCTTAGCGACCCCATGGACTGCAGCCCACCAGGCTCCTCCATCCATGGTATTTTCCAGGCAAGATTACTGGAGTAGGGTGCCATTGCCTTCTCCGTCTACAAGGCCACTACCACCCTAATAGCCAAACTAAACAAAGATGCCACAAAGAAATAATAATAAGGTCAATATCACTGATGAACATGGATGCAAAAATCCTCAACAGAATTCTAAGAAACAAAATCCAACAACTCTTTAAAAAGATCATTTGTCATGATCAAGTGGATTTTTTCTCAGGGATGCAAGGATTCTTCAATATATGCAAATCAATCAATGTGATACAACATATTAACAAATAGAAAGATAAAACCATATGATCATCTCAATACATGCAGAGAAAGCTTTTGATAAAACATAACATCCATTGATGATTTAAAAAAAGATTCTCCAGAAAGTAGGTATAAAAGGAATATACGTCTACATGATAAAGGCTGTATACAACAAACCCACAGCAAACATTTTTCTCAAATATGAAAAATGGAAAATATTTATTCTAAGATCAGGAAGAAGACACAGGCACCCACTCTCACCACTATTTTTCAGTGTAGTTTTGGAAGTCCTAGCCACAGAAAAATAAATAAGAAGTAAAACTTTCACTGTTTGCAGATGACATGAAAACCCTAAAGATGCCACCAGAAAGTTACTAAAGCTAATCCATGAATACAGCAAAGCTATAGGATATAAAATTAATACACAGAAATCTCTTTCATTCCTATATAATAATAACGAAAAAAAAGGAAAAAAAATAAGGAAACAATCCCATTCACCACTGCAACAAAAGAATAAAATATTATAAATATTTATATATCTAAATATGCCTAAAGAGACAAAAGATCTATATGCAGAAAACTATAAGACACTGATGAATCAAAGATTATACAAACTGATGGAGAGATATACCATGTTCTTGGACTGGAAGAATCAGTAGTGTAAAAATGACTATTACCCAAAGCTATCTAAAGATTCAATGCAATCCCTGTCAAACCACTATGGTATTTTTTGTAGAACTAAAACAAAGAATTTCACAATTTGTATGAAAGCAAAAAGATATTTTATAGCCAATGCAAACTTTAGAAAGAATACAGAGCTGGAGGGATAAACCTTCCTGGTTTTAGACTATACTACAAAGCTGCATTCATGAAGACAGCATGGTACTGGCAACAAAACCAGAACTATAGGTAAATGGAACAAGATAGAAGGCTGGGAGATAAATCCACACACCTATGGGTACATTCTTTCACAAAGGAGGCCAAAATATACAATGGATTAAAGACAGTCTCTTCAATAAGCAGTACTGGGGAAAGTGGGTAGCTACATGTAAAAGAATGAAATTAGAATACTTCTTAACACCATATACAGAAATAAACTCAAAATGAACTAAAGGCTTAAATGTATGATCAAAAATTATAAAACTCTTAAAGGAAAACATAGGCAGAGCACTCTTTCATATAAATCACAGCAAGATCCTCCATCACCAACCTCCTAAAGTAATGGAAATAAAAACAAAAAATAAACAAATGGGACCTAATTAAACTTGATAGATTTTGCACATGGAAGAAACTGTAAACAAGATAAAAAGACAATCCTCAGAATGGGAGAAGATAATAGCAAATGAGTCAACTGACAAAGGATTAATTTCCAAATTATATAAGCAGCTCATGCAGGTCAATTCCAGAACAAACAACCCAATAACAAAGTTGAGAGAAAACCCAAGCAGACATTTCTCCAAAGACATACAGATGGCCGTTAAACACATGAAAATATACTCAACATTGTTCATTATTAGAGAAATGCAAATCAAAGCTACGAGTTATCACCTCATACCAGTCAGAATTCAGTTCAGTCACTCAGCTGTGTCCGACTCTTTGTGACTCTATGGACTGCAGCACGCCAGGCTTCCCTGTCCAACACCAACTTCTGGGGCTTGCTCAAACTCATCTGCAGTGAGTCAGTGATGCCATCCAACCATCTCATCCTCTGTCATCCGCTTCTCCTCCTGCTTCCAATCTTTCCCAGCATCAGGTTCTTTTTCAATGAGTCAGTTCTTTGCATTAGGTGGCCAGTCAGAATGGCCATCATTTAAAAAAGCTGCAAACAATGCTGGAGAGAGTGTAGAGCAAAGGGAACCCTCTTGCCCTGTTGGTGGGAATATGAATTGATATAGCCAGTATGGAGAACAGTATGGTTATTGCTTTAGGAAACTAGGAATAAGACTTCTCTCTCTCTCTCTCTCTCTCTCTCTCTGTGTGTGTGTGTGTGTGTGTATGTGTGCTCAGTGATGCCCAACTCTGCGACCTCATGGACTGTAGACTGCCAGGCTTCTATTTCCATGGGATTTTCAGGACAAGAATAATGGAGTGGGTTGCTATTTCTTACTCCAGGGGATTTTCCCAACTCGAGAATCAAATCTGCATCTCTTGCATCTCCTGCATTGGCAGGTGGATTCTTTACCACTAGTGCCACCTGGAAGCCCCATGACTACCATATGACTCAACAATCTCAATACTTGGCATATACACTGAGGAAACCATAATTGAATAAAAACACATGTACACCCAGTGTTCATTGCAGCACTATTTACAATAGTTAGGACATAGAAGCAGCCTAGATGTCCAGTGACAGAGAATACATAAAGAGGATGTCGTACATATATTACACAGCTATAAAAAAGGATGCATTTGAGTCAATTCTAATGAGTTGGATGAAACTAGAACCTATTATACAGAGTGAAGTAAGTTAGAGACAAATAATATCATATATTAATGCGTATATATTTGGAAAGAAAGATGAAACTTACAATCCTATTTGCAGGTCAGCAAAGGAGACACTGACATAAAGAACATTTTTGGGCACAGTAGGGGAAAGAGTGGGTGGGATAATTTGAGAGAAAAGCATTGAAACATATACATTACCATATATAAAATAGATAGCTAGTGGGAATTTGCTGTATGATTCAGGGAATCTTAATCCTGTGCTCTGTGACAACTTTAAGGGGTTGGATGGGGTAGAAGGTGGGATGGAGGTTCAAGAGGGAGGAGACATATGTATGCATATGGCTGATTCACTTTGAAGGATTGCAGAAATCATCACAACATTGTAATTCTCTCCCAATTAAAATAAAATAAAAATTAAAAAAATAGTTTAGTATTACTGTGAATAATTATTGTAATGGCTCATTTTCTAATATGTTCTTTAATAATTGTTTCTAGATTTAATGTCAATACTAATTAACATAATGCATCTTAAATAATGAACACCTAGACTCAGTCAGTCCTAGGTCTAGAAGCTCTAGGATAAATAAATTGCTTATTGTTCCATGGAATATAAGCATAATACATGATAAAAAGCTGTAAACATGTGTTACATGAATGAAACATATCATTGGGACCATCTGCCTATTGAGGCAATTGAAAGATGCAATAATTTATCCGTCTTCACACATTTAAAGCAGTAGAATTCATTATTTTTGAATGGTTTCTGTTTGAAACCATTATTTTATTTCTTCATTTTACTTGTAAATTTTACAGGAACAAAATACTGAGCTATAAAAATGTTGTCCTTAAAGAATGCTAAGTACTGAGTAGCTTTATAAAAAAGCAGCAAGAAATTTGAGTCTTTTTAAATAACTTCACCTTCCAACCTAAGTGGCATTTTAGTCCTTTGAAGTGAAACTAAACATACATGGAAAATACAGATATATTTTTTGGAAGTTAGAGAGAGTTAGAATTTTGCTTAATATAAGGGGGTAAAAGAGGATGGGATCTTTAGAAAAGCGTCATGTATCTTATCCTCAAGCTCATTTGCAAAGAGATTAGATAGTCAGGTGTTAGGGATGACCCAGATTGCTTTCAGTTCTACTACTATAGATTCTCACCACTTTTGTAATAAGATAACATAGATATGCACTGCTCATAACAAACATCCTCTTCCAACAATGCAAGAGAAGACTCTACACATGGACATCACCAGATGGTCAATACTGAAATCAGATTGATTATATTCTTTGCAGCCAAAGATCGAGAAGCTCTATACAGTCAGAAAAAAAAAAAAGACCAGGAACTGTCTGTGGCTCAGATCATGAACTCCTTAATACCAAATTCAGACTTAAATTGAAGAAAGTAGCGAAAACCACTACACCATTCAGATACGACCTAAATCAAATCCCTTACAACAGTGGAGGTGACAAACAGATTCAAGGGATTCTATCTGATAGAGTGCCTGAAGAACTACGGGTGGAGGTTCATGACATTGCACAAGAGGCAGTGATCAAGACCGTCGTCAAGAAAAATAAATGCAAAAGGCAAAATGGTTGTCAGATGAGGCCTTATAAACAGTTGAAAAAAGAAGAGAAGTGAAAGGCAAAGGAGAAAAGGAAAGATATACCCATTTGAATGCAGAGTTCCAAAGAATAGCAAGGAGAGATAAGAAAGGCTTCTCAGTGATCAGTGCAAAGAAATACAGGAAAATAATGGAATGGGAAAGGCTAGAGAACTCTATAGAAACTTAGAGATACCAAGGGAAAATTTCATGCAAAGATAGCATCTAACAGAAGCAGAAGATATTAAGAAGAGGTGGCAAGAATACACAGAACTGTACAAAAGAAGAACTTTATGACCCAGACAACCACGATGGTGTGATCACTCACCTAGAGCCAGACATCCTGGAATGTGAAGTCAAGTGGGCCTTACAAAGAATCACTATGAACAAAACTAGTGGTAGTGATGGAATTCCAGTTGAGCTATTTCAAATCCTAAAAGATGATGTTGTGAAATGCTGCACTCAAATGCCAGCAAATTTAGAAAACTGAGCAGTGGCCACAAGACTGCAAAAGGTCAGTTTTCATTCCACCCCAAAGAAAGGCAATACCAAAAAAATGTTCAAACTACAGTAAAGTTGCACTCATCTCACATGCTAGCAAAGTAATGCTCAAAACTCTCCAAGCCAGGCTCCAACAGTACATGAAACATGAACTTTCAGATGTTCAAGCTGAATGTAGAAAAGGCAGAGGAACCAGAGATCAAATTGCCAAACTCTGTTGGATCATCAAAAAAGCAAGAGAGTTCCAGAAAAACATCTATTTCTAGTTTATTGGCTATGCCAAAGCCTTTGACTGTGTGGATCACAACAAACTGTGGAAAATTTTTCAAGAGATGGTAATACCAGACCACTTGATCTGCCTCCTGAGAAATCTGTATGCAGGTCATACAGATTGGTTCCAAATTGGGAAAGGAGTATGTCAAGGCTGTATATTGTCACCCTGCTTTTTAAACATATGCAGAGTACATCATGTGAAATGCTGGGCTGGATGAAGTACAAGTTGGAATGAAGATCACTGGAAGAAATATCAATAACCTCCAATATGCAGATGACACCACCCTTATGGTAGAAAGTGAAGAAGAACTAAAGAGCCTCTTGATGAAAGTGAAAGAGGGGACTGAAAAAGTTGGCTTAAAATTTAACATTCAGAAAACTAAGGTCATGGCATCTGGTTCCGTCACTTCATGGAAAATAGATGGAGAAACAGTGGAAACAGTGAGAAAATTCATTTTCTTGAGCTCCAGAATCACTGCAGATGGTGACTGCAGCCATGAAATTAAAACACACTTGCTCCTTGGAAGAAAAATTATGGCCAACCTAGACAGCATATTAAAAAGCAGAGATATTACTTTCCCGACAAAGGTCCATCCAGTCAAAGCTATGGTTTTCCTAGTAGTCATGTATGGATGTTAGAGTTGGACTGTAAAGAAAGCTGAGTGCCAAAGAATTGATGCTTTAAAAAAAAATTTTTTTTTTAAATTTTATTTTTACTTTATTTTACTTTACAATACTGTATTGGTTTTGCCATACATTGACATGAATCCGCCACGAGTGTACATGAGTTCCCCATCCTGAACCCCCCTCCAACCTCCCACCCCATATTATCTCTCCGGATCATCCCCGTGCACCAGCCCCAAGCATCCTGTATCCTGTATCGAACATAGACTGGCGATTCGTTTCTTACATGATAGTATACATGTTTCAATGACATTCTCCCACATCATCCCACCCTCTCCCTCTCCCTCAAAGTCTAAAAGTCCGTTCTATATATCTGTGTCTCTTTTGCTGTCTCGCATAGAGGGTTATCATTACCATCTTTCTAAATTTCATATATATGTGTTAGTATACTGTATTGGTGTTTTCCTTTCTGGTTTACTAGAATTGATGCTTTTGAACTGTGGTGTTGGAGAAGTCTCTTAAGAGTCCCTTGGACTGCAAGGAGATCCAACCAGTCAATCATAAAGGAAATCAGTCCTGAGTGTTCATTGGAAGGACTGATGTTGAAGCTGAAATTCCAAAACTTTGGCCACCGGATGCCAAGAACTGACTCATTGTGAAAAACCCTGATGCTGGGAAAGATTGAAGGCAGGAGGAGAAGGAGATGACAGAGGATGAGATGTTTGGATGGTATCACCGACTTGATGGTCGAGTTTGTATAATTCCAGGAGTTGATGATGGACAGGGAAGCCTGGCGTGCTGTAGTCCATGGGGTCACAAAGAGTCAGACATAACTGAGCGACTGAACTGAGCTAGCTGATCATAGATCCTAGTTGGCAACATTAGTTGGAATATAATATATATCCACATACACCTAAGAATTATAGAGAAACTATCTATTTAAAAAACCTCTCTGTGAAGCAATTTTCACAATGTAAATGATATGGCTGTTCCTCATATGAAGACTTCTGAATCTTGCTTCCATTCCCAGCAAGATGGCAATTATGCAACATCAACATCAAGCCCAAAACAAATTGCAACTTTGGGAGCAAAGAAAAATCTGCAACAGAAAATTCTATAAAAGAAAAGCACGCCTAGTCAATAGAGTTAGAGAAGGGAAAAAATGATCTTATAAAGATATTGTGAGGGTTTAGTCACTAAGTCGTGTCCAACTCTTGCAACCCCATGGACTATAACCGATCAGGCTCCTCTGTCCTTGAGATTTCCCAGGCAAGAATGCTGGAGTGGATTGCCATTTCCTTCTCCAAAGGTCTAAAACCATGTCAGTTTCATAACAGGAATCTAAATAACAAAGGAGGCTGAAAAAAATTTAGTCAATTCCCCAGGCTTGGTGTTAGTATACCAATTTTATTTTCTTTTTCCATAAGTGAACCAAAAAAAGAAACCTTTAGGAAACTTAACGTTTTGCACCTAAGCATATTTATCTATGTAGGTAGGATAAAAACAATTTTTGAAGGTATGGATGGGCAGGAAAGCAATGAATATGCTTAAAAAGCAGAAAAGACTTGTAAAAATTTTAAATGTGCATTTAGCATATTATATAATATAATGTATACTTATGATAATAGATTCTTAGAAAACTGTTCAAATAAGATCCAAGAACCTTGTAGAACTGTAGGTCAAATATCAAAAATATTTAAAATATGACAGGAGAAAGCATTCTATCTTTTTAAAAATATAATGTACTTACATCTAGAATTTTAAATATAGTTCTCATCACTGTACCTTAGGAAAGAGCTAATGGGCTAGAAGTAAACAGATGTGTGTTTGTTTATATAAATGTATATCACATGTGATTGTTATCATTATCACATAGAAAAGTAAATGAAGTTCTGTCTTGTAAAGAAAAAGTGTAAATGGGCCAAATAACTAAATAGACATTTCTCCAACGAAGAAATACAGATGGCTAACAAACACATGAAAAGATGCTCAACATCACTCATCACAGAGAAATGCAAATCAAAACCACAGTGAGGTACCATTTCACGCCAGTCAGAATGGCTGTGATCCAAAAGTCTACAAGCAATAAATGCTGGAGAGGGTGTGGAGAAAAGGGAATCCTCTTACACTGTTGGTGGGAATGCAAACTAGTACAGCCACTATGGAGAACAGTGTGGAGATTCCTTAAAAAACTGGAAATAGAACTGCCTTATAACCCAGCAATCCCACTGCTGGGCATACACATTGAGGAAACCAGAATTGAAAGAGACACGTGTACCCCAATATTCGTCACAGAACTGTTTATAGTAGCCAAAACCTGGAAGCAACCTAGATGTCCATCAGCAGATGAATGGATAAGAAAGCTGTGGTACATATGCACAATGGAATATTACTCAGCCATTAAAAAGAATACATTTGAATCAGTTCTAATGAGGTGGATGAAACTGGAGCCGATTATACAGAGTGAAGTAAGTCAGAAAGAAAAACACCAATACAGTATACTAACACATATATATGGAATTTAGAAAGATGGTAATGATAACATTGTATGTGAGACAGCAAAAGAGACACAGATGTATAGAAGTCTTTTGGACTCTGAGGGAGAGGGAGAGGGTGGGATGATTTGGGAGAATGGCATTGAAACATGTATACTATCATATGTGAAACGAGTCGCCAGTCCAGGTTCATTGTATGATACTGGATGCTTGGGGCTGGTGCACTGAGATGACCCAGAAGGATGGTACAGGGAGGGAGGAGGGGGGGGTTCAGGATGGGGAACACGTATATACCTGTGGTGGACACATGTTGATGTAAGGCAAAAACCAATACAATATTGTAAAGTAATTAAGCTCCAATTAAAATAAATAAATTTATATTAAAAAAGAAGAAGTGTAAAACTCTTCAAGCCTGTAAAAATGAAAACTTAGGAGATACTATTATTCAGTCTACAATATAATTATGTATGATAAACAACTTCTGTTTTGTGCTCACTGTATTGTAAACACTGTGCAAAGCACTTTACATGTATTAAGGCATTTAATTCCACCAAAAAATCTCTTCCATATGGTATTATTAATGTCCAAATGAAACACAGAGAAGTCCAATAATTTACTCCACATGACACGGGTAATTAGCAGTAGAATCGAGATTAAAACACAGACATTTTGACTTTAGGAAACGTACCCTTAATCACTGCTTGTGAAACACAAACCTAATTTTTTAACATTGATAGAGGCACTTGATGAACTGGAAGAAGGTAAGTTTGGGAAAATAAAAATAAGTATAAAATAAACTAAAAACCTTGAAATCTGAAAACAAATCTTTGAATCCTAAAAGAAGCACCTTTAAGACATAAAAACAGAATTAGGAAGTCTTTATAAAGTTGCACAGACAATATGATAAAGCAGGCAAAGTAAGGGAAGTTGTAGGAGGTAAGTCTCTAGCATTGAATGCAGTGGCCTCCGTCAGCCACAGCTTCCCCTGTGCCATGCTTACTGCCAACACACACAGAGGCTGCTGAAGATGAAGAGCCTCTTGTCTCGCCCCACCTGCCATTCATTTCTCTTCCACATTATAATGTGGAAGCATCATCTTTTTGTGTCAACCTATGTGAATATTTTCTGTATTGAGTCATAAGCATCTACAGGGCAGATAATAGATGTTACTCAACTCACTTGGCATATCACCCAACTCAGTACCACACTCAAGGTTTTTGATAAATAGATTTTAATTTTGATAAGCAGATGTGCTGCTATTTTACTCAATTTCACAGTTTCATACACCAATAGGGTCTATTTTGAGGAATAAGAATGTGTTTTTGATCTAATATCTTTTCATTGATAAGAATATAGCTGAACACATGACTCCATGACATTGTTTGGAATAGAGAATGTCAGTAAAGTATTCTTTAGAGAATATCATACCATATCTAAGGTTAATAACAGTTCATTTTTACTGAAGATTCTGACAATGAATTTGTTCAGGTTGGGGACATGACCATTCTGGGCATTTTCTTTCTGCACACAATCTGCTCTCCTGAATCTACTGAGCCTTTGGTTTTTGCAGTTAATCTCATCCTGCTGCTGCTCACGTTACCAGAGTATCTGATATGGAACACAATCATTGTCCATTTCAAGGCATCAGTTAACTGGTAAGGGATGTCACACACCATCTTCCTTGCTCCTTCCATATTCTTTCTCCTCCTGGGAATATGACCCTGTGCAGGAGAGCACAGAGGAGGTCATTCAGTGAAAAATTAGGTCAAGTGGACACCAAGACTCACTTTTTTTCCCTACATCTATTAAATATAATGTTCCATCCCAGTTGGCAAGGAATTTTTACCCAAAATATAGCATCTTTTGTTGTAAAAACTGTGTACTATAAAAACATATGGTTGGTGTTTCTGTTTTCCTAAGAGTGAGAGTGAACTATCAACATTTGGTCCACACTCATCTTGGGGAGAATGTGACTTTTATAGATTTTTTTTTAAAACTAGGCCATCTGAAATTCTTAACTAAAATCGTGGAAGGTGGAGAAAAAAACACAGTTCTGCCACAGTCTCAGGAGTAGTAAAAGCTAATCCAGGATAAAATTAAATAGTTAGAAATAAAAATTTCAGAAAGCTAATGATGTGTATACTAATTATTTTCTTCCTCTAAGTCATCACTTGCAGCTACAAGTTTAATTTCAGATTAATTTGTTCTGTTACTCAAATATTTCTATCGTTTGATCCCACTGAAAATAAAAGGATGCTACTTGATAAACCACAGCCACTGTTCAGTGGGTCCCTTCTTCACAAAGTGTAACCAGGTTTCCTTGTGGAAAGAACTCATCTCCATCTGCTTATACTCATCATACACAGCAATGACCCCATTCTTCCCTACATTTTTAGTTGTCTTCTCTACTAGATTGAGGAGTCTACTCTCTATTTTCCACTATTTCAAACACAGTACATTGGTCTACCATTGTGCCTCACACATGGTATTTTCTTAACTTTAATGAAAACTCACATACTACAAGTCTTGACTACAGCATGCCTCCCTGTCTACATTCATAATGATCTGTGAGAATAACAAGCTGAAGGTGGGTACAGACATGTTAAGGAATAATGAGAAATGCTACATGTTGGCAAATGAGTTGTTTAAGATGTTCTAGAACAGATGAGTGGTTATCACTTTAAAATATAATTTGAAAATGACTTCTCACCTTTAATCATTTAAGCTCAAAGCATTTTTTGTTTGAATGAACTAAAAACAGAAAAACAGATTTGGCTCTCAATAACAACCAAAATAGGCTTAAAAATTTTAATATGCTTATACTTCAAATGAAGTTATTTTAAATGACTAATCAAACCAAATACACTTTCCTAATGTGAGTTCAGAATTTAGTTTTTATTACATTTTTATACTCAATGTGTCATAGAGAGTTTCCTCACAAACTTCCCCAATGCAGACATAAAGCAAGTATAACCATGTTGTCCTGATTCATTCTGGCACTCAAATAGTTGACATAGAATAATAAAAAGCTTTTCTGTTTATATTTAGGTAAATAATATTTTGATTATTAATTTCATACCTCCTTCAGAAGGTCCCCTTCATCATTCATCTCACACTGTTTTACTTAAGTTGTCTTTGGAAACCAGAATATCCGTAACAAATGCATTCAACATGTATTTATATGTATACCCAAAACACTGCAGATGATGTATTGCATGGAGGCTTTTTCCAGAGGAATCTGGCAGTTAACAAAAGATAAACACCAGACTCTGATGTGTCATGCCCAAGGCACAGGACACCAGAAATGCACTAGAAAAGTCTAATCACAAATGCGCATTTATGCCTGACTCCCTGAAAACAAAGGACAAACAAAGCTTGAAACTATGCTGATCAACATTTTCTCCAACATAGTGAAGTTTTGCTATATAACAATTGTATTCTGGAATAAAATCTATTGTTAGACTGAGACAATGAAATATTTATTAGACAACTATGCTATCAAAGTCCACAGACAAAAGCATTGTTGGAAAATATACATGTGAGAGACCCAGATTTTCACTGATTTCCAACATCTACTCAGTTGTAGTTTCCATTCTTATTTTATTCTCTAGCCTCACTTCTGGTCTCTAAATTAACTGTAATCTCTTGTTGCATAACTATTGTCATCTTTTTTTAGCCTTTTCAATTCTCCAAATACCAGTGTCTGAGGAACCGTGGTCATTCTAACTGTGTACATTGTACACAGAATCATCTACAAGCTGCATTACATTGTCCCAGAATCAGTCAGAGAAAATAGGAGATACTTTCTCAAAGGGAGGTTGCTGCCTTCAATCTCAAGTTCAAGACTCGTTGAAGGGGTGGTAGGAGGCACTTTCTGAATCCAGTCAAACTCTCTCTATCCTCCTCCATGCATGAAGTACAGTCTTCACAGCTGATCGTTCCTGTCCAAGTCATCTAAGTCTGAGGAAGTCCAGGCCAAATTCTAGCTGATAAGCTGGGCCCAACTCTCTTGTTCTCTCTCTTCAGTTTCATAGTCATTATTTTTTGTTTGTTGTAATCAACTCTAATTTTTCCTTATTTCTTTGAAAATCTTTTGATCATCATTGTTTTTCTTTCCTACCTTATGAACACAACTCCTTAATTTACACTCTTTATTTCTTTCTAATCAAACTGCAATATTAGATTCAAATATATTCTATATAACAGTTACTATATTGCCAACAAATTTTGATCTCTGTTATTAATTACTAAAATATATACCAGAAAGATTTTCATTTCTCTCTTAAAAATTAATTTAGGCCTATTTACCTGTTCATGTGGTTGTTTTTCATAATTTCTTCCAAATATAAATGCTGATTCTTTTTATAAAATTTAATAATACATACATTTATTTTCTGAGAGCTTCTCTGGTGGCTCAGCAGTAAAGAATTCGCTTACCAATGCAGGAGATGAGGGTTCAATCCCTGGGTTGGGAAGATTCCCTGGAGAAGAAAATGGTGACCCATTCCAGTATTTTTATCTGGAAAATCCCATGGATAGAGAATCCTGGCAGGCTACAGTCCAGGGTGTCGCAAAGAGCCAGACATGACTTAGTGGCTAATCAAAACCAAACAAAGCCCAGAAGTATTTATTTTGAGGTCTCAAGATGAAGTCAAAAGTTACAGCCTAAGTTTTCAAGTAATCTAAATTATTTCAAACACAACAATCTAAATACTTTTTGCATCCATAGCCATACTCTCTTTCCTTAGACCTCCAAATTACTAAAATTCTAATATTTGAGATAAAATGGAAAAATTGTGTCATAAAACAGAGTTTGTACATTTCTGACAAATAAATCAGGTAAAGAATTAGATCTTACTTTTTAGAATTTAGTTTCTCTTCATTTATGAGTTTTCATGTCATGCAGAGCACTCTTACATGCCCTATAAATGGTAAATATCACATCATTAAGTCAGAGAGATCTTAATTCAGAGATTCTCATTTCTAATGACAATTTACTGATTGAGCACCTTTTGAATTCTGTTGCGCTCATTGGGCTTGTACACTATCATCTAACTGCCTAATCAAATTATCATTTGCCCCTCTTTATTATGATTGGGCTCCTCTGGCAGTAAACTACAAGATTAACCATTTTAACGAAGTCCCTGAACAGGGAACTTTTAGCTTCTTCTTCCCCCCCAACCCTCCCCCCGCCTCCCCCCACCAATCTAGTTGTACGCTGACTGTGGTTAACTTCAAAGTTGCTGAGTCTAGTTTTGCTGGTTATTTTATACATGCAATTTAATTAAATATTAAATAAACTAATATGAAGAAAGGTAGTCAACATTTCTTCAAATCTAAACTGAATGTTTTACAAAGACAGAAAATCATAAGCAAAAAGGGAGACAACAGAAAAAGAATTGACTGGTATAAAGCAGTAAGACAAATTGTACCTTTTAACAAACGTCAGAGAGCTAACTCTATATAATCAGTAGACAATGCAGTGTACCACATAATACTTTCCAGAATTAAGAGTAAGGAAACAAGAAAGAGAAGAGAAAAGAAACAAAGAAATTGAAAAAAAAAATGAAAAAAGGAATTAAAAAAGAAAAAGACGACCAATCCAGGAGGTTGGACATAAGAATAATAAGAGATTCAGAAAAAGTTAAAAGAGAGAAAATATAGGGGGGATGAATCTTCAAAAACATTAATTTCCAAGAATCAAAGGGCATGACTTTCAAGAATAAAAGAATACACTGAATATCTACTGACATGGATTATAATTGATACAAGACTCACCATCATAAATTTTAAGAATGCTAACACATATAATAGATAAGGAATAAAAATGAACTGAAGACTTCTTACTAACAACACTGGAAGCTGGAAAACAATGAAGAAAGAATTTCAGAGTCATATGTTAAGATATTAACCCATAATTCTATACTGATTCATAACTAATAATCAAGTGAAGAGCAAAATGAAGATGTGCTTCACACACTAGTCATAAACTTCTTTCAGAAAACTAATAAAAATATGTGTCTCTGAAATACAAAACCAATAGAGAAGAAAACCATAGATGCAAGTAACAAGAAATTCAAATGGGAAAAGTAAAAAGAATCTTCAGGAGATGGATAAGGTGAAATCTCACAATGATAGCTGAATATTAACAATAAAGTGCAATCAAATATGTTCAGCATAAAAAGCTGAAATTAAAAAAGCAGCATAAAAAAGAAATAACTTACAAAAATAATAAATGTTATTGTATATGACTTTGGGGAAAAAATTGAGATTGAATTTTTAGTATATACATTCAAAGAGGCAGAGGAACCAGAGACCAAGTTGCCAACATTCATTAGATAATTGAAGGAAAGAAAGCAAGGGAGTTCCAGAAAAACAACTACTTCTGTCTCATTGACTACACTAAAGATTTTGACTGTATGGATCACAAAAACTGTTGAAAATTCTTAAAGAAATGGAAATACCAGACCACCTTACCTGTCTCTGAGAAACCTGTATGTAAGTCAAGAAGCAGCAGTTAGATCCAGACATGGAACAACAGACTGGTTTCAAATTGGGAAAGGAATGCAACAAGGCTGTATCACCCTGCTTATTTAACATATATGCAGAGTACATCATACTATATTCTGGGCTAAGTGAGTCACAAGCTGAAATCAGATTGCCAGGAAAGCATCAACAACCTCAGAAATGCGGATGATACCACTTTAAGAGCAGAAAGCCGTTAAAGAAGAACTAAAGAGCCTCTTGATGAGAGTGAAAGGGAACAGTGAAAAAACTGGCTTAAAATTCAACATTCAAAAAACACAACTGGCTCCCTCACTTCATGACAAATAGAAGGGGAAAATTGGAAACAATGACAAATTTTATTTTCTGGTGCTCCAAAATCACTGTGAAAGGTGACTGCAAACATGAAATTAAAAGATACTTGCTCCTTGGAAGGAAAGCCACGATAAATGTAGACATCAAATTAAAAAACAGAGACAATATTTCGCCAACAAAGCTCCATATAGTCAAAGTTATGGCTTTTCCAATAGTCATGTATGGATGTGAGAGCTGGACCATAAAGAAGGCTGAGCACTGAAGAACTGATGCTTTCTTTCTTTTCTTTTTAATGCTATGGTTTATTTTTAATATAAATTTATTTATTTTAATTAGAGGCTAATTACTTTACAATGTTGTAGTCGTTTTGCCATACATTGACATGAATCTGCCATGGGTGTACATGTGTCCCCATCCTGAACCTCCCACCCACCTCCCTCCCCATCCGATCCCTCTTGGTCATCCCAGTGCATCAGCCCTGAGCACCCTGTCTCATGCATCAAGCCTGGACTGGTGATTCATTTCACATATGATAATTTACATGTTTCAATGCTATTCTCCCAAATCATCCCACCCTTGCCCTCTCCAACAGAGTCCAAAAGACTCTGTTCTATACATCTGTGTCTCTTTTGCTGTCTTGCATATAGGGTTATCGTTACCATCTTTCTAAATTCCATATATATGCGTTAGTATACTGTATTGGTATTTTTCTTTCTGACTTACTTCACTCTGTATAATAGGCTCCAGTTTCATCTACCTCATTAGAACTGACTCAAATGTATTCTTTTTAATGGCTGAGTAATATTCCATTGTGTATATGTACCACAACTTTCTTATCTATTCATCTGAGATGGACATCTAGGTTGCTTCCATGTCCTGGCTATTATAAACAGTGCTGTAATGAACATTGGGGTGCACGTGTCTCTTTCAATACTGGTTTCCTCGGTGTGTAGGCCCAGCAGTGAGACTGCTGTGTCATATGGCATTTCATGAAAAGATGGACTCGATAAAGGACAGAAATGGTATGGACCTAACAGAAGCAGAAGATATTAAGAAGAGGTGGCAAGAATACACAGAAGACCTGTACAAAAAAGATCTTCACGATCAAGATAATCTCGACGGTGCGATCACTCACCTAGAGCCAGACATCCTGGAATGTGAAGTCAAGTGGATCTTACGAAGCCTCACTACAAACAAAACTAGTGAAGGTAATGGAATTTCAGTTGAGCTATTTCAAATCCTGGAAGATGATTCTGTGAAAGTGCTGCACTCAATATGCCAGCAAATTTGGAAAACTCATCAGTGGCCAAGGGCTGGAAAAGCTCAGTTTTCATTCCAGTCCCAAAGAAGGGCAATGCCAAAGAATTTTCAAACCTACAACACAATTGCACTCATCTCACATTCTAGTAAAGTAATGCTCAAAATTCTCCAAGCCAGGCTTCAGTAATACGTGAGCCGTGAACTTCCTGATGTTCAAGCTGGTTTTAGAAAGGCAGAGGAAGCAGAGATCAAATTGCCAAAATCCACTGGATCATGGAAAAAGCAAGAGAGTTTCAGAAAACCATCTATTTCTGCTTTATTGACTATGCTAAAGCCTTTGACTGTTTGGATCACAATAAACTGTGGAAAATTCTGAAAGAGATGGGAATACAAGACCACCTGACCTGCCTCTTGAGAAGCCTATATGCAGGTCAGGAAGCAACAGTTAGAAGTGGACATGGAACAACAGACAGGTTCCAAATAGGAAAAGGAGTACATCAAGGCTGTATATTGTCACCCTGCTTATTAAACATATATGCAGAGGACATCATGAGAAACGCTGGACTGAAAGAAGCACCAGCTGGAATCAAGATTGCCGGGAGAAATATCAATAACCTCAGATATGCAGATGACACCACCCTTATGGCAGAAAGTGAAGAGGAACTAAAAAGCCTCTTGATGAAAGTGAAAGAAGAGAGTGAAAAAGTTGGCTTAAAGCTCAACATTCAGAAAATGAAGATCATGGCATGTGGTCCCATCACTTCATGGGAAATAGATGGGGAAACAGTGGAAACAGTGTCAGACTTTATTTTTTTTTTTGGCTCCCAAATCACTGCAGATGGCGATTGCAGCTATGAAATTCAAAGACGTTTACTCCTTGGAAGGAAAGTTATGATGAACCTAGATAGCATATTCAAAAGTGGAGACATTACTTTGCCAACAAAGGTCCGTCTAGTCAAGGCTATGGTTTTTCCAGTAGTCATGTATGGATGTGAGAGTTGGACTGTGAAGAAAGCTGAGCACTGCGGAATTGATGCTTTTGAATTGTGGTGTTGGAGAAGACTCTTGAGGGTCTCTTGGACTGCAAGGAGATCCAACCAGTCCATTCTAAAGGAGAACAGTCCTGGGTGTTCTTTGGAAGGAATGATGCTAAAGCTGAAACTCCAGTACTTTGGCCAACTCATGTGAAGAGCTGACTCTTTGGAAAAGTCTTAGATGCTGGGAATGATTAGGGGCAGGAGGAAAAGGGGACGGCAGAGGATGAGATGGCTGGATGGCATTAACAACTTGATGGATATGAGTTTGTGTGAACTCTGGGAGTTGGTGATGAACAGGGAGGCCTGGCCTGCTGCAATTCATGGGGTCATAAAGAGTCCAACATGACTGAGCGACTGAACTGAACTGATGACAGTTCTATTTTCAGTTTTCTAACTAATCTCCACACTTTTTTCCATAGTGGCTGTGCTAGTTTGCATTCCCACCAACAATGTAAGAGGGTTCCCTTTTGTCCACATCCTCTCCAGCATTTATTGTTTGTAGACTTTTGGAAGGCAGCCATTCTGGCTGGTGTGAACTGGTACCTCATTGTGGTTTTGGTTTGCATTTCTCTGATAATGAGTGATGTTGAGCATCTTTTCATGTGTTTGTTAGCCATCTGTATGTCTTCTTTGGAGAAATGTCTGTTTAGTTCTTTGGCCCAGTTTTTAACTGAGCCATTTATTTTTCTGGAATTGAGCTGCAGGAGTTGCTTGTATATTTTTGAGATTAGTTGTTTGTCAGTTGCTTCATTTGCTATTATTTTCTCCCATTAGGAAGACTATCTTTTCACCTTCTTTATAGTTTCCTTTGTTGTGGAAAAGCTTTTAAGTTTAATTAGGTCCTATTTGTTTATTTTTGCTTTTATTTCCAATACTCTGGAAAGTGAGTCATAGAGGATCCTGCTGTGGTATATGTCGGAGAGTGTTTTGCCTATGTTTGCCTCTAGGAGTTTTATAGTTTTTGGTCTTACGTTTAGATCTTTAATCCATTTTGAGTCTATTTTTGTGTATGGTGCTAGAAAGTGTTCTAGTTTCATTCTTTTACAAGTTGTTGACCATTTTTCCCAGCATCACTTTTGCTTGCTGGAAAATTTTTGATTACAGTTTCAATTTCAGTGCTTATGATGGGTCTGTTAAGACTTTCTATTTCTTCCTAGTTCAGTTTTGGAAGTTGTACTTTTCAAAGAATTTGTCCATTTCTTCCAAGTTGTCTATTTGATTCTTCTCCCTTTGTTTCTTGATGCGTCTGGCTAATGGTTTGTCAGTTTTATTTATCTTCTCAAAGAACCAGCTTTTGGCTTTGTTGATTTTTGCTATGGTCTCTTTTGTTTCTTTTGCATTTATTTCTGCCCTAATTTTTAAGATTTCTTTCCTTCCGCTAACCCTGGGGTTCTTCATTTCTTCCTTTTCTAGTTGCTTTAGGTGTAGAGTTAGGTTATTTATTTGACTTTTTTCTTGCTTCTTGAGGTAAGCCTGTATTGCTATGAACCTTTCCCCTAGCACTGCTTTTACAGTGTTCCACAGGTTTTGGATTGTTGTGTTTTCATTTTCATTCATTTCTATGCATATTTTGATTTCTTTTTTGATTTCTTCTATGATTTGTTGGTTATTCAGCAGCGTGTTGTTCAGCCTCCATATGTTGGAATTTTTAATAGTTTTTCTCCTGTAATTGATATTTCATCTTACTGCATTGTGGTCAGAAAAGATGCTTGGAATGATTTCAATTTTTTGAATTTACCAAGGCTGGATTTATGGCCCAGGATGTGATCTATCCTGGAGAAGGTTCTGTGTGCATTTGAGAAAAAGGTGAAATTCATTGTTTTGGGGTGAAATGTCCTATAGATATCAATTAGGTCTAACTGGTCTATTGTATCATTTAAAGTTTGTGTTTCATTGTTAATTTTCTGTTTAGTTAATCTATCCATAGATGTGAGTGGGTTATTAAAGTCTCCCACTATTATTCTGTTATTTTTAATTTCCCCTTTCATACTTGCTAACATTTGCCTTACTTATTGTGGTGCTCCTGTGTTGGTGCATATATATTTATAATTGTTATGTCTTCTTCTTGGATTGACCCTTTGATCATTGTGTAATGTCCTTCTTTGTCTCTTCTCACAGCCTTTGTTTTAAAGTCTGTTTTATCTGATATGAGTATTGCTACTCCTGCTTTCTTTCGGTCTCTATTTGCATGCAATATCTTTTTGTGGTCCTTCACTTTCAGTCTGTATGTGTTCTTTGTTTTGAGGTGGGTCTCTTGTAGACAACATATATAAGGGTCTTGTTTTTGTATCCATTCAGCCAGCCTTTGTCTGTGGTTGGGGCATTCAGCCCATTTACACTAAAGGTAACAATAGATAAGTATGATCCCATTGCCATTTACTTTGTTGTTTTGGGTTCGAGTTTATACACCCTTTCTGTGTTTCCTGTCTAGAGAAGATCCTTTAGAATTTATTGAGGAGCCGGTTTGGTGGTGCTGAATTCTCTCACCTTTTGCTTTTCTGTAAAGCTTTTGATTTCTCCTTCATATTTGAATGAGATCCTTTCTGAGTATAGTAATCTGGGCTGTAGGTTTTTCTCTTTAATCCCTTTAAGTATGTCCTGCCATTCTCTTTTGGCCTGAAGAATTTCTATTGAAACATCAACTGTTATCTTTATGGGAATCTCCTTGTGTGTTTGTTGTTTTTCCTTGCAGCACAGGCGTCTGCAACCCAGTGCACTAAGAGTGGGCAGCTGTGACCCGGTGCACTAAGCACGGGTGGTTGTGACCCAGCGCACTAAGTGAGGGCGGCTGCGACCCGGCTCACTAAGCACGGCTGAGAGGCGTTACCCCACGTCTGAGGTCAGGGGCAGCAGCTGAGAGTGCCAGGCTGCGACAGTGCAGGAACGGCCAAGAGGAGCTACCCAAGTCCAAGGTCAGGGGTGGCGGCTGAGAGGAGCCACCCCGTGTCCGAGGCCACGGGAGGTGGCCGAGAGGAGCTACCCCACATCCGAGGTCAGTGGCGGCTGGGAGGAGACACCCCCGGTCCAAGGTCAGGGGCGGCTGGGAGAAGCCACCTTGAAGCCGAAGCCAGGGGTGGTGGCCCTGAGGAGCCACCCTGCACCTGAGGCCAGGGGTGGTGGCCGGGAGGAGCCACCCCATATTGGAGGCCAGGGACGGCACCCGAGGCCAGGGGCGGTGGCTGGGAGGAGCAACCCAAGGAGCGTGGCTGTGCAGGCACAGGAGGGCCTAGAGGAGCCATCCCACGTTGAAGGCCAGGAACGGTGGTGGTAAGGAGATACCCCTCATCCAAGGTAAGGCACAGTGACTGCACTTTGCTAGAGCAGCTGTGAAGAGATACCCCATGCCCAAGGTAAGAGAAACCCAGGTAAGATGGTAGGTGTTGCAAGAAGGCATCAGAGGGCAGACACACTGAAACCATACTCACAGAAAACTAGTCAATCTAATCACACTAGGACCACAGCCTTGTCTAACTCAATGAAACCAAGCCATGCCCGTGGGGCAACCCAAGATGGGTGGGTCATGGTGGAGAGAGCTGATAGAATGTGGTCCACTGGAGAAAGGAATGACTAACCACTTGAGTATTCTTGTCTTGAGAACCTCATGAACAGTATGAAAAGGCAAAATGATAGGATACTGAAAGAAGAACTCCCCAGGTCATTAGGTGCCCAATATGCTACTGGAGATCAGTGGAGAAATAACTCCAGAAAGAATGAAGGGATGGAGCCAAAGCAAAAACAATACCCAGCTGTGGATGTGACTGGTGATAGAAGCAAGGTCTAATGCTGTAAAGAGCAGTATTGCATAGGAACCTGGAATGTCAGGTCCATGAATCAAGGCAAATTGGAAGTGGTCAAACAAGAGATGGCAAGAGTGAACGTCGACATTCTAGGAATCAGTGAACTAAAATGGACTGGAATGGGTGAATTTAACTCAGATGACCATTATATCTACTACTGCAGGCAGGAATCCCTCAGAAGAAATGGAGTAGCCATCATGGTCAACAAAAGAGTCCAAAATGCAGTACTTGGATGCAATCTCAAAAACGACAGAATGATCTCTGTTCGTCTCCAAGGCAAACCATTCAATATCACAGTTACACAAGTCTATGCCCCAACCAGTAATGCTGAATAAGCTGAAGTTGAACGGCAATGGCACCCCACTCCAGTACTCTTGCCTGGAAAATCCCATGGATGGAGGAGCCTGGTGGGCTGTAGTCCATGGGGTCGCTGAGAGTTGGACATGACTCAGTGACTTCACTTTCACTTTTCACTTTCATGCATTGGAGAAGGAAATGGCAACCCACTCCAGTGTTCTTGCCTGGAGAATCCCAGGAATGGTGGAGCCTGGTGGGCTGCCGTCTATGGGGTCGCACAGAGTCAGATACGACTGAAGCGACTTAGCAGCAGCAGCAGCAGCAGCAGCAGCAGCACAAGACCTTTTAGAACTAACACCCCAAAAAGTTGTCCTTTTCATTATAGGGGACTGGAATGCAAAAGTAGGAAGTGAAGAAACACCTGGAGTAACAGGCAAATTTCACCTTGGAGTACAGAATGAAGCAGGGCAAAGACTAAGAGAGTTTTGCCAGGAAAATGCACTGGTCATAGCAAACACCTTCTTCCAACAACACAAGAGAAGACTCTGCACATGGACATCACCAGATGGTCAACATCGAAATCAGATTGATTATATTATTTGCAGCCAAAGATGGAGAAGCTCTATACAGTCAACAAAAACAAGACCAGGAGAGATCAGATCATGAACTCCTTATTGCCAAATTCAGAATAAAATTGAAGAAAGTAGGGAAAACCGCTAGACCATTCAGGTATGACCTAAATCAAATCCCTTATGATTATACAGTGGAAGTGAGCAATAGATTTAAGGGCCTAGATCTGATAGATAGAGTGCCTGATGAACTATGGAATGAGGTTCGTGACACTACAAGAGACAGGGATCAAGACCATCCCCATGGATGCCAGCACATTTGGAAAACTCAGCAGTGGCCACAGGACTGGAAAAGGTCTGTTTTCATTCCAATTCCAAAGAAAGGCAATACCAAAGAATTTTCAAACCTACCACACAATTGCACTCATCTCACATGCTAGTAACGTAATGCTCAAAATTCTCCAAGCCAGGCTTCAGCAATACATGGACCGTGAACTCCCTGATGTTCAAGCTGGTTTTAGAAAAGGCAGAGGAACCAGAGATCAAATTGCCAACATCTGCTTGATTATGGAAAAAGCAAGAGAGTTTCAGAAAAACATATATTTCTGCTTTATTGACTATGCCAAAGCCTTTGACTGTGTGGATCACAATAAACTGTGGAGAATTCTGAGAGAGATGGGAATACCAGACCACCTGACCTGCCTCTTGAGAAATCTCTATGCAGGTCAGGAAGCAACAGTTAGAACTGCACATGGAACAACAGACAGGTTCCAAATAGGAAGAGGAGTACGTCAAGGCTGTATATTGTCACCCTGCTGATTTAACTTATATGGAGAGTACATCATGAGAAAGGTGGACTGGAAGAAACACAAGCTGGAATCAAGATTTCCAGGGGAAATATCAATAACCTCAGATGTGCAGATGACACCACCCTTATGGCAGAAAGTGAAGAGGAACTAAAAAGCCTCTTGATGAAAGTGAAAGTGAAGAGTGAAAAAGTTAGCCTAAAGCTCAACATTCAGAAAATGAAGAGCATGGCATCCGGTCCCATCACTTCATGGAAAATAGATGGGGAAACAGTGGAAACAGTGTCAGACTTTATTTTTTTGGGTTCCCAAATCACTGCAGATGGTGAATGCAGCCATGAAATTAAAAGATGCTTACTCCTTGGAAGGAAAGTTATCACCAGCCTAGATAGTATATTCGAAAGCAGAGTCATTACTTTGCCGATTAAGGTCCATCTAGTCAAGGCTATGGTTTTTCCTGTGGTCATGTATGAATGTGAAAGTTGGACTGTGAAGAAGGCTGAGCACCAGAGAATTGATGCTTTTGAGCTGTGGTGTTTGAGAAGACTCTTGAGAGTCCCTTGGACTGCAAGGAGATCCAACCAGTCCATTCTGAAGGAGATCAGCTCTGGTATTTCTTTGGAAGGAATGATGCTAAAGCTGAAACTCCAGTACTTTGGCCACCTCATGCAAAGTGTTGACTCATTGGAAAAGACTTTGATGCTGGGAGGGATTGGGGGCAGGAGGAGAAGGGGACGACAGAGGATGAGATGACTGGACATGAGTCTGGGTGAACTCCGGGTATTGGTGATGCACAAGGAGGCCTGGCGTGCTGAATTTCATGGGGTCGCAAAGAGTTGGACACGACTGAGCGAATGAGCTGAACTGAACTTGGTGTTTGATCTTCGTTAATTTGATTAATATGCGTCTTAAAGTGTTTTGCCTTTGATTTATCCTGTTTGGGACTCTCTGGGTTTCTTGGACTTGGTTGACTATTTCCTGCCCCATTTTAGGGAAGTTTTCAACTATTATCTCCTCAAGTATTTTCTCATGATCTTTCTTTTTGTTTTCTTCTTCTGGGAATCCCATTACTCGATTGTTGGGGCATTTAACATTGTCCCAAAGGTCTCTGAGGTTGTCCTCATTTCTTTTAATTCTTTTTTTTTCTTTTTCATTTTTTAAAAATCTCTGCTTCATTTATTTCTAACATTCTATCTTCTACCTCACTTATCCTATCTTTTGCTCTGTTATTCTACTTTTGGTTCCCTCCAGAGTGTTTTTGATCTCATTTATTGCATTATTAATGATATATTGACTCTTTTTAAAATTTCTTCTATGTCCTTGTTAAACATTTCTTGCATCTTCTCAATCCTTGTCTCCAGGCTATTTATCTGTAACCCCATTTTGTTTTCAAGATTTTGGATAATTTTCACTATTATTATTCAAAATTATTTATCAGGTGGTTTCCTTATCTCTCCCTCATTTGGTTTGGTGTGCATTTATCCTATTCCTTTATCTGTTTGGTATTTCTCTGCCTTTTCATCTTGTTTATATTGCTGCATTTGGGGTGGCCTTTCCGTATTCTGGCAGTTTGTGGTTCCTCTTTATTGTGGAGTTTACTCAATGTGGGTGCAGTTGGACAAGTGGCTTGTTAAGATTTCCTGGTTAGGGAAGCATGTGTTGGTGTTCTGGTGGGTGGAAATGGATTTCTTCTCTTTGGAGTGCAATGAAGTGTCCAGCAGTGAGTTTTGAGATTTCAATGGTTTGGTGTGATTTTTGGCAGCCTGTATATTGAAGCTCAGGGCTATGTTTCTGTGTTGCTGGAGAACAACATGGTATGCCTTGCTCTGGAACTTGTTGGCCCTTGGGTGAGCTTGGTTTCGTGTAGTTATGGGGGATTTTGATGAGCTCTTATCGATTAATGTTCCCTGGAGTCAGGAGTCCTCTGATGTTCTCAGGTTTTGGACTTAAGCCTCCTGCCTCTGGTTTTCAGTCTTATTCGTACAGTAGCCTCCAGACTTCTCCACCTATACTGCACTGATGATAAAACATCTAGGTCAATGATGAAAAGTTTCTCCACAGTGAGGTACACCTGGAGAGGTACACAGAGTTACATGGAGAAGAGAAGAGGGAAGAGGGAGATAGAGGTGACCAGGAGGAGAAGAGGGGGAATCAAAAGGGGGAGAGAGCAAGCTAGCCAGTAATCACTTCCCTATGCTTTCTAATTGTGTTGTTGAAGAAGACTCTTGAGAGTACCTTGGACTGCAAGGGGATAAAACCAGTCAATCCTAAAGAAAATCAACCCTGAATATTCATTGTTTTTGAAGTTGCATTATTTTGGCCACCTGATTCAAAGAGCCAATTCATCAGCAGAGCCAATTCATTGGCAAAGCCAATTTATGGGAAAGATGGAAGGCAAAAGGATAAGGGTGTAGCAGAGGATGAGATGGTGAGACAACATTGATGGCTTACAGTGAATGGAGTCAGATTCATGATCTCTGAAGGAAAGAATTTTACTTTTGGATCAAAGACAGTTTCAGTCACTTAGAGCTTTGTGTGGCAAAAGTTTTATTACAGTAAAAAAGGGATAGAAAAACTTCTGACATAGGCATCAGAAAGGGGCAGAAGTGCCCCATTCACTTGTTTTGGTGGGGCTTTATATAATTTTTCAATTGTTTACTAACAATATAACGGTCTTACCAGACTCACTCCCACAACAGATACCTTAAGATAACAGTATTAGTCAGAAGGTTCTTGTTAAGAAGGAGAAAAAGGTCCTCAAACATGATACATTGTTATTATGCAATCATTAGCACCGAGTTTAAGGAAAAACACTCTTGAGAAATATTGTTTTGTTATGTAATCACTGGCTCTGTGCTTAAAGAAAGTTGGTCTTAGAATAAATAGATTGTTGCCATAACAACTCAAGAGTTCAAGAAAAAAAAAGTGTCTCTTGTGACCAAGACAAAGCAATGTAGGAAAATAAAAGTTTGTTTCTTTTTCCTCCTTGAGGTCCCTGGACCCCTTTCTCCTCTTCAAGGGCGCTGGACTCCTTATCAATATACCTAAGAATTAAATCTCTTAGCATCATTGATTCAATGAACATGATTTGAGAATATTTTAGGTTACAGTGGAGGACAGAGGACCTTGATGTTCTACAGTTCATTATGTCACAAAGAGTCACACATGACTTAGTGACTGAAAAACAATGGCAACATTAAGATAGTGGGAAAATAAAAGACAATTATTAACTCTGAAACTGTATTCTTTTATTGGGACTTGAATCCAGTTGCATTTCAAATTGGGACTTGAATCCACAGTCTCTGACTTAGGAGGGAATTCGAACCCACCGTCTTTTGACTGAAACTGCACATCTGGTCTCAGGATTTACTGACGCTCAGGTTCTTTTGTCTCAGCACAGAGAGAACTCAGAAAGAAACAAAGTGATAGGCAAAAGGTGAGTGCTTGTGAGAGATACAAACAGGTAAGCAATAGAGTGCAGCCAAAAGAACAAAGAGGGTTATATTTTTAGAGTCAAAGAAAATGTGGGAGCAGAGAAGACCACCTTCTTCCTCATTTTTAGGTTTCTATCCAGACTTATGTCATTAGTCCTTCCTTTGAACCTATATGGTGTAACTGGGACTGTGATGGCACTACTTGAATCATATGTATGATACTAAAATGGTGGTAGCATATACCAAAACATAAGGTTTCATCTCAGGTTCTGGTATAGTGTGCCATTTCACCTAGTTTCTTTCCCCTTTCACTTATATTCTTATCTTGGTTACATGCAGAGATGCTACTCTTCAAAGTCCATTAATCCCTGACTTCCTGTAACGAAATTCAGACCCCACATCTATTGGCATGCGTTTTAACTAATGGGTCTTGTGATCTGACTATGCCCAGCACTTAAATGCACCTGGTCTTTTTTCAAGGTAGTGTAGACAGTTATTGGATTCTTTTCTTGAGTGGTCATTGGCTGAAAATATTCTCCCCCAAATCCTTAAAATTGTCTTTCTGTCTTTAATCTCCTATAGGATTTCTAAACTAACAATTTAACTATCCTACTATATCCCCATCAACTCTATGGAAAAGAAAAATTTATATGGGCAAAGAAAATTATCATATAATTATATCAGTTTTGAACAGCTTTATAATTGTGAAATGTATTTACAATGTAAATAATAAATATTTATTCTACTAAAATTACAATAGTTTATTAGGATGATTATGAAAATTGAAAGTGTGCATGTTCATTCAAGGAAAAGGAAGGAAAGAGACAACAAAGACAGTTGTTTAATGGAAAAAGAAATAGAGATAAATAATAATTTAAGTAAAATTTTCAGGTATAGTAAGTAAAAACAAAATATTTAGCTAAAGAAATTGAGACTGGATATTTCAGGAGGGGAAACAGAAATGGGACAAAGAACTGTTTATTTAAACCATTGTGCATATATAACTTTTACTTGACTGGTGATAAGCTGATGGAGTAGGAAGACTTGGACTCACCGCCCCTCACTCAAACATCAAAAACACAAGTAACTACTGAACAATCATTGATAAAAAAGGTTGGAACATAACAAAAAAGATATTCTATACCAAAAGATAAAGCAGAAGCCACAAGACAGGAGGGGTACTGTTGCAATATAATCATATCTCATGCCCACCAGGTGGGAATGACCTAGAAACTGGAAAATAATTAAACTGCAGGGGTTCTCCCACAGGAATGAGTTCTGAGCCCCACATCAGGCTTCCAAGCCATTTGGTTTCAAAGGCTAGTTAGAGTTTGAGTTAGGAGCTTCACAAGACTGGGAGAAATAGAGACTCCAATCTTGGAAAGTAGCCACAAAGTTTCACATGGACTGGGACCGAGGGCAAAGTAGTGACTTCATAGGACAATGGGCCAGACTACGTGAGGATCTTTGAGGGTCTCCAAGGAAGCCAGGAGTTGGCAGTGGCCTTGAGTGGGGAGCAAGGTCACTGGTGGTCCCTAGGAAATATTCAAAGATGTGAGAATTTCAGTAGGTCACCCTTTTGCCATTGAGAATGTCCCCACCCAAGAGCCCATAGGCTCCAGTGGAGAGATGCATTGGGCCAAATAAGCAACAGGAAGAGAACAGAGCCCCATCCATCAACAAACAGGCAGCATAAAGTCCTCTTGAGCACATAGTCATCTCTAGACACACTTCTTGATGTGGTCTTACTCATCAGAGGGACAAGACCCAATTCCAGCCACACACTAGCACCTCCCACCAGAAAGTCTGCACAAGCTCCTAGACCAAATGAACCCAACAAAGGGCCGACACCAGAGGCAAGAACTACAATCTTGCAGCCTGCAGAACAGAGCCCACAGACGCAGAACTTTAGACAAAATGAGACATCAGAGAAATATGTTCAGCAGACAAAAAATTAAGGAATAAGATAAGACCTCAGAAGAATATCTAAGTGAGGTGGAGATAGACAATATACTTGAGGAATAATTCAGATTAATTAAAATAAAGGTGATTAAAAAATCTCACAAAAGTATGTAGGCACAGGCTGAAAAGATATAAGAAATGTTTCTCAAAGAGCTAGAAAATGTAAAAAACAAAGGGAAATGAACAATATAGTAGCTGAAATGAAAAATACACTAGATGGAATCAATAGCAAAATAATTGAGACAGAACAAATAAGTGATCTGGAAAACAGATTGGTGAAAATCACTGCTGTGGAATAAATTTTAAAAAAAATGAAAAGAAATGAGGACAGTCTAAGAGATGTCTGGGACAACAACAAATGTACCAACATTCACATTATATTGGTGCCACAAGGAAAAGAGAGAAAGGTCCTGAGAAAAAATATTTGAAGAGATAATTGCTGAAAACTTTCCTAACATGGAAAAGTAAACACTCATCCAAGTCTAAAAAGTGCAGAGATTCCAATACAAGATAAGCCCAAGGAGGAAAAGCTGAGACACATATCAATCAAATTGACAATAAGTAAAGACAAACAGGAAATATTAAAAGCAACAGAAGAAAAGCAACAAATAACATGAAAGGGAATCCCCATAAGGTTATCAGCTTACTTCTTAGCAGAAACGTCAGGCCAGAAAGGAATGGCACACTATGTTGAAAGTGATGAAAGGGAAAAACCTACAACCAAAAATGCTCTATACAGCAAGGCATGCATTCAGATTTGATGGATAAATCAAAAGCTTTACAGAGAATTAAAAGCTAAGAATCAACACCACCAAACCAGCTTTATAAAAAATGCTAAATGGCTTTCTCTAGGCAGAAAAAAAAACCCACTAAAAGCAAGAAAATTACAAATGGGAAAGGTCAACAGCCAAGGCAAATATATATATATACTAAAAGTAGGAAATCATCCACACACAAATAGCATATCAAAGTTGGTAATTGTGAGAGGAGGAGAGTATTAATGCAGGATACCAAAAATGCATTTGAAATTAACAAACCAGCAATTAAAAAAATCTTTTATGTAGAGATGGATATATCAAAATCTCATGGAAACTAAAAATAAAAATCTACAATAGATGCACACACAAAAAGAAAAAGTATCCTAAACACAACACTAAAGAGTCATCACAAGAGAAATGAGTAAAAGAGGAAGAAAAGGAAAAAAATGTATAAAAACAAATTCAAAGCAATTAACAAAATGGCAATAAGGACATACATAGGGATAATTGCTTTAAATTTAAGTGGACTAAATTCTCCAACCAAAAGACACAGACTGACTGAATGGATTGAAAAATAAGACCGTATATATATGATGTCTACAAGAAACCCACTTCAGATCTAGGTACATATACAGACTGAAAGTAAGAAAATGGAAAAATATATTCCATGCAAATGGAAACCAAAAGAAAGCTGGAAGAGCAATACTTATATCAGAAAAAATAAACTTTAAAATAAAGTGTTATTAGATAAAGATGCTACATAATGATCAAGGGATAAATCCCAGAAGAAAATAAAACATTTGTAAATATATATGCACTCAACATAGGAATACTTCAATATATAAGGAAAATACTAGACCATAAATGATGAAATAAACAGTAACACAAAAATAGTGGGACTGTTTAACACCCCACTTTCATCAATGGAATGATCATTTAGACAGAAAATCAAAAAGGAAACACAGGCTTCAAATGACACATTAGATCAGATGAACTTAACTGATATTTATAGAGCATGCCATCTGAAAGTAGCAGCATGCACATTCTTTTCAAGCAAACATAGAACATTATAAGGATATTAATTAGATCACACATTGGCTGATAAATCAAGCCTTAGTAAATTTAAGAAAACTTAAATCATATCAAGCAAATTTTCTGACCACAGTGCTATTGATTAGAAATATCATACAAGAAAAAAACCTGTTTAAAAAATCCACAAACACATGGAGGCTAAGCAACAGGTTACTTAATATGAAGCCATCAATGGGTCACTGAATAAACCAACGAGGAAATAAAAAATAAATCTAGAAACAAATGAAAACAACAACACAAAGATTCAAAACCTCTAAATGAAGCAAAAGCAGAGTTTTAAGAGGGGAAAATTTATACCAATTTTACCTCAGAAAACAAGAAAAATCTCAAATCTCAAATAAACAATGTAGTATTACACCTAAAGCGACTAGAGAAAGAAGACCAAATAAAATCCAAAGTTACTAGAAGGAAAGAAATCATAAAGATGAAAAGAGAAATAAATGAAATAGAGGGGGAAAAACAGTTGCAAAGATCAATGAAACAAAAAGCTGGTTCTTTGAAAAGATAAACAAAATTGATAAACCCTTAGACTCATCAAGAAAAAAAGGAGAGAGGACTCAAATCAATAAAATTAGAAATGAAAAAGGAGAACAACAGACACCACAGAAATACAAAGAATGATCAGAGACAAGCAATTATATGTCAATAAAATAGATAAGCTAAAAGAAACAGACAGATTCTTACAAAGGTACGTCTCCCATGACTAAACCAGGAAGAAATAGAAGCTTTGAAGAGGCCAATCACAAGTACTGAAATTGAAACTGATGTAAAAACGTCCAACTAATAAATGTCCAGAACCAGATGGCTTCACAAGCAATTTCTATCAAACATTTAGAGAAGAGTCAACACTTATCCTTCTGAAAAAATTACGGAGAAAAGGACATTTCCAGACTCATTCTATCAGTCTACCATCACCCTGATATTAAAATCAGACAAGGAGAGATACATGATGGTGGATGTGGAGTACTTCTTTTTCCACCAGTGCATCAATAGTACAGAAGATCCTTCAGAACAGCAGATGAGAGATGGCAGGAATCCATGACCACTGGGAAGGAATATACAGATTCATGCAAAGCTTGGTAGAGAAAGGGATGGAGGAGAAAACTAGGAGAGTGAGCATAACTGGACTTGCACCTGGGGGGTGAGGGAACTGCCAAAGGGTAGAATAAAGGAAAAAGAATGAAAAGAATTGAGGATAATCTCAGAGACTTCTGGGACAATATTAAATGTATCAGCATTCAAATTATAGGGGTCCTAGAAGAAGAAGAAAAAGAGAAAGGTTTTAAAAAAATTTCTGAAAAGATTATAGCTGAAAAATTTCCCAACAGGGGAAAGGAAATAGTCAATCAAGTCCACTAAGCACAGAGTCCCATACAGGATAAAACATACATGTGTCTCAGAAACATGCCGAGACACATACTAATCAAATTAACAAAGATTAAACACAATGAAAAGATATTAGAAACAGGAAGGGGAAAGCAACAAGTAACATACAAGAAAATCCCATATGATTAACAGCTGATCTTTCAGTAGAAACTGTGGGCCACAAGGAAATGGCAGAATACATTTAAAGTTCTGAAAAGGAAAAATCTACAACTAAGATTACATACCTGGGAAAGATCTCATTCAAACTTGATGAAGAAATCAAAAGTTTTATAGGCAAGCAAAAGTTAAGAGAATTTTGTACTGCCAAAGAAGATTTACAAAAAAAGTTAAAGGGATTTCTACAGGTAGAAAACACAGGAAAAAAACCCAGAACAATTAAGAAAATGGCAATGGGAACATTTGTATCAATATTTGAAGGGCAGCAATGGAGACACAGACATAGAAAACAGATTCATGGACATGGGGTGGTGGTGAGGTATCATCTTTTAGGATTTGAAATAGATCAACTGGAATTCCATCACCTCCACTAGCTTAGCTCATAGTGATGCTTCCTAAGGCCCACTTGACTTTGCACTCCAGGATGTCTGGCTCTAGGTGAGTGATCACATTTTCATGGTTATCTGGGTCACTAACATCTTTTTTTGTATAGTTCTGTGTATTCTTGCCACCTCTTAATATTGTCTGCTTCTGTTACGTCCATACTGTTTCTGTACTTTATTGTGCCCATCGTTGCATGAAATATTCCCTTGGTATCTCTAATTTTCTTGAAGAAATCTCTAGTCTTTCCCATTCTATTATTTTCCTCTATTTCTTTGCAATGATCATTGAGGAAGGTTTTCTTCTGTCTCCTTGCTATTCTTTGGAACTCTGCGTTCAAATGGATATATCTTCCATTTTCTCCTTTGCCTTTACCTTCTCTTTCTTAGCTGTTTGTAAGCCCTTCTCTGGCAACCATTTTTCCTTTTTGCATTTCTTTTTTTGGGGGGATGTTCTTGATCACTGCCTCCTGTACAATGTCATGAACCTGTGTCCATAGTTCTTCAGGAACTCTATCAGATTAAATCCCTTGAATCTATTTGTCACTTCCATCGTATAATTATAAGGGATTTTATTTAGGTCATACCTGAAGGGTTTAGTGGTTTTCCCTACTTTTTTCAATTTAAGTCTGAACTTGGCAATAAGGAGTTCATGATCTAAGCTACAGTCAGCTCCCGGTCTTGTTTTTGTTGACTGTATAGAGCTTCTCCATCTTTGGCTGCAAAGAATACAATCAATCTGATTTCAGTATTGACCGTCTGGTGATGTCCATGTGTAGAATCTTCTCTTGTGTTGTTGGAAGAGGGTGTTTGTTATGACCAGTGCGCTCTCTTGACAAAACTGTATTAACGTTTGTCCTGCTTCATTCTTTACTACAAGGCCAAATTTGCCTGTTACTCCAGATATCTCTTGACTTTCTACTTTTGCATTCCAGTCCCTTATGATGAAAAGGATATCATTTTGGGGTGTTAGTTCTAGAAGGTCTTGTAGGTCTTCATAGAACCATTTAACTTCAGCTTCTTCAGCATTACTGGTTGGAGCATAGACTTGGATTATTGTGATATTGAATGGTTTGTCTTGGAAATTAACAGAGATCCTTCTGTCATTTTTGATATTGTACCCATGAACTGCATTTTGGACTTTTTTTGACTACAAGGGCTACATAAGCAATGTAACACTCCATAATGGAAAAAAATAAAATTCATTTATCTTTTTCTATATGTGTGGTAATATTGTTGCCTTTTTCCTTTTTTGAAGTGGATTGTATTCTTTTCTTTACTCATGTAGATTTGATGTACTATATTATATAAGTTACAATATGAAAAAGTGAAAAGTGAATGTGTTAGTCATTCAGTCGTGTCCAACTCTTTGTGACCCCATGCACTGTAGTCCGAATATCCGTGAGAACTCTTTGTCCAAGGAATTCTCCATGCATGAATAGTGGTGAGGGTAGCCTTTCCTTTCTATAGGGCATCTTCCCAACCCAGAGATCAAAGCCAGGTCTCCTGCATTGCAGGCAAATTCTTTACCACTTGACCCACCAAGGAAGTCCATATATAATAGAGTGAGTCACAAATTTTAAAGGCTATACTCCATTTATAGTATTATAAAAATTGGCTAATTCCTTGTATTGTACATATGTAATTGTAGCTATTTATTTTATACATAATTGTTTGTACCTCTATCCACTACCCCATGTTGCCCCTCTCCCTTTCCATCTCCCAGCTGTAACATGTAGTTTGTTGCCAGTATCTGTGAGTTTGTTTCTATTTGGTTATATATCTAGTTCATCTAATTCTTTAATTTTCATACGTTGAAATCATACACTATTACATACTTTGACAGACTTGGTTCACTTAGCATAGTACCCTCAAAGTCCATCCATGTTTATGCAAATGGCAAAATTTCAATTTTTTTGGCTGATTAATAGTCTGTTGTATCTATATCCCACATCTTCCTTACCCATTCATCTGCTGATGGACACATAGGTTGCTTCTTATATGTTGTTGTTCAGTCACTCAGTTGTGTCTGATTTTTTGAAATCCTAAGGACTTCAGCAGGCCAGGTTTCCCTGTCCTTCACCATCTCCCAGAGCTTGCTCAAACTCATGCCCATTGAGTCAGTGAAGCCATCCAACCATTTTATACTCTGTCACCCTCTTCTCCTCCTGCCATCAATCTTTCCCAGCGCTAGGGTCTTTTCTAATGAGTCAGCACTTCTCATCAGGTGGCCAAAGTATTGGAGCTTCAGCTTTAGCATCAGTCCTTCCAATGTATGCTCAGGACTGATTTTCTTTAGGAATGACTGGTTTGATTTCCTTGCAGTGCAAGGAACTCTCAAGAGTCTTATCCAACACCACAGTTCAAAAGCATTATTCTTTGACACTCAGCCTTCTTCATGGTCCAACTCTTATATCTATCTATAGATGATTCCTGGACAAAACCATAGCTTTGACTGTATGGACCTATGTTGGTAAAATAATGACTCTGATTTTTAATATGCTATCTAGGCTGGTCATAGCTTTTCTTCCAAGGACCAAGCATCTTTTAATTTCATGGCTGCAATCACCATCTGCAGTGATTCTGGAGCCCAAGAAAATAAAAGTCTCACTGTTTCCATTGTTTCCCCATCTATTTGCCATGAAGTGATGGGACTGCATCCCATGATATTAGTTTTTTGAATGAATGCTGAGTTTTAAGCCAGCTTTTCCACTCTCCTCTTTCACTTTCATCAAGAAGCTCTTTAGTTCATATTCACTTTCTATATAAGTGTGGTGTCATCTGCATATGTGAGATTATTGATATGTCTCCAGGCAATCTTGATTCCAGCTTGTGCTTCATCCAGCCCAGGATTTCACATGATGTACTAAGCTTATAAGTTAAATAAGCAGGGTGACAATATACAGCATTAATGTACTCCTGCCCCAATTAGGAACCAGTTCATTGTTCCTTATCTGGTTGAAGCTGTTGCTTCTTGACTTGCATACAGGTGTTTCAGGAAACAGCTAAGGTAGTTTGGTACTTCCATCTCTTTAAGAATTTTCCAGTTTGTTGTGATTGACACAGTCAAACACTTTAGCATAGTCAACAAGGCAGAAGTAATTGTTTTTCTGGAATTCTCTTGCTTTTTCTATGACCTGTCAGATGTTGGCAATTTAATCTTGGTTCCCTTGCCTTTTCTAAATCTGGCCTGAACATCTCGAATTTCTCAGTTAATGTATTGTTGGAGCCTAGCTTGGAGAATCTTGAGCATTACTTTGCCAGCATGTGAAATGAGTGCAACTGTGCAGTAGTTTGAACATTTTTTGTCACTGCTCTTCTTTTGGATTGGAATGAAAACTTAATCTTTTCCAGTGCTGTGGAACTCCACTGCTGAGTTTTCCAAATTTGGTGACATATTGAGTGCAGCATTTTAACAGCATCTTTTTTTTTTTTTTTTTTTTTTAGGATTTGAAATAGTTTAGCTGGTATTCCATCACTTCCACTAGCTTTTTTCATAGTGATACTTCCTAAGGCCCATTTGAGTTCTCACTGCAAGATATTAAGTGAGTGATCACACCACCATGGTTATCTGGGTCTCTGATATCTTTTTTGTGTAGTTCTTCTGTGTATTCTTGCCACCTCTTCTTAATATCTTCTACTTCTGTTTGTTCCATACCATTTCTGTCCTTCATTTTGCCCATCTCTGCATGATTTTTTCCCTTGGTATCTCTAGATTTCTAAGCAGATCTCTAGTCTTTCCCATTCTATTGTGTTCCTCTATTTCTTTACATTGTTTACTTAGGAAGACTTCCTCATCTCTCCTTGCTATTTTTTGGAACTCTGCATTCAGATGAGTTTATCTTCCTTTTTTAATTTTTACTTTATTTTGCTTTACAATACTGTATTGGTTTTGCCATACACTGACATGAATCAGCCACGGGTATACATAAGTTCCCAATCCTGAACCACCCTCCCACCTCCCACCTCATATCATCTCTCTGGATCATCCCCGTGCACCAGCCCCAAGCAGCCTGTATCCTGTATCGAACATAGACTGGCGGTTCGTTCCTTACATGATAGTATACATGTTTCAATGCCATTCTCCCAAATCATCCCACCCTCTCCCTCTCCCCCAGAGTCTAAAATTCCATTCTATACATCTGTGTCTCTTTTGCTGTCTCACATAGAGGGTTATCATTACCATCTTTCTAAATTCTATATATATGTGTTAGTATACTGTACTGGTGTTTTTCTTTCTGGCTTACTTCACCCTGTAAATAGGCTCGTTTCATCCGTCTCATTAGAACTGATTCAAATGTATTCTTTTTAATGGCTGAGTAATACTCCATTGTGTATATGTACCACAGCTTTCTTATCCATTCTTCTGCTAATGGACATCTAGGTTGTTTCCATGTCCTGGCTATTATAAACAGTGTTGCGATGAACATTGGGGTACACGTGTCTCTTTCAATTCTGGTTTCCTCAGTGTGTTAAAAGCTTCTGCACAACAAAGGAAACTATAAGCAAAGTGAAAAGACAGCCTTCTGAATGGGAGAAAATAATAGCAAGTGAAGCAATTGACAAACAACTAATCTCAAGAATATACAAGCAACTTATGTAGCTCAAGTCCAGAAAAATAAATGACTCAATCAAAAAAATGGGCCAAAGAACTAAATAGACATTTCTTCAAAGAAGACATACGGATGGCTAACAAACACATGAAAAGATGTTCAACATCACTCATTATCAAAGAAATGCAAATCAAAACCACAATGAGGTACCATTTCACGCCAGTCAGAATGGCTGTGATCCAAAAGTCTACAAACAATAAATGCTGGAGAGGGTGTGGAGAAAAGGGAACCCTCTTACACTGTTGGTGGGAATGCAAACTAGTACAGCCACTATGGAGAAGAGTGTGGATATTCCTTAAAAAATTGCAAATACAACTGCCTTATGACCCAGCGATCCCACTGCTGGGCATACACACTGAGGAAACCAGAATTGAAAGAGACATGTATCTTTCTTTTTATCCTTTTCCTTTTGCTGCTCTTTTATCAGATACTTATAAGGCCTCCTCAGATAACCATTTTGCCTTGTTGCATTTCTTTTTCTTGGGGAGGTTTTCAATAACTGCATCCTACAAAATGTTATGAACCTCTGTCCATAATTCTTCAGGCACTCTATCTATGAGATTTAATCCTGTGAATCTATTTGTCTCTTCCACTGGATAATCATAAAGGATTTGATTTAGGTCATGTGTGAATGGCCTACTGGTTTTCCCTACTTTCTTTTATCTCTGAATTTGAAAATAAGGAGCTCTTAAATGGGCAATTATAAATAGTAATATTGAGAAAATTGAAATGCATGCATCTTTTAAAATCAGTGTTTCAATTTTTAAAAATGTATGTAGCTAGAATTGGAATTTCTGGATCACATGGTAGTTCTATTTTACTTTTTTTTTTTAAAAAAGACTACCATATGATTTTCTCCAGTGGCTGAATGAATTTACACTCCCAGCAACAGTTTATGACGGCTCCCATTTTCCCACATCCTCCCCAACATTTTTTTTCATGGATTTTTTAATGATAGTCGTGTTCAGATGTGTGAGATGCTATCTCATTCTGGATTTTACATTCTGCTAATACTCAGCAGTGGCCACAGGACTGGAAAAGGTCAGTTTTCATTCCTATCCCAAAGAAAGGCAATGCCAAAGAATGCTCAAACTACCGCACAATTGCACTCATCTCACACACAAGTAAAGTAATGCTCAAAATTCTCCAAGCCAGGCTTCAGCAATACATGAACCGTGAACTTCCCGATGTTCAAGCAAGTTTTGGAAAAGGCAGAGGAACCAGAGGTCAAGTTGCCAACATCTGCTGGATTATGGAAAAAGCAAGAGAGTTCCAGAAAACATCTTTTTCTGCTTTATTGACTATGATAAAGCCTTTGACTCTGTAGATCACAATAAACTGTGGAAAATTCTGAAAGAGAGGGGAATACAAGACCACCTGACCTGCCTCTTGAGAAACCCTATATGCAGGTCAGGAAGCAACAGTTAGAACTGCACATGGAACAACAGACTGCTTCCAAATAGGACAAGGAGTACATCAAGGCTGTATATTGTCACCCTGCTTATTAAACTTATATGCAGAGTACATCATGAGTAAAGCTGGGCTGGAAGAAACACAAGCTGGAATCAAGATTGCCAGGCGAAATATCAATAACCTCATATATGCAGATGACACCACCCTTATGGCAGAAAGTGAAGAGGAACTAAAGAGCCTCTTGATGAAAGTGAAAGAGGAGAGTGAAAAAGTTGGCTTAAAGCTCAACATTCAGAAAACGAAGATCATGGCATCCAGTCCCATCACTTCATGGAAAATAGGTGGGAAAACAGTGGAAACAGTGTCAGACTTTACTTTTTTGGGCTCCCAAATCACTGCAGATGGTGATTGCAGCCATGAAATTAAAAGACGCTTACTCCTTGGAAGAAAAGTTATGACCAATCTAGATAGCATATTGAAAAGCAGAGACATTACTTTGCCAACAAAGGTCTGGCTAATCAAGGCTATATTTTATCCAGTGGTCATGTGTATGGAGGTAAAAGTTGGACTGTTAAGGAAGCTGAGCGCTGAAGAATTGATGCTTTTGAACTGTGGTGTTGGAGAAGACTCTTGAGAGTCCCTTGAACTGCAAGGCGATCCAAACAGTCCATCCTAAAGGAGATCAGTCCTGGGTATTCATTGGAAGGGCTGATGCTGAGGCTGAAACTCCAGTACTTTGGCCACCTCATGCGAAGAGTTGACTCATTGGAAAAGACCCTGATGCTGGGAGGAATTTGGGGCAGGATCTGAAGGGGATGACAGATGAGATGGCTGGATGGCATCACCGACTTAATGGACATGAATTTGGGTAAACTCCGGGAGTTGGTGATGGACAAGGAGGCCTGGCGTGCTGCAGTTCATGGGGTCACAAAGAGTCGGACACGACTGAGAGACTGAACTGAACTGAATGATTAGTAATGTTGAGGATTTTTCCCATGTTCCTATTGGCTAGCTGCATGTCTTCTGTGGAAAAAATGTATATTCCTGTTCCCTGCACATTTTTGATTGCATTGTTTGTAGTTTTGTTTATTTTATCAACTGTTGACTTGTATGAACTCTTTATATATTCTGAGTATTAATGACTTTTCTGTCATATTTACAAATGTTTTATCTTATTCAGTAACTTGTCTTTTCATTTTGTCCATGATTTTCTGTGCTGCACAAAAGGTTTGAAGTCGTTAGGCCCCATTTTTTTTTATTTTTGCTTTTATTTCCTTTCTTTTAAGAGACAGATCCAAAATAATATTGCTAACATTTATGTCAAAGAGTGTTCTATCTTTTCTTCCAGAAGATTTATGGTTTCTAGTCTTACATTTAGGTCTTTACCCATTTTGAGTTTATTTTCATATATGATATGAGAAATGTTCTGACTTCGTTCCTTAACACATAGCTGTGCAGTGTTACCAGCACCACTTATTGAAGAGATTGTATTTTTTCCATTGCATATTGTTGCCTCCTTTGTCATATATTAATTGACCATAAGTGTGTGGGTGATTTGAGGAGGCTCTTTATTCTGTTCTCTTGATCTATGTGTCTATTTGTGTGTGTGTGTGTGTTGTGTGTGTGCATGCGTGCATGTGTGCCATTACCCATACGTATTGTCACTTTGTAGTATTGCTTGAAATCAAAGAGTATGATAACTCCAACTTTGATATTTTTTTCCCAGGATTATTTTGGGTATTTAGGGTTTTTGTGTTTCCACATAAACTTTAAAACTTTTTGTTCTAGTTCTATGAAAAATGTCATTGATATTTTGATTGGAATTGCAATGAGTCCATAGATTTTCTTGAGTACTATGGTCATTTGAACAATATTAAATCTTACAATTTTTGAACATGGTATATCTTTCCATCTGTGTCATAATTAGTTTCATTCATCAGTGCTTTACAATTTCTGAATACAGATCTTTTACTTCCATTACACAGGCTTATACATAGGTATTTTATTATTTTTCATGCAATGTTAAATGGGATTATTTCCTTAATTTCTCCTTCTGAGAGTTTAAGTGCATAGAGACACAACAGATTTCTGTATATTAATTTTATAACCTGAAATTTTACCAAATTCAGTCTTCTTGCCTGGAGTATCCCGGGGACAGGGGAGCCTGGTGGGCTGCTGTCTATGGCATCACACAGAGTCGGACATGACTGAAGTGACTTAGCAGCAGTAGCAGCAGCAGCAGCAGTTTTCTGGTATTATCTTTAGGATTTTCTACGTATAGTTTATATCATCTACAAACAGTGACTGTTTTACTGCTTCCTTTCCAATTTGGATTCCTATTATTCCTTTTTCTTGTCTAATTGATGTGGCTAAGACTTTCAATACTATATTCAATAGAAGTGGCAAGAATGGTCATTTTTGTCTTGTTACTGATCTTAGAAAAAAATATTTACTGGTATCCTGGTACCAGAAAACATATCATAAGTATGAAGATCATGGTGTATGAATCTTTTCATTTTTTCCTGTATTGTTGGATTCAGTTTGGTAGTATTTGTTGAGGAGTTTTGCATATACCTGCATCAGTAGTATTGGTCTAAAATTTTCTTTGTGTGTGTGATATCTTCGTCTCATTTTGGTATCAGAGTGAGATTAGCCTCATAGTATGAGTTTGGAAGCATTCCTTTTCCCCACGATTCTTTGGAATAGTTTGAGAAAAATACATGTCAACTCTTCTCTAACTGTTTAGTAGAATCCACTGAGGAGTAATGTGGTCCTAAACTATTTTGGGGGACAGTTTTTAAATTACTGATTCCATTTTTTTGCTGTTAAATTGTCCATTCATATTTTCTACTTTTCTTTCAATCAGGAGGTTTTTTTCTAAGGCTTTATGCATTTATTCTAGGTTGTCTATTTTATTGGCATATGGTTGTCTGTAGTAGTCTCTTCTGAGAGTTTGTATTTCTCTGATGTCAATTATAACTCCTATTAGGGTGGTATAATCTGCATATGTGAGGTTGTTGCTATTTCTCCCAGCAATCTTGATTCCAGCTTGTGAGTCATCCAGCCTGACATTTCACATGATATATTCTGCATATAAATTAAATAAGCAGGGTGACAAAACACAGCCTTGATGTAATCCTTTCCCAATTTGGAACCAGTCCAATGTCTCATGCCCAGTTGTAATTGTTGCTTCTTCTTCTTTTTTTTAAAAATATGCTTCTATTTTATTTTATTTTTTATTATTTTATTTTATTTTTTTAAATTTTATTTTTACTTTATTTTACTTTACAATACTGTATTGGTTTTGCCATACATTGACATGAATCCACCACGGGTGTATACAAGCTCCCAATCCTGAATCCCCCTCCCACCTCCCACCTCATATCATCTCTCTGGATCATCCTCATGCGCCAGCCCCAAGCATCCTGTATCCTGTATCGAACATAGACTGGCAGTTCGTTTCTTATGTGATAGTATACATGTTTCAATGCCATTCTTCCAAATCATCCCACCCTTGCCCTCTCCCTCAGGGTCTAAAAGTCCGTTATATATATCTGTGTCTATTTTGCTGTCTCGCATAAAGGGTCATCATTACCATCTTCCAAAATTCTGTATATATGTGTCAGTATACTGTATTGGTGTTTTTATTTCTGGCTTACTTCACTCTGTATAATTGGCTCCAGTTTCATCCATCTCATTAGAACTGATTCAAATGTATTCTTTTTAATGGCTGAGTAATACTCCATTGTGTATATGTACCACGGCTTTCTTATCCATTCATCTGCTGAAGGACATCTAGGTTGTTTCCATGTCCTGGCTATTATAAACAGTGCTGTGATGAACTTTGGGGTACATGTGTCTCTTTCAATTCTGGTTTCCTTGGTGTGTATGCCCAGCAGTGGGATTGCTGGGCCATAAGGCAGCTCTATTTGCAATTTTTTAAGGAATATCCACACTGTTTTCCATAGTGGCTGTACTAGTTTGCATTCCCACCAACAGTGTAAGAGGGTTCCCTTTTCTCCACATCCTCTCCAGCATTTATTGCTTGTAGACTTTTGGATTGCAGCCATTCTGACTGGTGTGAAATGGTACCTCATTGTGGTCTTGATTTGCATTTCTCTGATAATGACTGATGTTGAGCATCTTTTCATGTGTTTGTTAGCCATCCATATGTCTTCTTTGGAGAAATGCCTATTTAGTTCTTTGGCCCATTTTTTGATTGGGTCATTTATTTTTCTGGAGTTGAGATGTATAAGTTGCTTGTATATTTTTGAGATTAGTTGTTTGTCAGTTGCTTCATTTGCTATGGTTTTCTCCCATTCAGAAGGCTGTCTTTTCAGCTTACTTATAGTTTTCTTTGTTGTGCAGAAGCTTTTAATTTTAATTAGCTCCTATTTGTTTATTTTTGCTTTTATGTCCAGTATTCTGGGAGGTGGATCATAGAGGATCCTGCTGTGATGTATGTCAGAGAGTGCTTTGCCTATTTTCTCCTCTAGGAGTTTTATAGTTTCTGGTCTTACGTTTAGATCTTTAATCCATTTTGAGTTTACTTTTGTGTGTGGTGTTAGAAAGTGATCTAGTTTCATTCTTTTACAAGTGGTTGACCAGTTTTCCCAGCACCACTTGTTAAAGAGATTGTCTTTACTCCACTGTATGTTCTTGCCTCCTTTGTCAAAGATAAGGTGTCCATAGGTGTGTGGATTTACCTCTGGGCTTTCTATTTTGTTCCATTGATCTGTATTTCTGTCTTTGTGCCAGTGCCATACTGTCTTAATGACTGTGGCTTTGTAGTAGAGCCTGAAGTCAGGCAAATTGATTCCTCCAGTTCTATTCTTCTTTCTCAAGATTGCTTTGGCTCTTCGAGGTATTTTGTATTTCCATACAAATCTTGAAATTATTTGTTCTAGTTCTGTGAAAAATACTGCTAGTAGCTTGATAGGGATTGCATTGAATCTGTAGATTGCTTTGGGTAGTATACTCATTTTTACTATGTTGATTCTTCCAATCCATGAACATGGTATATTTTTCCATCTATTAGTGTCCTCTTTGATTTCTTTCATCAGTGTTTTATAGTTTTCAATATATAGGTCTTTAGTTTCTTTAGGTAGGTATATTCCTAAGTATTGTATTCTTTTTGTTGCAATGGTGAATGGAATTGTTTCCTTAATTTCTTTTTCTACTTTCTCATTATTAGTGTATAGGAATGCAAGGGATTTCTGTGTGTTGATTTTATATCCTGAAACTTTACTATAGTCATTGATTAGTTCTAGTAATTTTCTGGTGGAGTCTTTAGGATTTTCTATGTAGAGGATCATGTCATCTGCAAACAGTGAGAGTTTTACTTCTTCTTTTCCAATTTGGATTCCTTT